>NC_088696.1:30182741-30516074 GCF_028017835.1 Emys orbicularis
TGACTTTCTTTAAAATTTAGCAGCAAACATATCACATATTATATTTTGTATTTAGTTTAAATTATTTTAGTAGATTATAGTGAGTTAAGGCCTTATTAATATAAGTTGTCAATTTAAAATTAAATTTTAAATAGGTAATTTTTAAAAAAATCTAATTTAAATTAAAACTCTTTTTTTATTTAAAAAAATCATTAGACATTTTTAACCACTATACTATTGAAAATGAACTTAGGCCTGGTTCTCTTCTCATACTGCAGTACCTCAGGCATAACGCCATTGAAGTTAGTGGAATTAAACTGTAGGTAAAACCAGGGTAAATGTGAAAAGAATCAGGCATTGGGTCTGTGTTTCTTGATGGCTGAAATGTACAGTCTTTCAAAATATTTATCACCATTTTGCAGAAGTCACAAAATTTAGTCCCTAATCTAGATCTTTTGTCTTCTGAGAAATTCGCAATTATAATCCTCAGAACCCACTTGTGAAATAGGTATGTGTTGCCAGTTTACTGATGGGTGGCAGTGAAACAGGTTGTGACAAAAGGTGTTGATGCTAAAATGGGATAAGAGCTCAGGTGTTCCTATCTTTTCACTGCTGTGCTCAGATGACTAGAATTCAAGAAGGCATTCACTTACAGTTTAAGATACTGTCACTTTGAATTTATTTTGTTTTTAAGTTAGAAAAGAGGCAATCTATTAAGGAAGTCTAAAACTTTTCTGCAATGCATTGTTTGGGACCCATGTATGTCAAATCTGTATTAGAGCACTATTATAATGTTAGAGAAGTTTTATGTGCTCTTCATCTCAAAGATGTGGGACTTTCCTTGTGAATAAATGTGATGATGAGAGGGAAGCCTGAAACTGCACTTGTTCTGCACAATATATAGGGTAATATCTGGAGGAATATCTGTGGCACCTTAATTTGAGCTTCATTGAGGCTTGAAATTCTGTTTTTCTGAATTTGCACAGAAAATTACTTACGCTTATGTGTAAACAGTTTTCAGTGCTGTCAATCTGTGTTCAAATCAGCCTTAGTCAACAGCAAAATAAATATGGTCTCTCCTTTGAGCTTGTTTACACCCTTGTTCACGTAATAAAATTATCACAGCTCAGAAAACCACCACACAACCTGGTGGCTGGCAATGGCTCACCAGGACAGTCATGAAACTGGAATACCAGAGTTACTGAAGGTCAAGATTAATGTGTATGAGTAGAGTTGTATGATGAAAGAAGGTTAGATTGTGAAATGGGTTAGTAGTTCATTATTTTATCTCTGGAGATCTGTAATGAAATCTTGTTTTAGGCCACAAGAGAAAATGAGAGAGAGCTTTTACCTGGTTCTTAGTGAATATTTGTCCATATCACACAGCTTCCACGTAATTGTTCAGGAAAAATCTTGGACTGCAGAAATGGGGGTACTGCAGGTCAGGTTTGAGGTGCATTGGCAGAACTTGTGACAAAACTTGAATGATGATTTGAATCTATTTCTGGTGTAGCAAAGCTTCTGTAGTTGTCTCCTAAGTTATCACTTATTTTTATAAATACTAAAAACTTACGCAAAGCATCTCATATTTAATCCTAAATAAAAGCAAATAAACCTTTTACCTCCTTCCCCAAATTAAAATGTTTTCCTAATCTTATGATAGGTCTTGGTTTCCACACAGGTCACTTAAAGAATATATTTCATTCTGATCTTCCAAGGGAAAAGTATGCTCTTCATATTGGCATGTTCAGATAAGCTGTATTTGGGTGAGGAAATGGAGAACTTTGGTTCACTTTCAGTTATAAAGTGAACCAGGATTCACTATGTGGAGTCCTGAAACTTGTCATCATGACTACAGAACCCTTCATAGATAATTTTTGGAAACGCCAGATTACTTTTATCTTGAAAGAGTAGAATAAGATAATATTTTGCTCCATTTTCCAGTAATCTTACCATTGAAATTTTGGACCCTGACAGTTTTTCTCCCATGGAGAAGTTTTGGATTAGCATGTCTCCTTTTTCTAAGAGCAGAATATTCAAGACTGTTTAACTCCTTCTTATCTCAACTTGTTAAAATCAACTTTACTGACAAGGTGCAGCGCACACCTGTGTTGGTACCAGTGCTTGCAAAGAAATATTCCAATCCAGCAAGTTTTTTCTACAGCGTTGGAGTAGTCTCATTTGAAATCAAACCTTCTGTTGTATAGAAGAAGCTCTTGGTCATAAGCACATACAAGTAAATAGTCTTTAACTCACCAGTTTTCTGTTATCATGAGTTTTATGTGATATCACAATTTGTTACAATTGGAGCAGAGTGGTTATCCCAAATAAACTGAAATAAATAGTATATTCCACTTTTTACTAATGTATATGGAGAGTCTAAATTGAATGAAGGTAGATTATTTTTGTTTATGGTTCCAAAGGATTTTTTGAAATGGTGATGCTTTGGCTCCATCAAGAGTGTGTTAGGGATTTTCAGAGTTATACAGTTTGTAATATAGGTATGTGTACATGTATGCAGAGGAAGATTTTGTTGTTGTTGTTGTTGTTGTTATTTTACAAAAGAATACTGGCCTCCTTGTTTGGGTAATGGCAGATCATTTTTTAAAGGTGTTGTTTCTAGGGTAGCTTTGTTCAAACGAGCCATGTTTGGAAAAAATCTTCATTCCAGTTCATGTTGATAAAATTGGTCCTTACAATTTATATACAACATATTAACCCCATCCACACATTTCAGGGCAAACAATAGAAACTACAGAAGCTTTACTGAACTCCTTTTGAGTTGATGCATCATGTAACTACTTACTATATGTTTGGCAAAATAACTAATTGACAGCACAAAGTAAAGAAATACTGCTTAAATAAACCAGAAATATGAGAATGGGCTGGATCCTATTTTTTCTTTGACTGTGACTAAGCTGTGTGCATGCAGCTTTCTGTAATTTTGCATAGATATTTTATTTTTATGAACGTATTGGTGTAATTGTCATTGAGCTATCTGTTTGCATGGGTAACACTTTTTAATGCTTTTAATAATGCCTTATTTTTCTCATTACTTCATCTTTTATGTTTCTTTTTTCTTTTTAACACAAGATTCTTCAAAGCCACAAATACTCCATGGTTGTCTTAATATCTGAGGCTGGTCAAGCAAGTGGTCTCTCTTGGCTTGAGGAGTGAGAATCCTCTTTTTCCTGTTCTGAGTTATTGACAGAATCAGTTTGAGGAAGAATTTGTGATTGACAGCTATGTTTCAGATAACAAAACATTTAAGCAAGCTGATGTTTGCCACAGTTGGTAAGTGCAGAAATCTCTAAGTGTGATATTTTTAATTTGTAAACTAGTGTGGAGGGCAACGTTTGATTCCAAGATCATGGTTTATTTTTTCCAGATTAAATTAAATAACGTTGAAAATAAAATACCATTAATCTGTGTATTGCAAAACCTTATGCTATAAGTTAGCCTGTTTGTAGTACTTCTTAACCAATTAACTCTTTATTATTCAGAAAAGTTGTTTGTATATTTAGTAATAGTTGACTGTTAAATTCTAGAAGTATGGGTTCTGAACTTGATTGACAGATGGGAAGAGAGGTTTTTGAATCTCTGAAGGGATCTCTGATTTTTTTTCTGTTGTGATATGAAATCGCAGTATAAGAAGAAAATCTAAAGGAAACTTTTGTGGATATTCCTGTACAAAATTTGTACATATCGTCTAAGATAGTAGAGGACAGATTAGAGGATGTTTCAGACGGGTGTCTGTCTAACTGTTTTAGACACAATCAATCTTTTTAGGGTTCAAGAATTCCTAACATAGAACAGCCTGTAAGTAGGCTAGGCATACTTCAGTCTACCAACTTTAGAATGAGTTTACAAGTTATTAAATGAGAAAAGAAGAGCAGATATTGCAGCATGTATATCAAGAGTGCGTACTAAATACAGTTTTAACATGAAGTTACCAGCTTATGACAAACAGTTCTTGTTATCCTGATAACTGTGTTGTGTATTGTTTGGAAGATACAACTCATTTTCCATGTATCCTGATTAAAATACTGTGAAGTTTCAAAAAATAAAATGATATAAAATTAAGAATAATACTTGACTAATAAATTTGTGAGTGTACGTTAATGAAAGATCTCCTGAGAAGGCTTGTATTTAACAGAATTTAAGGCTGCTCTATCTGCCTAGGAAAAGGATCATGTTTTTGTATGGGGAAATCTATCTAGAATGCAAATCCACTTATTTCCCCCCTTTTCCTTCCCACGCAGCATTGGGGAAGGGGAATGGTATGCTTCATTGTGTTTTCTCTCTTCCAGGGATCCCAGAAGCTTTTACTTCTCCCCTCACCCCTCCCCTTCCCTGCAGTGTGTTTGCACATTTGGTGCCTCTTCTAGGCTCTGTGGGCTCCACTCCCCGCTATGTCCAATGGGGGATTGGAGCATGACTGTCGAGTAAGTGCACTTCCCCCAATTCAGCAATATTACTTGATATTGGCAAATACCTCTGTTAAGCCCTGGTGTGTAATCACAGCAACCTTCGGCTTTCCCTTCTGCTATCAGCTAAATAGTTTAATGTATAAGCATTGGCAAGTTTAAACCTCAGCCCTTAAGAACACGTTTTATTCAGTCTTGAAAATTATCATACTTTTTATATTAAGCACTTTTAAATAGTTATAAAAAATTCCAGCACAAAATCTGTCTACATCTCTATTACAATGATGGTCCTTCTCCCTTTCATTTTGTCCTTTTCCAGTTATATTAAAAAAACAAAAACAAAAACACTTCACTTATCTTAGGTAAGTGAGCAAATAGAAATTTGCAAAATTGCTTTAAAAATTTATTTATGAATACATGGAGATTCTCATGTTTCCCAAGTGATCAATGCCATAGATGTACTCAGTAGCTGAATTATCAGATGCTAAGTTATGACCTTGAAGTGTGATTGTGATTTGTCTTTTGTTACTGTGCTTTACTTTCAGGTCCCTAATGATAATGAACTACCTATTTTGGGTTAGGCATCACCCTGAGTTACTTGACTCTTCACAAAGGATATGGACTCTTAATTCATGGGTAAGGATTCTTTTGATTTTTGACTTTTGTCATTTTATCAAGTATCTTACAGAATGAAAAAAATTCAGTAAGAACATTTCACTTTCAACAATTTATTTTTCAGATTCTTCTGTGTTAATCAGAGTTTACGTCATAGCGTCATCTAAGAGTTTGTATTAGCTTGTAGTAATTTTGAACCTGTTTTGACTAATAAAAGCACATTTTAGGAACAGAATAATCTCTTAACAAGTATCAGTATCTTAACTCAGCCATCCCGTCTCGATGATTTTTAGAGCTAGAGGAACCGAATGATTAAGTTTATGTATATATTCAAAAGTTGACCTATAAGACTACTTTTATGGAGTATAAAATAAACCCATTTTTACTCTGGGGAAAATAGTCTGCATTTTCAAGGTAGAGTTTTCAGGTGGATGGGAGATTCTGTTCAACAGAACAGGTCTTTTATACACTTTCATCCTCCAGGCAAAGAGGGAAAGACTGAGCACTTCATGAGTCTGTTTCTGTTTTAATTTTGATACACTCTTTAATGCTTTGAACAAATATCATCTGAAACATACTGCATACGTTTTTTCATTCACTTATTGAGCAGCATATACCCACATATAGTAATAAAAGATCTGACTTTAGGGAGAATCTGAGATGCTTTTCAAATGGACACCCATATTCAAGTTTTGTTGTTTTTCTCTAAATAAACATCCACCGTTTTCATATGTAAGAGACTGGTCATGCTATGCTGGGTTTAAAAAAAACACACAACTTTTCAGCATATTATGAAGGCACCATTTGCAGCTCCATGTTTGAGGTTGAATTAAGTAGCAGTGATTCTATCACTTAGTTTATATATAATACAGTGTATCCACCCCAAAATTTCAGCACTTTTTGAATATACAATAATTTTCTGAGAATTTACAAATAAATCAATTAATGTGAGTTAAAATGTATTTTAAAATACGTCCTTTAAGAACTGTAGCAACTGGCCTCAAAGCTCTTTTGTCTCTAATGATATCAGTAACACATTTTCAAACTTTCCTTCTAGCTAAAACTAAAATGTGTGTATGCTTCATAGACTGCATTTGAAGGAATAGTTTTTGGATTAATAGTAATTTTTTGCCATATTCTTCATAACTGGAAGTTTATTGTTCAGCAGAGGCTGACAAATGATCTGCTACAGAGAATTCTATGAAGAAGTGCCCTCTTAAAATTGCTGCCATGTCTGATTGTTCTCAGTTGGACTGAGGCCAAGCTGCAGTCAGCAGAAAAGATAGTGGCCCTCTCTGCTATTAGGGGCCACTATCTTCCCTGTTTTGGGAAGCTTAGCTTTTCTCACATTGAGAGTAATAAAAGATGTGTCCTCTTTCCAAATGGCCATTTTTTGTGTAATTATCTGAAGTAGGACATCATCTGTCTGTCTCTGCGGACTGAAACTGAGTTATGAAGAATGTCAGACATTTACCATTAATCCTAAATTTTGCTGTCAAAAACCTACCTGTTGCACCAGATGTTGTCAGCAGAGAAATTAGGGAGGAAGGGAAAAACTAGGGCTTCTGAGTACAGGGGGATGGGGGGAGTGCAGGATGGAGCAGTGACTTTGGGTGTGATGTGCAGGAGGGAGGGAGAAACGGGGGGTATGCTTTGTGCTGCAGGGAGTTGTAAATCCATCTCAACTAGCCAGTACACTCTGACTGCTTTGTGCTGCTCCGTAGAAGCATAAAGCAGCCAAGGCATCCTGTTCCTAAAAGTTACCTTCTTTTTTTTCTTTAATTAATTAATTAATTTTTAAAGCATTAAGGTTGATTCTTCCATTCTTCATATTACAGGAAATATCACATGTAAACATTCTCTTTTGGGGTTTGAATTCAGTGTTCATGTCTGAAATTTTTAATTAAAAAGTAAATTCCCAAGCACAAATTG
This sequence comes from Emys orbicularis, assembly GCF_028017835.1. NCBI lineage: Eukaryota > Metazoa > Chordata > Testudines > Emydidae > Emys > Emys orbicularis. The sequence goes on from NC_088696.1 coordinate 30,189,695, forward strand.
TATATCCTCAACCTTAACTTAATCTTAGTATATGTGATATAAGGATGATGTAATATTCCAAAATAAGCATTATAAATGCAGAAAAATCCGTGTTAATGTATATCTGGACTTTTTAAATTTAATCTTAAAGTATGGAAATGCACAGGTGGGATAACTAAGTAACCTAACTTTGCCCTGTAGTCATGCCATGAAGGGGGAAAAGCAGTTGAATCTGTCTGACTACAGATGATAAAATGCTTTAGTCATAATGTATGGTTATTGCATGGTGTTGTGGCAGGGCAGAGTTTACCTAACAGCGGGGTAACCTAACTGCATTTCTGTACCTTAACACATCAACAACATGTTAACCAATCTTAGCATAAGATTTCATTTTAACTCTGAATTTCCATGGTGTAGAATATGTTTCAGGGACAATTATACCATCCTGGTTTGTTTTTTGTAACTGTAAAATACCTATATATACACTCAACCTTAAGTCCATGTTAGCATAATTTTTATCTGGAAACAAAGAGCAATAACTTCTACATTATCATTCTAGTTCTTCAAATGAAGAGAACCTTGACTAAGATGAAAATAACACAAAAAATAAGAATGTGAATGTCTCTGATCCTGGAGAGAGAATGTCTGGATTTAGTTCTATTATGCAAGAGAAAACCACAAAAGCTTTTAAAATATCACTTTATTCCTGCACATAAAATTTAGGTTCATCTTTGCTATTGTCTACATCTCTGATATTGTGTACTTTTTGTCCAACCAATGACTAAGGCAGTGGTTCTCAACCGTCCTTCATTTGCGGACCCCCTAAAAATTTCGAATGGAGGTGTGGACCTGTGTGGAAAACTTGGATATAGCCTCCAGACTCCCAGGGTCTATGGACCACAGGTTGAGAACCACTGGACAAAGGGATTTGATAATCAAGAACGTACATAGCACATGAAAATGTGTCATTTAACTTCGTGCAGAGGTATTCTTGTTACATCTTACTTTCTTTGGCAAACCTCTGCCCAGTTAGAAGCAAGTTTCTTCTACTGTTTTGTAGGGCAATTCTTAAGTCCAAGAAAATGAAACTGTTTTTCTTTTATTCCCTCCCCTCCCCCCGCCCCAAATTCCAACCCCCAAACTTCAGATCTTCCTTCCTGGCTATAGTTCCCAGTGCTTTACATCAGATACTACTGCTATCATGCTTTCAGCCCGGTTTCCACTGCTGTCACATTTGCTCATCACAATGAAATGAATTTTTTTCTATCTGCAGAAAGACTTTCTCTGAATTTAGAGCTAGAAGCACTTTTTTGTAAAAACTTTCAAGAGTTGAATGGATCAGGGTCAAATTTCTTTGCAATTAGAATAGAATGGGTCAAGAAGTTCCCTCCCCGCTAGAAAGGTAAAGGTGCATATGTATTTTGTGTATAATATATAAACTTTTCCTTAATTTGATCTTTTATAGTCTTAGAGAAATGAATGAACTCCCATCTTTTACAAGTATTTTGAATTTTGTTGCATCATGTCCATAACTGAGCTTTCTTTTTTTAACCCTCTTCGGCCTTCTGAATGGACACAAACCTTAAAGTGGATGATGATGTCTCAAATTTCCACATGAAAGCAGTCACTGATGGCTGAGGTTTTATCACTTCTGGCAGGAAGTGGTTGTACTTTTCAACAATCTGCCCTCTCAGTGTGGAGCAGTGATTTATTTACAGTAGGCAAACGTGATGACATTGTGTTTGGATATTGAGCTGAATGTTTACTTAACATCTACTAGCCGAAGGACTGCGCCTACTAGTCAGGAAGAATAATAGCTCCTGTGTCCCCAAAACCCACTGCCTCTGCAATTAAAGAAATCTAACTGTTCCGTAGTCTTTATAGTGTCCTGTATTTAATTGTGATGCTGTCCATCAACTTTTCATTTAATAAATTTTTACAAGCATAACTTGCTGTCTCTTGCCTTTTTACACTCTTTTCCTTCTTGGTTTCACTGTTTCTTTCATTTGTTTTTTTTCCCACATGCCGCCCCCCCTCCCATTTTTCCTCTTTTTCTTTCCCCATATTCTTTCCCCACTATGTTTTCCTCTTCATTCTCCTATTTCTTGCCACCGCCTTCCCCCAACAACCTCTCTAGCATTTATGTCTATTTCTTTGCTAATTCATTCCATTAATCCTTAATCCCATCCTTTCTCATACACTTTCTTACAGAATTTACAAGACACTTAAATCAGAGGGCTACACACACCAACCAAAGACTGATATGGGCAATGCCAGGTAAAAAGCCAAGCTTCCACAACTGCTGGGAAAATGGTAGTTACTGTTTTCCTACCAGGTTTCCAGCCATCCATATACCCCGCTTAGGATGTCTAGTTTTTCATAGCTTCTGACTCGTTGGGGTATGATACATTTGAATCCTAACCACTAACCCCTCTGACTGATGTAATGGAGAAAGTGTACTCTCTCTCTCTTTGTTAGCCCTTCCTCCTCTTCTCTGTGAGGTATGCGTGCGAAAAACAGTTACTTTACCTCAGCTTCAGTCCAGTCTGGATCCTCCTGCTTGGTTTTGATATTTTCCACCTCTTATTGCTCGCAGCAGACTGAAACTGTCCTCATCATTACCAGTTTTATTGCTGCTCAAATAGTTCTGAAAATCAGCAGTGAAAACTGACCTAAACTGCAGTGAAAATATGGCCAAGTGCTGGAGAGGAACTGTGGGCAGGCTGAGAGGAACAGCACTGCATTGCTTTATACCCTGTTTTTAATTGGAAAAGTTTGTAGTGTTTTATTTTCTTGACAACTAAGGGTTAACACACTCATTTGATTTTAAATGGAAGCCCAGGTTGTGCAGAAATTGATGGTATGGCATCGCCACCCCCACCTAAGACATTTTTCTGCACACTTTATGACCTATTTGAAGGAGCCACTTTTTTTTAATCTGAGGGTTTAATCTCTGATTTGAAGTAGATCTCTTATGCATTACTAAAACCCGAATAGATTAAAGTTTAGGTGCTTTGTTGAATGACCAGTGGTTGAGACAAAAAAGTAAGGGTGGGAGGTGATTCCCGTCACAGAGAATTTACATATTACATTTTAGATGTGATGTCATGACTGAAGATGACAAATCATAGAATCATAGCATGTTTCAGCTGAGAAAAGACAAGGGTTATTGCAGATAGTGGCCTGGTTATTCATTTTAGGCAAAGTGGAGTAATTATTCTGGAATAAAGTTTCTGAAACAAATGCGTAGAGTATCCACTCAAAATTATTCTGGAATGGCTGTGCTGGTCAGTTTCCCCATGGAGCTAAGCCCTAAATACCGAGCTTGTGAGATTGCAAGAAATGAGAGAAATCAAATAAGAACAGGACACACATTGTTCATTGTATTTGTATTGTATTGCTTACACTGAAAAAAATTCTGGAACTATTTTAGATTAATTTGAGTTAAAATGCCACTTTTTGATTTAAAAATGAAACACATTTGAGAGAAACCTGAAAAGATGAATTTATCAAATGTACATTATACTAGCTAATAAGAGGTAATGACCTCTAAAAACTCTAACAAGAATGTATTCATCTTCTTGGCTGGTCACCACTTGTACCAGTGGCTTCATACAGGCAGTTCATTAATGTTTAAGTGTCCAAAACAAAAAAACCTCAACCTTATAAAAGGACCTTGCCATCTGAAACTTGTGATGAGATTAGTTTTTTTTTTTCTTCGAATTAACATTAAACCTTGTGCAATAATGCACCATTATGGATAAGAATTAAAACCTATAAAGTCATGGAATTCAGTGAGGCTTCCAGATAAAATTTTATTTTGTCACAAAATTTTACATCTGAATATGCACAAGGGTGGCAAATTAGATTTGATCTGGAAGCCTCACTGAATTCCAGTTGCCTTAAATCTGGAGTTAAGTTTTCTTTCAAAACACTGAGTGATCATATGGTGCAGTAAACATGTAGTTTTGCCAAAATGGAAGAAAAAGTTAAAGTAAAGGAACTTAGAGATAAAAGAATAGGTACCAATTCATTCTAACTGTATCTTACACATTCTGCCTGTTCAAGCTATTACTGCAATTTCAATCATTTGACATGCTGAAGGCTAGACTTCCTACTCTGTTTAAAATGGGGGTATGCTAGAAGGACATCTTCCATGAGGATACTTGGCTATGAAACTTGCGTCCCACTTGATCTTGCAGAATCTCTATTTGTTAACCTGGGCATGTAGCCCTAAATATGAGGATTAGATTTCTAAACTCCTTCCTTTTACAATTTCCATGTAACTTATCTGTAACAGGTTGGCAGTGTTTCCTAACACACTACCTTGTTAGCAGGGAGGGAGACAGACAGCTAAAAAAGGCTAAGTAGTGCTAACACAGTGCTGCAGTTATATCACTAGCCACCTGTTTATGATAGAAGGAGAAGGTTGGCAAAACAGTTTGGTTTGCACAAACACCAAAACAAGTTTGGAAAATGTCTTAGTGTGAATGGTAGTGTTCCAAAGCAGAATATAATTAAACTTTCCAAACAAATTTGCATTTGTGCTAAATCGAACATGATACATTTCTGACAAAAGTCTAACATTTTTACATACTTTACATAAGTGTTCAAAAACAGAGGTTTAGAGTAGAAATGTTCTCTTAACCATAACAATGGTGTTATGCATGCCTCTTCCATGTTGTCTTACAAGGGCAACTTCTGGTGAAACAATTTTTTTTTCAGTTTGAGTCCTTTTCTTTTTCTATAATATGTAATATAAAGAGGAATTGTTATTAAACTGACAAGAATCTACGTATCCAGTTTTTTGAGCTTCATCTTTGTTTGAAATTTATTTTGCTTCACTGTCTCTTTTAAGCTACTGGTATGTTTAGATACTACTTTCAACAAATTAGAATTGCTTAAATTAATTGCTATCTGGATTTGTTATAAGAAACTACTGGTTTTCTCCAAGAACTAACTTGCCTGGAAATATTTATCCTCTCTCTAGCGCAGAGATGCCAGATGATTTATCAATTGGGAAATCAAATTGTGGTTTTTCATCTTGGGTTGGAATCCCTGAAACTGGCATTCTCCGCCTCTTCCTTTTTTGTCTTGCTGGGCCTTTCAATTTTATGGAGTTCTGGTGACATTTACAGAAGTTTGTAGTGGAAAAAGCTTGGCTGCTTATAGTCTCCCTCATCCCCCCCCCCTTTTTTTTTTTTAATGCTGAAAGACAGGAGGACTATAGTTCTAGAGCACAGAAAGTGGATGGTAGATTTTTTTTTTTTTTTTTTTTTGTATGTTTAGCACAAACCATGGCTAGCTTTATCTAACTACAGTTACACGCAGCTTTTTGTGGGTTCTACCATGGAGTCTTACGCAGTTTCTTCCTCGATGGCGCATAGTGTTTAAGCATTCAGGTAGACAAAATATTGGTGTGGGTGGAGAACATCAGAACTGTCAACTACGTATGTGACCTGGGGGACGATTTGTGCCCACTCATCCAATTTATGAAAGATGGTTTGAGATCTGTGGAAGTACACAAGAACTATGTATGTGCAAGTAATACTACAATATTTTGTGTATTCACTCTAGTCTGTGGTCTGACATTCATTTGTAAACAATGGACTTCACTTTTTTTCTTTACTCCCTCCCTTTGAAGGGGAATTTAATACTTGCCCTAGATAATAATTGAAAACCAGAGGGATATATTTTCATTTAAAACATTTTCAATTATGCAGGCATTTAAAATTGATTATTTTTTTTAAACACAGGAGTCCTTGATGGACAGACAGCTAATAAAATATAGTAAACCTGTCCATTGATGTAATGGGTCCCCTCTGAACTAGACCTATTTACCACCAGCTATGGTACTTGTACGTCATACTTAATCTAACTTGATTATGTTCTCCTGCTTTAGTTTCTTCCACCCCTCCTTGGTCAAAGGTGGATGATACAATTTGTGTTTTATGCTATATCCCTATGAATGTGGAAAGTGGGAAATCTGACTATTAGCAATGCTTTTTAAAAATACGCTGTTTATTACACATTTTGCTTATCACAAATGAAGAGAAACATCAATCTTCATAATTTTTCACTTCAAAATACTGAAGTGTGTGCTATATTTTTCTGTTAGCATAAGTGATGTGAAATCTGGTAGAGAAAAGTATATTTAGCTTTTCTTCCAAAGCACAACTGATTAGAATGATGAAGAAAATATACACTGGTCTTCTGGGGCATTTAGGTAATTCCACCTTTATTTCCCTTTTCCTTTCCACTTATTTTCTGATGATGTTCTGGTTCCTTGCACATTCTTCTTATTTATGTGGGGAAATGCAAGATTAGGGCTTGCTGATGTTGGCATTGCCTAAAGAAGTAGACCAACTAGAAATAGTGAAGTACCTCAGATGTGTAAGGTCCATGTATCAGTACAAACCCTAATTTACAAACTCATAATTTAATGTGCAGAATGGTGCACTGCCTCATTTTCTTCTTGTCCTTCAAAATACTGCAGAGCGATTTCTATTGAACACATCAGAATTTGTATTGTATTGAACACATCAGAATTTGAAGGGATGTCAACTTATTCTTTGTTAGCATCACTTTATGATAAAGAAAAACTCCAAAATCAAGAAAACTCCAAAATATGTTTTGATCTGGCTCCAAATGTTGGCTGCGATATCACTAAAAGAGAGCTGTTTGATATTGACAGCACCATCAGAATGGTCTTATCTTGCTTTTAATCCTGTCAAATGGACAAGTCTGTCTGATTAACCAGCATTAGAGCAGAACAGTGACCAATTTATGATTGCAATTATTGACAAATATTTCTGGCAACTTGGAAGTTTAAATAACCTTATTTTAAATCAGGTGGGCAATAATTTTCGCAGGGGAGCCACTCCATGAATTTTGGTAAGTCGTCATGGGCCGCACATTTCTACTATATTAATGGAGGGGGTGCGGGGTCTGGGAGGGAGTTTGGGTGCAGGAGGGGGTTTTGACCTGGGGTTGGGGCTGCGGGAGGGGGTGCGAAGTGCAGGCTCTGGCCGGGAGGTGCTTAACACAGGTGGCTCCTGGCCGGCGGCGCAGCAGGGCTCAGGCAGGCTGCCTGCATGCCGTGGCCTCACACCGCTCACGGAAGCAGCTGCAGTCAGCTGCTGCTGGCATGTCTCTGCGCGCCCCTTGGAGGGAGGCAGCGGGTCTCTGCGCTGCCTGTGCCCGCAAGCACCGCCCCTGCAGCTCCCATTGGCCAGTTTCCGGGGCGTGCAGAGACATGCCAGCAGCAGCCGGCTGCTGCGCCACGGGACTTGGTGGCCCGGAGGTCGTGAGGGGGCAGAGGAAGCCAGACAGAAATGTTAGACGGGCTGGATCCGGCTCGCGGGCCATATTTTGCCCACCCCTGCTTTAAATAGTAAACAAAATACATATACAGTTTGGAATGGATGGGGGAGAAGCCTTTTATGACTCATTATCCATCACTTTGCATATTAGGTATCAGTTCCTGTTCAGACGTCTTTGATACCTACACACAATATAGGGCTCTGTCCAGAAGGAAAATATTTTCAACCTTCTAGGATGTCCCTAGGAAGACCACAAAACTTGCTGTGGAGAGGTCATATCCAGGGAGTCAGTCACTGGAGGAAAGAGCTTTGGGGGAGCATGGATAAGTTTTAGCAATGGTGGATTTCAAGAGTTAAAATTTTTTCTTCCATCTGAATGTTAGTGTTTGTTGTGTACGAGTCGGGAAAGACTGTTAGAAGACCAATGTGTATTTTAAAGTGATTTCTTCCGCATTCTTGAAGACTAAGTTTTCTGATGATCTAGGAAGTCAAACTATCACATATAGCAGTAATAGAACATATTTTCATTCAAGCTTGCATATTGGATGTTGTGTTGAACAGAAATATGAATATGTTGTATTTCAGGGACCTGGTGACTAGCTTAGTTTTGCCAATTAATTTCTAGCCAGTTCTGTTCTAAAGCTTGATGAGTTGCTCTTTTTCTTTGGCATATACATACTCTCTCCCCAAGATTTTCTTTATGGGTTTGATCCTGCCAGTGGTGATTTCCCTGTGTATTTGTTGATTTCGGTGGGGATTTGACCTCATGAGAAGAAAGTTTTGATTCCAAATACAGTAAAAGTTGTTTAATAGTTATGCCTTTGTGGATTCTACTGTGTTTTGGTTAAGTGGGTTTAAATGAAATTAATCTAAACATAACTTAATGTTTCTTGTAACTTGTTCTGTTCAGCTGAAGAATAATTACCATTTACCCACCTCTTACTTATATACAAAGTAACAGATTTTCACAATTGCTTATACACAATTTGCATGTATAAGTGCAGTAATTGTGCATATTATGCATGTGTTCACTTCTAAAAATTTTAGAAGTTGATTTGCAGTTTATTGCATTTTAAAAATATTGAAAAAATACATTACTTGATATTTCCTGGTTGCCATTGTGAAAGCACAAAATCCATGAGCAGTGTGTGACTTAACCATTTTATTAATATGTAATGGTAATTGACAGGTTAATTAGACTGAAAATCACAACAAAAATGTTGAATAATTAAGATTTTCATTGAAATGACCAAGCACTCATTCAGTTTAATGGAAAGAAATAGATTATCTGAGCTTCATCTTACTAAAGCTATTTCACGATGATCTGTCTCTCTCAAGTGTTTGGACTGTTTCCTTTCTCCTCTCAGATTTTACTTGATCTAGAATATACAGAATCATTGCATGTAATATTACTTATTCTTCAACTGTATAAAATATAACATTGGAAAGGAAATAAATGAATAGTTACATATTTGTTTTATTTGTGGGACACAGACAAAAATAAAGCAGCCCATTCATGACTAGAATTTGACAGTTTTCTGTTTTTGTTTTTTAAAAAGTCAAAATGAGTCTAATTGCTCACTTTTGTTTATATAAATATAGAGTAAAATTGACAAACTAATACCAAGAGGAGGAGGAAATGAAAACTAAATAAAACAAAACTCCAGAAAAGTAAGTTTAAAGTCATTGCTCTTATTCTTTCTTCCCTAGGATATTTGTACAGTTTAAGACATACATTTCTTCAGAAGCACTAATGGATGTTGACATGCATTGGATAAGGTGGTGACCACTGGAAGTAATCTGTTGCTGTTCACTGCAGAGAGGCTAAATTGACTCCATTTGGAGTTCAGAGACGAAGCAGTGTGGAGGTATCAAGATGACTGATCCTATGATGGATTTTTTTGATGATGCCAACCTTTTTAGCGAGACGTTGGAAGGTTTGTCGGATGATGCCTTTGTACAACCTGGACCCGTTTCACTTGTTGATGAATTGAACTTGGGTGCAGAATTTGAGCCTTTGCACATAGACTCATTGAACCATGTGCAAGATACTCAAACTCAACAAAAGATGAGCGAATTTGAGCAGTTAAATCAGTATGATTCACTGAAACTTCAAGTAAATCAGTCTTTCAGCAGCCCAGCTGACAGTGTTTTATCGCCACACTCTCAATTTAATTGCTCACCAATCCATCCACAAAACCAATCCAATGGAATGTTTCCTGATGTGGCTGATGGTAGTCCTATGTGGGGTCATCAAACTACCACAACTGTTCCAAATCAAAATGGGTCCCCTTTTCACCAAGGACATTCTCAGTCTATGCAGCAAACTAAAAGTTTTGTAGCACACCATGACTTTGCCTTATTTCAGGCCAACGAACAACAGCATCAGTGTGCCTCACTACAGTCGCAACAAAGCAGAAACAACATTAATGCAGGGCAAGACGCTCTGAATCAGCCAAAAACCTTTATGGAGGTTAACGTATCTGCTCCACGCAGAGTCAGTGTTACCCATCCACCTCAAATTGCTAATCCATCAACTTCACAGCAGCCTCTCTCTGTTCAACAGTTTTCTCAAAATGCCAGTGCTTCAATACATTTTTGTGGGAATCAAGAAGGAAACTTTGATGGACAATCTCCAACTATGACTCCTTGCTCTGTTAATAATACACAGCAGTTTCCTTCTCCATATTCTTACTCTAATAACCACATTTCTCCTACCAGCCTTCTACAGTCTTCTACCGCTCTTTCTACTAGCCAACAAACGCATCCTTTATCTGATTATACTGGAAGTGATGCCTTTACATCTCAAACAGGGACCAAGCAAGAAACCACCGAGCACCTCTTGAATCCTAACACACCTTTAAATTCAAATAGTTTCCAAATGTTGCATTCAGCACATCCTCAGGGCAGCTTCAGTAGTTCAAAACTCTCTCCTGTGAACATTAATTTTCCAGCCTCTGCGGGTTCTGCTTCTCAGATAAGCCATTTCGGTGATCCTATAGAAAGCAATGGTTTTTCATCTTTGGATGAGAACTTACTTCATCAAGTTGAGTCTCAAGCTGAACCATTTACAGGACTTGATCCAGAGGACCTCCTTCAGGAAGATCTCCTACCCCAATTTGATGATTCAGCATTTGTTCAGGACACTTCAAGCCACATATTAGAGCATGACCTAGAACACCATATTACCCCACAGCAAATAACACCGTCATCCGATATTGCTCGGACACAGTCTCAAAATCAGATGCATCCCTGGCATTCTTCAGTTTCTAATCGGCATCTACAAGACAGAAATCGTATAGCTTTGCAAGGGCAGGTATGTAGCCCTTTTTTGGGAGGGTGTGGCGTAATTGTTCCAGTGAACTTAATCATGTTGGTAAGTATTAATTCTTTGTCCACAGGTAACTCTAAAATCTCTGATCTGTTGTTGGTCATTTGTTAGTAAAGAATAAGTAACTCTTCTATACTTGAAAAGAAATTACAGCCTATATCCCTAAAAAAGTCAAACCCTAAATATAAACATTGGTTGTTACACTGAACACTTACAATTCATACTCCTGTCTAAATGGATAAATAATATCTCTAATTTAGCTTTCTTAAGTACTAAAATGGTTAATACAGAATTAGTTTTAGAAATACTACTACAGTATTCGCCTGGAACTAAGAACCTTATGTGTAACTGCTGCAGTCTACATCTTATTTTTGCTGCAGTAAGAATTTGTCACTAATGTGTACTAGGTACAAATACACTTTAAGAAGTTATATGTAGTTTAGTTTTAATAAAAAAGATTGAAGTATAGCTTTAAGAGTCTGAGGGATTGTTTTTCGCTCAGTATAACACAGGTTTTTACTTTACTACCTGCAGTGTAACTAGAGTTGTATATATTCCCTACTAGGTAAGTTTTTGACTATGTTGAGTGAGTAGAAAGACAAGGAGCTGTCCTGAAAGCTATAATGCTTGTTGAATTTTAGGGGAATGGAAAAAAATGCTGCTTCATTAAAAGCCTGAAGAACTAAGAAAAAAAACTCCTTGTTTTACCTAACCTTTCGATACCAGAAATGCTAAATCCTGTGTTGTTGCCTTTTGTTGCTGATAGTCTCTGTGGAGGACACGAGAAGTGGATTAGCTTTCTTAGCCCTTAATTGAATGAGTGGCTGTGTTGAGTCTTTTTTAAAGTGATCTTCATTTTCACCTGTTTGTCAGTTGTGTGCTTATGTTAAATAGGTGTTTGATGAAAATTACTGAGTAAAAATCACTTCCATCTTTGATTTTAGTCAACTTCTTTGTTCTTGTGATTTCATACATTTACTAGTTCTCAAGTTATCCATTCCAGAAAAACAAATACAGAAAACTAGGATAAGCAAGACCTGAATTCATGTAAATCAGTGCAATGCTGTCCTGTTAACCCAACGTTTTAGAAAACTCCACTCTAGCTTGCAGCACCAAAGGTGTGCACTCACCTCACCCCACTGAACTCAGTGGTGTGATCTTGAAAGACTGTGAGCCATTTAAACTCAGATTTGTAAGGTCAGAAGGGACCACTATGATCTAGTCTGAACTCCTGCTCTGAACTCCTGCATAACACAGGCCTACACCATACCCAGTAACTTCTGCATCAAGCCCACAAGTTCTCTTTGAGCTACTGCATACCTTTTAGAAAGCTGTTCAGTCTTAGTGATGGTGAATCACCACCTCACCATGTAAGTTGTTCCAAAAGTTAATTATCGTCACTGTTTTTTTGTGTGCGTTCTTATTTCTAGTTTGAATTTATCTAGGACTACGTTCAGCTTGCAACTGTTTGTCTCCTTATGCCTTTCTATGTACTATCAGAAATCCCTTCCTCCTGTAGCTGCTCGTAGACTATGATCAAGTCACCTCTGAACCTTCTCTTGGTTATACTATAGATTGAGCTTTAGTCTCTCCATATAAGGCATGTTTTCCAGACCTTAAATCATTCTTGTAGCTCTCTTCTGAAAGCTTTCCAATTTAACATCTCTTTTTGAACATTTAACCTCCTTTTTCATTCCAGTAATGGTTTCACTAATGCCATATATACAAGTGATACCACTTCCTTAATCCTACTTGATATTCCCCTACTTATACAGTCAAGAATCCCATTTGCTCTTTTAGCTACAGCATTGCACTGGGAGCTTATGTTCAGCTGGTTACCTACCATAATCCCTTACCCCTCTTCTTTTAAGAATCCCTGTTTTTCCAGGATACAGTTCTGTATCCTATCAGTGTGACCTACATTCTTTGGTTTTTAAACGTATGACCTTGCTTTTGGCTATATTCAAAGGTATGTTGTTCAAATGAGTTCACCTTACCAAGCAGTCCAGGTCAGTCTACGTAACTGACCTGTCCTTATCATTTACCACTTCATCAAGTTTTGTATCTTCTGCAGATTTTACCATAATATTTTATATTCAAGATGTTGACTAGTATAAGGCTGAGAACAGATCCCTGCAAGACGCTAGTAGAAACACCCACTTTGGATGATGATTCCCCATTTACAGTAACTTCTTTGTAATCTTTCAGTTAACAAATTCTTAATCCATTGAATATGTGCTGCATTGATTTTGTGCATAATGTAATGTTATCAGAATGTCATGTAGCGTTAACACAGTTACCGTGATCAACCAAACTTGTGATCTCCTTTTAAAAAAAAAAAAAAAAAAAAAAAGTTTGACACTCACTTTCCATAAAATCATGGTGATTGGCATTCAGAATACTACCATCCTTTAATTCTTTGCTGATTGTCAATGTAAGAATGGCCATACTGGGTCAGATCAATGGTCCATCTAGCCCAGTGTCCTGTCATCCAGGAGTGGCCAATGCCAGGTGCTTTATACGGAATGAACAGAACAAGCAATCGTTGAGCAATTCATCCCCTGTTGTCCACTTCCAGCTTCTGACAGTGAGAGGCTAGGGACAACCAGAGCATGGGATTGCATCCCTGACCATCTTGGCTTATAGTCATTGATGATCTATCCTCCATGAACGTACCTAATTTTTTTTTTTTTTTTTGAACCCCATTGTAGTTTCCGCTTCCACAACATCCCCTGACAACGAGTTCCACAGGCTTGTGCGTTGGGTAAAGAAGTACTTTCTTATGTTCTTTTTAAACCTGCTGCCTATTAATTTCATTTGATGACCTCTGGTTCTTGTGTTATGTGAAGGAGTAAATAACACTACTTTATTCACTTTCTCCACATTCATGATTTTATAGACCTATATTCTATCCCCTCTCTTTTCCAAGCTGAAAAGTCTTTTTAATTTCTCCTCATATGGAAGCTGTTCCATACTCTGTCATTTTTGTTGCCCTTTTCTGTAGCTTTTCCAGTTCTAATGTATCTTTTTTGAGAAGGGGCGACCAGAACTGCATGCAGTATTGAAGCTGTGGTCTTATTATGGATTGATATAGTGGCATCATTATATTTTTTTTCTTTTTATTCCTTTCCTAATGGTTCCTAACCTTCTGTTAGCTTTTTTTTTTTTTTTTGGACTGCCTTTGCACATTGAGCGGATATTTTCAGAGAACTATCCACAGTGACTCCAAGATCTTTCTTGAGTGGTAACAGTAGTGGGGATTATGTTTTCCAATGTGCATAGAAAACATAATCCCCACTACTTTGCATTTATCAGCATTAAATTTCATGTGCTGTTTTGTTGCTAATCACCCAGTTTCGTGAGATCCCCTGGTAACTCTTTGAAGTCTGCTTTGGACTTAACTATCTTGAGTAATTTTGTATAGGCTTCCAATTTTGCCATCTTGCTGTTTACCCCTTTTTCCAGATCATTTATGAATATGTGGAACAGCACTGGTGCCAGTACAGATTCCTAGGGGGCACCACTATTTAGCTCTCTCCAGCCACTATTTACCTTTGACCATATCAGCCTTAGGCATCTTCGTTTGAAAATTTTGGTTAACATTAGTAGCCTTAAGCAATCTTTTTTTCTATTTTTAAAAAGAGAAAATAAATTAAATGTTAAAAAACCCTACATTCCAGCACTGTTATGAAATTAAATCAGAAAAGTAAGGAAGTGAAAAATCCTATGCCAATTTTAACTTGTCTGGACATAAAAATACTGTGTGTGTACAATGTAAGTAGTCAAGCAAATTAGCATGGCTTGATTTGGGAACATAGGAAAGTACTATACTTGAACAGACCTGTGATCTGTTTAGTCAGATATTTGGTTTCCCAATGATGGCCAGTACTTCAGAAGAAGGAGCAAGTCTCCATAACAGACAACTATGCAGTGACATGCCCATAAGGGAAGTTTGTTTTTTAACCTCAGGGGTTTAGTGACTGACGGGCATGAGGTTTGTTGAATAACACTTTCAGTTCCTTACTTTGTTGTGTTAAATGCATTATCTTAACATAGGTTTTTTTGCATTTAATTATTTAACATGGAAGGAGGAAAATATATTTACTTAAGGAATGCATATACATCTCTCTTGTAACTTACTCTTTGTGGGAGCGCCCATCATAAAACACTAATTTACTTCAAGATTATTAGCTTGACGCTTAAAATAAAACTACACGTTAAACTGTGGGGTTTCCATGTGTTTTATTTTGGTTACTGCTGTCTGTACTGCTTGGAAAGAGGGACTGTGCAAGAGCAGCCGTAAGGCTGAATGGTGATCCTTCTTCACTACTGGGGTATTTGAGAGGGAGCGGTGTTTCAACTGGTGCCGAGGGAGTTTTGTTACAGTAGTGTAGACTGTATTAACTAAGCAGTTGCACAGCATTTTACCTTGAAATCACAACAGTATCTGACAGGTCCATAGAGCTTGAAATAAGCAAGCTTTATGTGGATATAGTAAAGGAGAGCTGGAAAGTGAAGTCCATCCCCTGCCCTCATCCAGACACAAGGCTCTGACCCTGGGCCCTCTCCCCAGCCACTATTACAACTTGTAAATTAGAATAACCACTGCAGCACTTTGTGCAATTGTAGTTGGTTTTGGGGCTACTGAAATTCTTTAACTACAGATTCCTTGGCTTGTCCTCTAGTCTATCCCCTTGTAGTCTCTCTCTGCCACCCTATTTGGGACCAATACAGAAACCCTCTTCACGGTATGCAGGAAGTACACAGATTCCTGTGCATAGTAGGCCTGTGCTATCTCCCATGTAGCCCTAAAGTACAGATTGTCATTCAGATTGCCATTTGCTGGCCCTCTTTAGCATGTGTGAATTTTACCCTATAAGGTTAGACACTTGTGGGGCTTCTCTGTACCACTAGGATTGAGAGGGATTTTGAAAATATTGATGTAGTACTTACCTATTTTAGGTATTTACAAGGCACCTACTGCCTTGATATCTAATCTGTTATTCTCTCATATTAGAGGAACTCAGTGAGCTGAAGCCTTCCAGTTACAGGGAATCTCTTTGGCAGAGGGAAAGGTGCTCTCAGTGGCCTCTGAAAATACCCAAATCAATTAAAAGATAGAGCATGCAGTCTAACTCTTTACCTGATTGCCTGCAGTTGAGGGACAGAGACCATGCACAGGTAATCTTTTTGTGTGACCAGGAATTTCCAACTCCAACTACTACAGCAAAATTTTGCACCCTGAATACCCTTTTAATCTTGCGATCCCACATTCCCAGTGATATTCTCTGTTTGTGCATTAATGTGTTCCTTCCTGTTGACCGTATTCAAAGTGTAAAAAATTAGACAAGAAGTATTGTCATGCTATGAAATTGCTTCTTATGTGTAGGAGATTCTGGTTCCTTTTTTCTTAAAAAAAAAAAAAAAAAAAAAAAAAAAAAGTTCTAATGTACTTGATAAAAATAAGGAACCTCCTCTCGCACTTTTTTAGGGGCAAGAACACACCAAAATCACTGAGGTTCTCTTGCACCGGTTGGGATGGATATGAGTGGCCAATCTAGCTGTTACAGGTCCCTCTGTGCCATGGAGTCTAACGAGAGGATTTTGAGAGTGGGTCAGGCCAAGAAAAAGTGAGGAGTAAGGATTGTTGGATTCTTCAGTTACCCTCTCTTATACTTTGCAGAAGAAAGCATTCACCTGTTATACTGCATCCATAAGAATGAAGCTTGGGGCAGTATCTGTACTGGAAAAAAGAATAGTGTTAGAAAATATGTTCAATAACATGATGTTAAAAAATTGCCTTCAGTGTGGACGAAGGACAGTTGTATTTAAAAAATATGGTTAACCACAATCAGCTGATGCATTTTTAAACATGACTTTCCTTGTCCATAAATTCAAAATTGTGTTTACCACATTGTTTAACATGTTTCAAGCACAATATCTTTACCCAATATAGATGAGATCTCGAAAGATCAATTTGATCTTGCCATATTGGCAGCTGTGACCCTCCTTAATGCACAGCCTATTTACTGTGCATCAAGAAAAATATTTGGACCACAATGAATAAACTGGTGAACCAAAAATGGTGTTCAGCAGTCTTCAGGCTATTCTTTAGTGTAGAGAAATGTGCTATATTAAACTCCCAATGCAATAAAACGGTTTATGAAAATAAGATTTATTTAGTCTATCTTCAAGTGTTTCATTGTTTGTCCTGATTAAGCAGTCAGGTAGGAGGTCAACTACAGTAAAAGCTCTGTCATCCGACATGTTGGGGAAATGGGGGGTACCGGTTAATTGAATAGTCTGGTTAACTGAGAGTTATTTTTACCAATGGAATACCAATTATCAAAGAACTAGAATACAATAAAATGAATAAAGTATAAAATAGTGTACAGGTACTTACCAATCCAGTAGTAGTACTGCACTGCAGAGTGCTTGGTTGCTTGAAGCACTTAAGTGTATGAAGTTTTCTATACAGTAGGTCATCTTATGACACTACATATCACTAGGGGCAATGCATGGTGTACACCCAGATCACTAAAAA
Source organism: Emys orbicularis (assembly GCF_028017835.1). Classification (NCBI taxonomy): domain Eukaryota; kingdom Metazoa; phylum Chordata; order Testudines; family Emydidae; genus Emys; species Emys orbicularis. The sequence goes on from NC_088696.1 coordinate 30,206,871, forward strand.
TATACTTCACACTAAAACTATACTGAACATAATTTAATGTTTGATTCAGAAGACACTTCAGGATCTTGCGGTGCCTCAGGGTCATCATTATCAACACCAGTTATCATAGAAGGTGTAGGAAATTGGGCTGAATTTGTAATGACCCTGTGACACACCCTGGAAGCTGCTTTTTTTAATAAACCCCTGATACCAGCTTGCTTGCTTGTCTTCTGCCTCTTTTGCATAAAAGTAGAATGCAGACTGTGCAGTTGAATAACATGCTGGGCAGTATACTAGTCCCAGTTACTAGATTGAAGATTTGTATTGGGAGATATCAGAAATGCTGGTTAATTGAGCTTTCTGGTTCATTGAGTGCCGGAAAACAGCTTTTACTGTATATCTAATTTTCAAACTACTCTGTATCCATCTGACAGTCTATATTATCTATTCATTGGAAGAAGTCAGCAGATTGTAATAGACAGATGACCAATTTGCTATTGTGGCAATAACTACAATAATACAAATAATATTCACATTTTGTTATGTTTAAAATTTTTTTTTTTATTTAATGGTTTCTATAGATACCCTATTGAGAATCCTGTGTACTTGAGTCCCTTTTAATAATGCATATAATAGCTACCTAAGGGTAATATTCCTTTAACTAAGTTATAGAGAGACCACCTCTAGTTCCAACTTCATGTGCGCTAAATCCAGCAAGGGTGCCAGTAGTGACTATGGCTGTTGTTAATGTGTACATCTATCCACCAAGAACTGGGACTGAAGCAACCAAACCTTTTCAGATAGGCTACCAAACGGGCTTCAAAGAGAAGTTCTTTAAATCAGTGGTTCTCAACCAGGGGGGCCATGAGCAGATTTCAAGGGGTCCACCAAGCAGAACCAGCATTAGACTCGCTGGGGCCCAGGGCAGAAAGCTGAAGCTCCACTGCATGGGGCTGAAGCCCGGTGCCCTGAGCCCCGCCACCAGGGGCTGAAGCCAAAGCCTGAGCAATGTAGCTTCGCAGGTGCCTCTTTGGCATGGGGCCCCAGGCAATTGCCATTCTTGCTACCTACTAATGTTAGCCCTGGCTTTTCTATGTAGAAAAACAGTTGTTGTGACACAGGTGGGCAGTGGAGTTTTTATAGCATGCTGGGGGGTCCTCAGAAAGAAAAAGGTTGAGAACCTCTGCTTTAAATCATTGTTTAGAGAGGTTCAAGTCACCACCCTATTAGTGAAAAAGTCCATATGCTGCTATCAGTCCTCTGAGTTAGAAAGTCCCTGTCTTTTGTGTAAGTTTTTAATTGCAGACTTCCATTTTCACATGCAGAACAATTAACCCTAAGGAACTGGCTTAATAAAGTGTGCGTGTGTGTGAGTGTATGTATTTGCTTATGTGTTTCTGAGCTACCTCTGTAAAACAGCAGTTGCCTGTTTTAGAACTTTTATGCCTGTTGATAAATACTTTTTTAAAAACTGTTTCTTTTGGACTTATAAAGTGCTCCTTTGGCAATGCTGCACAGCCAGCAAACTCTGGTTTTGTCACACGTTTTGCAATATTTGGTGCTTTTCTTAGTCTAGCTACTGCAGTCTTGTGATTTATGTGAGAATCTCTGATTTTGTCTTTAATGCAAGTTTTTAGTTCTCTCAGTTGAGAAGAAAATCTTGTAAACATTGTGAGTGTACCCTACAGGCTCAAAAAGCAAATAAAAAAGCTGCCAACATTTATTGCTTTTTAACATTCTCATAGGTTTTTAATTCAGTCCCATGATTTGTTGGGACCCGAGCCATGAATTTAATAGTTTGGGGTTTGCAAAACTGTATGCAGTGTGTATCAACTGATATTTTTACCTTGTCACATTTTGGTCTTTGTAGAAGAGCCAAGAGTTGATTTTAAATGAGAATGGGTTAAATACCCTCTCCGCACACAGAGGTGATTAGTCCAAATTGAGTTTTGCAGTGTATGAGTTGTCACAAATCTCCTCCCCTTCCCCCACCCCACCGATTTATAGTCTATCAAGGGCACCCTTCTCAGGCTTCTGGCTCCCTGTCTGTCACCTCGCTTGGGCAGAGCCTCACATTTCTCTCCCGCCTGACCAGGGTATTTCCAGGTTGCACAGCTCCCTGATGATGCTGTGAACTCCCCAGAAAAGTCAATCTGTTTAAGAAGGTCTCCTTCACTTTTTTCCCCTCAGCAATGGCACACAGTGCTATTGCCAATAGTTATAAGTTACCCCACAGCACTTCCTATGCAAGCCTGTTTATTCTTAAGGTAAAAGCATTATAGAAAAAACATCAAAAACAATAAAAGAACCTATATGGCTGCTAATACATTTTACCAAAGATCACCCCCATTTTCTTCAACATGGGCTCTGGCATGTGTCAGTCCTTCCAACCTTTCCCTAAGGATTGGGGCCCTCTGTCAACTGGAAGTCCTGACCATTTGCTGGGGATCAGAACAAAAACCCCTGATCCTGTTTAAAGCCAGGCTATTTATCTCAAAATCCTTTCTTTGGATTCTCCAGGGACCAAGAGACAGATTGGGCCTTTCAACTGTCCTGTTGTAACAGGTGATCAGCAGACAAAAGGTCCCCCTCTCAGGGCAAAGCTTCAAAGGCTGAGCCCATTGGGGTTTGCAGTCCCCTCCTCCCTAGTACTTCCTATGAATTCCACTTCACACATTTTGTTCCAAAAGATCAATTGTTGGCTATATTGTTCAGTCTAGTCCTTTTGAAGTTCACATTATCTCCCAGAGATTGCATTAATCCTTGTTCTTCCTAATGAATCATAGAAGATTAGGATTGGAAGAGACCTCAGGAGGTCATCTAGTCCAACCCCCTGCTCAAAGCAGGACCAACACCAAGTAAATCATCCCAGCCAGGGCTTTGTCAAGCCAGGCCTTAAAAACCTCTAAGGATGGAGATTTCACCACCTCCCTAGGTAACCCATTCCAGTGCTTCACCACCCTCCTAATGAAAGTGTTTCCTAATATCCAACCTAGACCTCCCCCACCTCAACTTGAGACCACTGCTCCTTGTTCTGTCATCTGCCACCACTGAGAACAGCTGAGCTCCATCCTCTTTGGAACCCCCCTTCAGGTAGTTGAAGGCTGCTATCAAATCCCCCCCCCTCACTCTCTCTCTTCTGCAGACTAAACAAGCCCAGTTCCCTCAGCCTCTCCTCGTAAATCATGTGCCCCAGCCCCCTGATCATTTTCGTTGCCCTCCGCTGGACTCTCTACAGTTTGTCCACATCCTTTCTGTAGTGGGGGGCCCAAAACTGGACGCAGTACTCCAGATGTGGCCTCACCAGTGCCAAATAGAGCAGAATAATCACTTCCCTTGATCTGCTGGCAATTCTCCTACTCATGAAGTTCCATACAATCCCACAGTAGTACACAAACATTTGCGTTTTCAATACAATGGACACTAAAGGCATTAAACTTTAATTCAGTAAGGTTTAATTTAATTCTATAAGGTTTGCCCAGAATAGTGCAGGATACTATCATATCTGTCATGAGGAAACTGGCATTGCTACTGATTGTGGCATACTGTTCTATTGATAAATAGAGGAATTCAGTTGCCAGGGCTGGGTCGCCAGTGTTGCAAAAGCATGAAACTTTACTTCTTCTTTTTAAAAAAATAAAAATGAAACACTTTCCAGAGCTGCGATACCATCTGGTAAGCCTGGTATGTAAACAAGACAAGTAATATAAATGGTCATGCTAATTTTAAGTGGAAATTTTAATTTAGAGGGTGTGGCAGGCGGAAAATAGGTGAGAAACCTATTCTCTAATTGTCAAACTTTGTATTTCCAAATTGAAGTAACCAATGTCAAATATATGCCTATATAAGCATTATAAATGTTAGAAGACATATGGCTAAATGTACAGTAACTATTATTTTGCCATTTTAGATCCCTCTTACTGATACACTTTTTTTTTTTAATAGACTCTTTAATTTGAGGCAACAAGCCGAACAGTGTCTATGAGGAAAGTGAGAAATTGTTTTTTGTTAGGGAAAAACGTTTTTCAAAATTGTCCTTCACCTTACTTACCATTTCCATTTGTGACATGACATTAAAAAATGAAAGTATTTTTGGTGCAGCACAGTTCATCTTTGTTTTTATGTTTGCTACTTCATTATTTCATCCTCTGCTTATGTTTGTTTGCATTTCTTTTACTGCAACATTCTTTAAAAAAACTTGCTCTTCGTAAATGTTATAGATCTGATACGTACTGTATGTGCACATTTCTAGGCTTCATAGTGGTTTGATCAGCTAAGATGAAATATAGGTGTTTTCTTAAGATTTTGATCATTTTTAGTAACATACTAATTTTAAGGTCATGGGAGACAGCCCATAGTGGCTGTTTTTTTGTCGCTTCCGTCAGTTCCGTCTTAGCAAAAAGCCTCTATAACCTGGAGATGCATGGAATGGCAGTCAGTGGTGAAATATGATCCTAGTTATTACTCTGCATACTGTACTGCAAAGGAAGCAGAGCTCTGAGCTCCCTGCCAAGAGAATGAGTAACAGAAACCAGAGTTGTTAACAGTAGCTTTCAGGCTATTGGCCTCCAGTGTGCATACTTAAGGTGAAGGGTGAACAGGAAGTAGATTCCAGGAAAAGTGGGGGTGGAGTTGCGAGAAATTCATGGATTAGTCCAGTATGTGAGGAGCATGTAGGATCCAAGCCAAACTGAACAGTAGGTCTAACGAAATTCTTCCTGCTGCTAAGACTTATTACTGTTGTATGCTTCAGACTCTTTTAAGAATACTCAATCTTTGAATGAGACATCAGTTACAATACAGTGTTTTGAAACGGACATAATTAGAGCAAAGGTTTTGAGGCCTACCGAACATTTAGCTCATTTTCATTATGAGAACAAAGCACTTTACCTCAAGTATACCTTGTCAGCCTTGCCCTGAACTTTGGAATGAAACTAGCAAAACCAAATGTTATGAAAATATTTTTACACAATATACTGTGTATGTGCAATCTGAACATAGATGCGTAATACTGATTCTGATTTCTCTTTAACAGGGCAGACTTTTTGTTTTCTTCAAAAATAAACTGGTTATTTAATATTCATTGCAAAAGAACCACAAGACATATTCTGACAGAAAGAAAGCTAACCATTTACACTTCTTTTAAAATAAATATTTAATAAAAATTTCCCTTATCGAATAGTGAGTGAAATTTATGAAGATACTTCAGGTTTTCTGTTGTCAGATATTACAGTACACTATATTAAAACTAATAAGATTGTAGTTGAAATGCCCAGTGTTTAATTCTTTATTTTACAGTTACGTAGAATGTATTGTCCAAGAGAAGCTTGTTTTATGAGTTTCTCTTGCAAAATAATGAAGTGAGAGTAGGATATCAAGTGTCTTGATACCCTGCTCTCAGAAGACCATTTCTCTTCGGAATTGGAGTAGATTTGGGTAGGGGGTCTGTTTGTGTGCCCTCGTTACATACTATTTAAATGAATTATGGAATGCCCATGTGTGGGGTTTTTTTTCCAGACACTTTTTTCCATAGTGGTGAGTGAATATGCTAATTTTGAATATCGAGAAAACTATCAGTTGGCTTGATTATTTTCACAAGTTTTAATAGTTTTGTGAAGGTGGGTGGAAAAAATACCATGTCAGACTGATTTTTAAAAAAAATCATTTTATTAACTGTAGCTATTAGATGAAGCCTGTAATTTGGGGGGGGGGGGGACTCATTATGTAGGTATAGGTTTGTATTTAGCTTTTAAAATTGATTTTTAAATTAGGGAAAATAGAGGAACTTAATGTGGTTTATCATTTGAAAATGCTCATTTCATATGAAATATGTTCACTGCAGTGTTACTTGTGTATCTTTTATTTCAATACACATTAGTTTTTAAAACATGCCATGGTCACTAAAACTTAGTTATGTGCAGTTTAAAAGCTGGGATAATCTAGAATGTTTTGTGGTCATGATGTATTTTCTGTAGGTGCTGTAATTAAATTGCAGCAAGAACAATGCAATATTATCTTTAACCATAAATTTTATAGTCTTCAATTGTGCATATTTTATTATAGATCAATGCAATAAGAAGAAAATACAAAATGATACTGATTGATGATTGTGGAAACATTGTTTGAAGTGCTTTAACTGAGTTAGTGCAAATTTTGTTGAATTCTCCCACTGCATTACTTTTGTAATGTTTTAGGCGTTCATAAGATGGTGTAACATACGTTGTAATAAGTTCAGCCTGACAACTGGAGAATGAATTTGTGGCGTTTTAGTCCATGAATGCAAGAGATCATCTCGGAATTTGAGAACATTTGTATCTTAAAAACTTAAAATGTAAGGCTGAAAACTTCATTTTCATAATTTTAAATAGACCTGCTAAGGTGTTGCAAAATATTAAACATTGTGATTACCACAGTGTACCTTAATAACAAAGAGCATTAAATCCTCTAGAAAGTTTTGGTTTGCTAATATGCTTTTTCTTAACTTTGAAAATATTTACACAAATGGAATTGTACTATGGATTTTAAAACCTATCCACTGTAGTCTGAGATGCTGGAAATGTATGAGGAATCGTATGTTTTTTATCTTTTAGGGAAATTTTTTTTACAAAAACATACTAGAATTTGATAATAGAACTTTTAGTTTTGACTTAGATAATTTTCCATTTCATAATCTTAGGATCTCAGATTGCCTAACATTTATTAAGCTATTTTGGTGGTCTTGTTGATTTTATTAACTACCAAAACAGAAAAGGTTTTAATATATTTAGATTTCATATTAATTTTTAAGCACTGTCAGTCTAAAGAAAAGTAGGCTTGCACTATTGTAACTGTGTTCCACATAAAAACAAATGTAGACAGATGCTGTAAAATACATACTTTTCAGTGAGCATATGGCCATTGCACACTTAATTTTATTCTTGTAAACATTTTACGGAAGTATGCTGCCACCACTATTGTTAATGGACTGATTACATGTATTAAAGGAGGGAAATACAGACGGAGGAGCAAAGGAAGGTTTTTATCTAATCAGCAGTATTGATACACATGGATGAAATAGGATAAAGTGGTGGTAGTTTTAACTTCTGAATTTTTCTTTTCTGGCTAAAAGTCAGATACTCTAACTTTACTGTTGTAATTAATATATTCAGTGAATTAAAAATCTCATTGCAATTTTCAGACTGACTAGGAAACTAAAATTGTATTTGTGCTGGTGAGCACAAGATCTTAACTGTACTTGCTTGCTCTCTTGTTACTAAGCAACAGATGACACTGCATTTGTAAAATGAATTTGTCATGCCCTTCTTTAAAAAAAGTGAATGAAATTCCAAGATTTGTAGATGCTGCTTTTGGTGAGGTATACATTAGTGCATGCACATATATATGTTTTCATGAATATACGTGTATGTGTATAAATTTGTTTTCATATATATATATATATATATATATATATCTATATCTATATATATCTATATATATCTATATATATCTATCTATCTATCTGAGAGTGACCTCCATTCCATCTGCATAAAACCTAAGAAATTGGGTTTTATACAGCAGGGTTACAGAGGTGTAATCTACACACACACAGCAATCCAGATCACAGAACTTCAGTCTTGTACTGGAATAGCAGCTACAACCCCTTAGTATTAGTTCCTTGGAGTCTTGGGTCCAGTGGATTCAAGTAAATGTAGCTCCACCATTTGCTCTTATCCACGGTACACAGATATTCCTGTATGGCTATTCCATTCATACACCCCCTGCATAGTACCAGTCTATGGATGAAGGAGTTCAGAACTCATTTTGTTCTTCTTAACCATAGGTGATATCCACCCTAAAGAGCTCAGACAAGAGAATAATATACGGCAATGGTGTAATACCTGTGGTAGGCCCAGTGAGCTGCTCCTTTGATGAGCACAAATGTTGAAGATATGGCTGAAAGCTAGTGCGATCCTGGGATATAAATATAAAGGGGAATATCAAGTAGGAGTAGGGAGGATATATTATCTCTGTTTGACACTGGTTGAACTGTTACTTTAATTCTGTGCCCAGTTCTGGTCCCCACAATTCAAGAAGGATGTTGATAAATTAGAGGGCTCAGAAGAGCCATGAGAATCATTAAAGGATTAGAAAACATGCCTTATAGTAATAGACTCAATGAGCACAACTAGTTAGTGTAACAGAGAAGGTTAAGGGGTGACTTGATTATAGTCTATAAGCACCTATCTATATGGAGAAACAACTATTTAATAATGGGCTCTTCAGTCTAAGCAGAGGGAGGTATAACACGATCTAATGGCTGGAAGCTGGTGCTAGACAAATTCAGAATGGACATGAGGTGTAAATTATTAACAGTTGGGGAAATTAATTGTTGGGACAATTTACCATCACTAATAGTTCTCCATCACTGACCATTTTTAAATCAAGATTGGATTTTTTTTAAAAGATGCTCTATTAATTACCATATATACTTGTTCATAAGCCACTTCCCGCAGCTCCCATTGGCTGGGAACGGCGAATCGCAGGCACAGGGAGCTGAGGGGCTCCAGGCCTGCAGACACTCCAAGTAAACAAAACATCCCAACCCGCCAGTGGCTTACCCGACGGGCCAGGAGCCAAAGTTTTCCAACCCCTGAAATATAAGGTCGGCTTATGAAAGTGTCATACAGTTTTTGCTATTTTTATTTATCCATTTTGGGGGGTCAGCTTATAAATGGACGGGCTAATGAACGAGTATATATGGTATGTTGGGAAAGTTCAATGGCCTGTGTGATATAGGAGGCCAGACTAGATGATCACAATGGTCCCATCTGATCTTGGAATGTATACAGTAAGTGCTGTCAAATATCCAAAATACACAAGTGAGGGGGGAAAAGTGAGACATTTTTCTAATATTAATCATTATATAGTACACTTTCAGTCCTTATCTTAGTCCGTATATTCACCCCATACTCTGTCACAGAAATATCAACTTGAAATCATCCTTACAGGTTAAGTGAAACAAGTATCTTTCTATAGTTTTTATGTGGAACGAAGTTACAATAGTGCAAGCTTTCTATTATTCAGTTTATGAAGCTCTGATAATTCTGCAAGCATCTTAAAATTCCGAAACAACAAGGAGTCTGGTGGCACCTTAAAGACTAACAAATTTATTTGGGCATAAGCTTTCGTGGGTAAAAACCTCACTTCTACAGACAAAAGCTTATGCCCAAATAAACCTGTTAGTCTTTAAGGTGCCACCAGACTCCTTGTTGTTTTTGTAGATACAGACTAACACGGCTACCCCCTGATACTTAAAATTCAGAAACATTTTGAAATCATAAAATGCCTGGAAAAAAAGAAAAAATTAATAATACTGCAGACAGTTAGAATCTATGTGGTATACTGTGTATTTCATGTGTCCCTAATTCATCTGCTATTGTATTTGTGTAGTTTTCTGCCTAGTATTTTATATGAAAAATGTTGTTTGCCATTGTGCAGTGTTCGTCAGGGAAGTGGCAAAGACAGTTAGAGTTGTAATATCTTTCTATGAGGATCATTCTTTATAGCATCTGCTTTAGTGTTGGATTTATGCAGTTGGCACTGTATTACTGTTGCTACTTATCCATCTTTGGATAGAATTAAGGTGTTTGAATCATTCCTTTTATTACTTTTGTTGAATTTTAACTAGCAGTAATGGTTGATTGTAATGATTATCTAAGTCCTTTTGAGATTGTTCTGGTTGTCAAACATGATTAGGTTATTCTGTTTTGATTTTGTAAACTTGTGTATTTTTTCCTCAAAATATTTTCTGGTTTAGGTTTATTTTGAATATCTTTTTTTTCCCCCCTGGGATAATTGCAGGGTCTGTTAGATGTATTTAGAATTCATGTGATGACTACTATGCCAAATACAATAGTGAAACAAATTCAAGAATTAATTAGCAGATGGCAGGCATGGAAGGAGTCTTCTGTCAAGACATGTTTGCAGAGTTATCACATATGCCAGTGAGAGTAGACCAATTGCCCAAAAAGAATAATTTAGAAAATAGTCTTTAAATTGTTGTTGCAGAAGAGATCCACAAAGGTACAACTGAATGTATAAATATTATTAGATGCCACAGATGTCTGGCTAACAACATTCAGAAAACTATCAAGTAATTCAGTTATCTGAAAAGTGCTAACCTAGTGATAAAATCATGTGCTAATTATGCAAGTTCAGTAGCTGGAAGAAGAGCTGTCTAGCTAGAGAGGAAGCAAAGTCAAGCATATCTTGGATTTTTATCTAAATGGAGCAATCCATTGAATGTGGTGTCCATTTGACCCATTTGTGTGTCAGTCCACTCAGATGCAAAAAGGACAGAAGTAGGATGAGGAGGAATCTGAATCAGGTGCCCACTAAATTATTTTCTGCAACATTACTTCTGAGACTTCAAGTCTATAAGCAGCTTCCACTTAACTCCTCCTTTCCTCCCCATTGCTCCTCCCCTCCCCCCCCCCCCCCAAACCAACTTGCTAGAAAAGTATGTCCTCTATTTTTCTAAATGTGGAATTTTCCTTTTAAACATTCAACTGTTCCAACACTCAGGTGGGAAGTATTCACTCCTGAGCAAGTCACTAATTTAAAAGTCTGATATTTCAAGACATGCAAGAAGGCTAGAAACCAGAGCATTGTATTGAAAAAAGGAAGATTCTGAATCTCTTACGATAGTTGATTCTTGCTCTGAAAGTTTCTGAGATACGACTTAAAAATCAGATCATTAAGTACAGAAAAACTATCTGAGGGTACTTGCAGGCTTCTAAAATATACTTGTTACAATTTTTCTTTCCCTCTAAAGTTTATAGTTTGACTCATGATAGCTAAGACACATTGCCTTTCAGGTGGAGGGATATGAAAAATACCAACATTTCAAACTCTAAATTAATTTTTCTGTTTATAAAAATAATCTGTGGCATATTCAGAATTACATGACTCTATGGTGCAGTTCATATGGTGTAGTTTCTGGCAGTTGTATTGGATAACCTGCATACATAATTGTTTCACTGTGTGAGAGTAAGGTGGCTGTTCCAAGCTCATGTCAATAAAATTATACCATATATACATGTCTATATGTGGGGAGATCATTAACTACAAAATTACCCTCATTGCAAAATCTGTCCTTGTGCACTAGCGCTCTTGGTTTTTTTTTTTTTTTTTTAAACAAGATAACTTGTGATTTTCTGTGCTTCGGGTCTTGACTCAACTCTAAGTTAAGTGGTTTTACAAGAAATTGAGGCAAAAAGATATTTTTAGGGGATCATTGTACAAGTCTAGGGAACAAAGAAGTGACTGGATGTGAAGTGTCTTCCTTCCAAAGCAAATCTTCTTGATTAAAGAAGTCAGCAACTGTCTGTCTGAGATTATATAAGGAATTTAGGGGGACCATAAGCAGCTACAGATCTTCTGCCTGCTCCATGTACCCCACTGAGTGACATCTAAAATTTCTGGATAGCAGATCACCAGGCTATAGGGTTATATCCTTATGTTCAGTACAGGTAATTTCGAAGTCTTCCTTAGTAGCACCCTGGATTCAAAGTGCTCACCACCTTTTAATAGAAGAACAAAGTAATTGTGGAAACAACAGCCTGTTAAAATCCTGCTATGAAAGGAAAGACTTGTACACTGAAAATTCAGAACTCTCATACACAGAACAGTGCTCAAAAAAACATGAAGGTCATCTAGCAAATACCGCCTTCTCTGAATTTTTTGTCAAAACTCAAGAATGTGACTGCTTCTTCCCCTATAGGAGGCACTGTCACTCTCAGCTATCCTGCTCAGCCAGCAACAGGATCTTGCAAGTCTTCTGAAACACAGGGGTCATAGGATCCTTTTGTTCAAGGATGAATCTGGGGCCATTGTTCCTCAAAACCACAAATTTACGGCATATGTTCCTGTTAGTTTAAAATGTGAGAGTCATGCAGAGGCGAAACAGATGTGTTCAGGGCAAGAAATTACTTGCAATTATATATACAATCAGTTCAGATGGTTGCCTATGTTTTGTCCCCCCCACAGGACACTCTATACCTATTACTTAAACAAATAGGCCTTGGCCTATGTTTTAAAAGGAGAGCTCTTCACTGGACCCTAAATTCAACAGTGACTTACTACTGTACTTCAGAAGCACTCTGTAGTGCCAAATGTAGCAAGAATGATTTGTTTATACATAGTCCATACTAGTCTGAATTTGTTTATACAAAATCAAGAGGTAAAACATTCTATTTAGATAAAGCCTAATAGTTAAACCATATATATTAATTTTACATATGGGGAACTGAAGGACAGATTAAGGTACTTGCTCAGGTGATAGGAAGTTTGGGGCAGGGCTGAGGACAGAACCCATATCTTTGAAATCTTGGTCCAGTACCTTAACCATAAGAATCTGCTTTTCTTCTGTATTGAAGTTAAGAACAAGTGGCCTTATCTCTTCCCCCCCCCCGCCCCCCAAATTTGAGTGTCTAAAGTTAACATTTGAATTATTATTGTTTTCACCTGCATGAAAGTCAGCCAGCTTTTATGGTTGTTCATCAACTCTAATTTTCAGGTGCTGAAGAAGTTAAGCACCCTTGAAAATCAGGCCACTTTTTGTGTAGTCAATCCAGTTGACAATATGGATGTGTGTTTACTTTAGGTACTTAAGGTTTAAAATTTTGTCCAATGCTGCTTAATTTTATAACAGCTTTCTGTCAACACATAAAACAGTCAATTTATTTTAAAACTGAAGTGCTCGTGTGTACTTTGGTTCACATTGGTAGTCGGTAAGCCTTGTTACATCTTAAAGCTTTTACTGATTGCCAAGCTATCTGTTAGAATCAGCATGACCACCTAATACAGACCCAGTTGTATGAATTTCAAAGAAGGGCAGCCTATGTTCAAGTTTTCAAGTGGAGTTCGATTTGATGGCTCTGATTGAGAATGTTGATGCTAAGTCTCTGAAAAATGAATCCAGGAATGTAACTTAGATGTTTCTTAGAAATAACTGACACATACTTTGCATCCTTGAAAGTTGTTGGCATTCTTTCTACTTTAAAAGAAAATAATCAATTTCTATTACAAAAAGTGGCAGCTGTTGACTTGTGACATTGCATTTGTTTGTGGTATTTTCCCTTCATGTTTTGCAGATTGAAATACCAGTCTTCAAAATATCTCCGTATTCAAGACCTTTTTTCACCAAACAACCTAAATTGATTTAGTTGGGGATTGGTCCTGTTTTGAGCAGGGAGTTGGACTAGATGCCCTCCTGAGGTCCCTTCCAACCCTGATATTCTATGATTGGTAGTGACAAGAGCCTCTACCTGTAGTTGTTGGGGTGGGTGGAGGAAGGGGAATTCTAACCATAGCTAGCATATGGTTATTGAAACAAACCTGAAAAGATTTGTACATTAGCACTTTTACTGGAGAAGTAGAACATTATCTTTGAATTTGAGCATTGTTTTTATGCTTGTATGTTCAGAACATCATGCTGTAAAACAGGGAATACTTGTTCTCATCTACAATTAAAAAAAAAACTTTAGGAACTGCTTTAGAATATGGCACCAGTTGTTTCAGGCAATGGAATATATTTAAATATAATTCAAATATTCAGAAAAAAGATTCTTCAAGTAATTGTAAGTAATCTTACTAGAAAAAACAGTCATCATGCTTTCCATGACTTACGTCATACTCTCTTTGGCTTAGATTGTCACTGGTCTAAAAGGGATAAGAACATAGTTCTAAAAGAGATTTTGCACTTTCTTAGGAGTTGGGTTCCTTTTTCTTCACTAGATTGTGGAAGCTACAGCTACTGTGGGTTAAGCCTTGCTCTGTCAGCTTGCTGTAGAAATTCTATTAAATCACTGAAGTAGGTGGTGAAGAGTAACCTTAGTTCTTATGAGCCTTGAAAGCAGCTGCCAGCTGCTGCAGCTAAAGAACACCAAAGAGGAGGCAGGTAAACTAAGGTAGAGGAATGCATAAATAATCATTATAATTATGTTAAACTGGATGAAGGTAAAGGAGAAAGGGTTAGACTGCCAGGAAGGGAGGACTTCAAAGAGCTGAACCCAAGACAATTGGCTGAATAGAATCATATAACCTTTTTCAGATTTTTGCTTCCCAGTTAGGCCCACGCTTTAAGAACTGTGCACACTTTCCTACTTGCAAAACACCCAGTATATGCTTGCAATTCAGGATTGTCATATGCAATGGTGTATGCAAATACATTGCAGGTGCGTGCCACCCCATTACACAATGGTTGTGCAGTTTCCAGTATGTGCATGTATATGAAACTCATTCTTGTGAGAATGTTTTGTGTTTCTAAATAGTTAGGTCATCAGTTTGTCACCCAAATACTTTTTCCTGACTGAACCATATATCTGAATGCCTTGAGGTTGGAAGTAAGGAATTCTCAGAGTTCCTTTACCACTTGCTCCTCCTGTTGGTCTGACAGAGCCCAGGTCTGCTGACCTTCAGGGCTCTGTGAAGGATTGTGGAGAGAGAGAAAATTCAATGGCCTCAGTCCAGTGCTTAGAAAAGGTATTGGTCCTGAAAATATTTATTTTGGTCTGTCAGTTTCTGACAGGGTGGACTAGGCTCAGATGCCCTCCTCCTGGAGGCCTCAGGATCCTGCCACATGCATCCCAGGAAAGGAGCAGTGGAGCTGAGTCTTCCGAGTAGTCTAGAGAGGCTGCGAAGGGCTAGCCAATCAGGGAGGCTGCAGGAAGCAGCCAATTGGGGCTCAATAGGGCCATATGAAAAGGAGCTGCAGTGCCAGTGACAGGCAGTTCCCTGCTGGAGCCACAGGAGTGAAGATGGTGCTCCTGGCTGGCCAAAGGGAACTGCAGCACCACAGACACTCCGTGGTGGCAGAGACCAGGGGAGTGAGGAAAGAGCTTCTGGCTGGCTGCTGGGTGAAGCATGGGTGCAGGCTGGGGCCACAGGGAAGTGGCCCAGGGAACTGAAAATGGTTTTGTTAAAGGGACATGACGGTGCATGGTTGCTATTCTTAGGGTCCCTGGGCTGCGACCTGGAGTAGTGGGTGGGCCTGGGTCCCCTCCATAGGCCACTGGGGAATTGGCCTACAGTTGGACAGCAATAAACCCCCAGAAAGGGATCTGAACTACTTAGTGGCCCAGCTGGAGAGCTAGGGCTGGAAGGGCCTGGAGAGGATGAAACCATTGCCTCCAGGGAGGAAGCCCTGGGGATATGGCCCAATACCACAGTTGGGACTGTTTAAAGACTTTAGACGCACCTGACCAGAAAGGGGCACTCGCGAGAGGTGCATGCTACCCCATTACACAATGTTTCTAGTGTTGGTAGGCCATGGGATACCATATCATAGGTTTATCGTTCTTATTATAGTGTGTATTCTGCATTTCAATTCTGGGATGCTTTTAGAAGAAACCATTAGAGTGAAAGATTTATACTCTTGTCATGCCGACGGCTTGGCATACTCAGAGGCAATTTAGAACATTACTTTCTAGTTCTGGTGGGCTATCCAGATAGAAGTTGCTAAAATTACATTCTTCTTTGAGTGCCGGTCCCTATGGATATTCACTTCGTGGATACTCCTGTGTTCTGTGTCCGGGGACAGCAAATTTTTCAGTAGCAGTGTCTGTTGGTTCCAAGCCTTCACACTGCGCTGCCTCGTGCTTTCAACCAAGGAGTAGTGCGGACCGATCACCCTTACAGCTGCTTGCGGTCTGAGTGAGTTGATGCCCTTCTGAGTCTGTAGCTTTATAGCTCTACTTATTCTACCTGTAATATATTGTAAATAGTTTATTATTTTAGTAGATAATATATAGCTTATAGTTAGTGGGGATCAAGAGGGTTCCCCCATCATTTGGGGCACTTAGTATGCTCCAGGCCCCAGGCTTCAAGCCCTGCCTGGTGGGTCTTTCTGGTAAGTGACCCACACAAGAGCTGCCTGCGCTGCCTCAGGAAATTACACAGTCTGTTGAAGTGTGAGATTTGCCACTCCTTTCCCCCTTGTCCTAGGCAGTCATGGGAAGTCAGATTCCATAGGTACCTGATGGAGGTCTCCATGAGGCCCTGGTCTGATCTGGATTCCTCCTCCTCTTTTTTGTCAGCTGGAGCCTTTGGGCAGTGCTCTTCCAACGTAGGCACCTTTGAGCTTGGGACCCTAAGAACCAAGGACTCCATGAAACAAAAACACGAAGAGATGGTGAAACACCCTCGGGAGAGAGACACCCTCATAAGAAGAGACAACAGTCACTTCTTACATCCTCAAAGAAAAGGATTGCCTTGCCAACTCCCTTGGTACCGAGTGAGACTCCATGCCCCGGAGTAGGTGCCTCTATAGCTCATGGGGAACTTGGACTGACAAAGCTGATACTGGGAGATTCCAGTGCTCTGAAAATGCACTGCTTTTAGAGCCTGCTAAGGACATTTGGCACACACTAGTCCCCCAACCTCTAAGAGGGCTGAAAAGAAGTGTTCCCAGGGGGTGGAATATCTATTCTCCCCACCCTAACTTGAACACTTGGGTTGTCTAAGCGGTCACAGAGTGGAACAGGTTACCCCAGCCCAGGTCCACTTCTTCAGTCAAAGATGCCAAGAGGCTAGATTGCTTCGTCAGAAAGAACTTTTCTTCATCCAACCTATTCTGAATTGCGAACTACAAGGCACCCATGTCAAAATATGACTTTACTAATTAGAAAAAGTTGTTGGAGTTAGTCAGTAAACTGCCTCAATTCTAGTCTATCCTAGTGAGGGGAAGCTGTTTGAAGGATCATCCCTACAGACATCACTTGATGCAGTGGACACAGCTTCCTGTGCCATGGTGACTTCAGTGGTCACAAGGCAGATCTCTTGTCTGTAGTCATTGGGGTTTCCCAAGGAGATCAGGTGATGGTTGAAGATCTCCCCTTTGAGGGTAACAACATTTTCAGTGAGGAAAAACCAATGAGTCACTTCTCTCTTAAAGACTCTCTCACCGTCGGTTCCTTGAGAATATATACCCTGACTTCTCACAGGAAATATTCTTAGCCACTGCTGGATAGCTACCGGATAACCCCTCAGCTGGTCTATCAGCAGAGGACCTATGAGCCACCGAGAAAACCCAGGGGGTGCAGCATGGCAGACACACCTCACCACTGCCATGCTCTCTCCAGATGTAGCAGCCTACCGAGAAAACATTGTGATGAGATGCTCAAGAGCTGTCAATCGGTCCTTGCACAACAAGTCTCTCCCCACCTCTTTCTGTGGGGAGAGATTTCCTGGCCTATTTCCTTCCAAGGTGGCAGCATTTAACATCAGACCAAATGGGTTTTGGAGGGCATTGCATTTGGGTAGGTGATCGAATATCTCTTCCCCATGCCTATTCATAGACTGCTGTCATGACAGCACCCTCCTAGAGGAGGTGGACCTTCTAATGTAGTTAGGGGGTGTTGAGCCAGTACCCCCTCGTTACAGGGGGAGGGTTCTTACTCCAAATATTTCCTAATCTCTCAAAAGAGAAGGGGCTGGAGACCTATCCTGAATGTCGGGCAGATGAACATCTTCATCTGCTGCTCAGGATTCAGAATTATTACCACGGCTGCTATAATCTCCTCCCATGAAGGCGACTGGTTTGTGGCTGTTAATTTGAACAATGCTTCTTTTCATATTGATGTCCATCTAGCACACAGGAGATTTTAGATTTCACGGTGGGCCTAGAGCATTTCTAATACAAGGCAGTGCCATTTGGCATTTCGATGGCCTCGAGGGTTTTTGCAAAAGTCATGGCTGTGGTGGGAGTGCACCTGTGCCATCAGTGCATTTCCATATTTTTCCCTACCTAGATGACTGACTGCTCATGGGATGATCATATCAGGAGGTATAGGTAGCAATCCCCTCCTTACTAGACCAGTGCCGCTCCTTGGGACTTCAGGTAAACAGCTTCCCCTCATTAGCATAGACTAGAATTTACACCTGCAACTTCTATAGAATTTATTGGAGCCAGTGTAGACATGACTGCAGCCAGAGCCTACTTAGTGACGATTCCTTGTGATGAGATCTCATATTTGACTTCATTTCAATCCTCAGATGACAGTCTGATCCTGCTTGTTTTTGCTATGTCACATGGCCACATATGACTGTGTGACCCCTTTGCAAGACTCCACCCTTATGATCTCTAAGCTTGGCTGAAGAAGGTCTACACTCAGAGCGGAGACTCCCTGAACAAAAGAGTTTCACATTCTCACAGTGTCCTCATGTCACTTACCTGGTGGGAGAATAGGGACCAGGTTTGTGTAAGGGTTCCCTTTATTCCCGTCCCTCCCACAAAGACACTTGTTACAGATATCTCTCTCCTGGGCTGGGATGCGCACCTGCACAGCCACCTGGACTCTGCAAGAGTTCACACTCCACATCAACCTTCTCAAACTTCAATTAACTCATGAAACATGCCAGAGGTTCTTGTCCTTCATTTGATCCAGGTCAAGTTAGACAACATGACCACTGTTTATTATATAAACAAACAGTAGGAAGCAAGGTATGCCTCATTTTGCAGGAAAGAGATCGTTTGTTTACCTGCCGCATCCACAGGTTTGGCCAATCGCGGCTCCCACCGGCCGCGGTTCGCCGCTCCAGGCCAATGGGGGCTGCGGGAAGCGCCGCGGGCTGAAGGAGCCATGATCGGCTGAACCTGCGGACGCAGCAGGTAAACAAACCGGCCCGGCCCACCAGGGGCTTTCCCTGAACAAGCGGTGGACCGGCTTTGAGAACCACTGCTTTAGATGATCTCCAAGGTTATTTGTCTCCGTTGCTGAGAGAATGAAAGCACAGAAAATATCTTCCCAAAGACTCTCGAAATGGATTTCCAGTTGTATCCTCCTTTGCTTTGAGTTTATGGAAGCCCTTCCTCCTCAATCTGTCAGAGCTCAAGCTGCCTTGGTGGCTTCCCTGCAAGGAATCCCATTCTCATAGATCTGTAGAGAGGCTGCTTAGGTTTCTATTCACACATCAACCAGGCACTATGCCTTGATTCAAGCCATGGCTGGGGATGCAGTGGTGTGCAAACTGTGGTGCAGAGCACGTCCTTGCACCCACCTCCTCAATTAACACTGCTTGGGAGTCACCCCCAGTGAATACCCTTGGGGACCAGCACTCAAAGGAGGGTTACTTACTTTATAGTAACTGAAGTTCTTAGAGATATGTGGTCTCTATGGGTATTCGTGTCCTGCCCTCCTTGCCTTATGCTTGGGTCCTCTTGGATTTGCAGTAGAATAGGAACTGGAGAGGCGGTAGGTCTTCACTGCCTTTTATGCCTTCTGCCTTCAGTTGAAAGCACAAGGAGGCAAAGGGCACAGGTGTGAACCAACAGACACTGCTATTGAAAAGTTTCTGGTCCCCCTGAAAAGAGTGTGTATGTGCACCCCCAGTGAATACCCAAAAGGACCACACATCTCAAAGAACTCCAGTTACTAGATCCTCTAAAGAAAGGTTAGTTACCTTTATATCTTAATCACAGTAAAATATTTTAGAATGTACTTTGCGGTTGTGGGAGGGATGCAAGATCATCAGAATGTGATATTAATATCTGAGATGTCATGACCTGTCGTGATTTGAAATAAATGATATATGCTGTTGGTATGCTGGGAAATGCCATCTTTCTAGCAATATCCAACAATACTTTGTAGTTCTAATGGTTCCGAGAGATTAGACTCTAAAATTCAGTGGTCCCATGGTCTAGCAATGCTTTCTTGGCTCCAATCCAGGATTAATTGTAGCAAATCCCATATTTCAGACTAGTGTAAAAATTATCCGTTTACTCTAGATCTTACTTAAGCTGCTGATTGTAGAGATTAGAGTTCCAATGTGGTGGTGGTAGGACAAATCTGTGTCTCACTCAGTTTGCTCAAAAAACGAATAGGAAAATTGAGTGATGAGGGAGGAGAGAGATAGAGGGTATGTCTACGTAGCACCTGGCCTGTGCCAGCTATCTTGGGCTTGGGCTGTGGGGCTGTTTCATTGCTGTGTAGACTTCCACAGGGTCCCAGAGCTTGGGCTCTAGCCCAAGCCCAGAAATTTACACAGCAATGAAACAGTCCTGAGCTCTGCTATCTGTGACTGTCTATACCACGCAGACTGTAGTTGCTGTGTAGACATACCCAGAGAGCTAAAATGTGTATTTCTAAAGTGTTTTACAGTAATAAAATCAGAACTGGTTTTAATCTATTTTTCATTCTAATAAGTATACCCTTGGAAAACATAGATGAAAAGGAATATACTTCATGTGCCTGTTTTTACCACCCTATTTCATACCATCCATTTCATGAGAGTGGGGTTCTAATGTAGATTTCCTTTCTCTCTGGAAGTAAGTCAACTAACCAATCATTTCCCTACAAATTCAGTAAAACCTATTTAGTTTTCTACTGTGAAATCTTGTCTACACTAGGGAATTTATATATGTTACAGATATTGGTGTTGGCAACGTGCAGCTCACTCGTGCTGAAAATGGGTTAACTACAAATGTAGACAGGCTTAAACTAAACTTAGAACAGTTTCAAAAACCATAGTCGAACCTTGCTTATAGCAGGAAGAGGCATATATGTCCATGTACTTTTTGCTCTGCCTAAAACCTAATTGGCAATCTACTGCTGTCTCGTTAGCTATTCTGTCATCTTGCCACCTGTTGGTAACAATACGTGTTGACCCATAGGACTCCACAGCCAATATGATGAAAACACCTTTGCTCCCACTGACTCTGGTCTTGCTTCTTAGGTTATCAGCCTGACGCAATTCAGATTGCCTTATTAGTGCAGCATGGAGATTAATTTATGCTAAGCCCTTCTCCCTTTGGCTTCCAAGGCATGCCTCCCGAACACATTTCTGTTGATCCCTCCCCTGAATCTACTTTGAGTCCTTCACCATACTTTCTTTGATACCTGTTATTGTTCCTGAAGTCCTTGGATGCCTCTTCCTTCTATGGGCTTTTCCTGCAGTCCAGAGTTCTCAAACCTTCATGAGGCTTTACAAGAGATCTTGGTGTAACCCCCTCCTTTATCGAGTCTCATCCCTACTGCTGCCACCTCTAGTTCCAGACCAGTCCCTTTTTGCTGGATTTTAATGATCCTCAATTCTCTTTCTTAGGCCTTTGGCCCACCTCCCACACACCATGCCCTCTCGTAGGAAAGCAGTGGTGGACAGGGAGTGGGGGAATCTCTCATGTTCCTTGGGGTATATTTGTTAAAATTAAGAAAATTCTAGTGTCCTAAAGAAAGGTAGGTTTGATAGAAATATTTTTAAAATGCTTAAAATTATTCAGTACCCATGGAAGTTTCATTACCTCTGCTTATGGATGGCTTTCAGTTCAGTTCCTGGCAGACTGTCGTCGTCTTGGAAAACAGGCACAAGTTTGCATGAAATGAAGTGGAACAAGTTTTTCCTGTTCATTTTAAATGGAAAAAGCAGTGTTCTTTGCAAGCTGCTTTTAAATGTAGTACATATTTAATATTTGTTTGGAACATGGGGTAAATAAAAGTTTTTTGTTTTAAACTCATTTGCTTTTCCTTCCCAGTTTATTATGTAGAAAGGCTATGTTATGTGTTCATGAAGGTAGTAATCTGCTCTCTTGTTATCCAAGATTGCTGAAATTCAAATCATTGTGAATTCTGGCTGTGACCATTGGTGTTAAGGAATACAGTAGAAGCTCAGAGTTACAAACTGACCAGTCATCCACAATTTCATTTGGAACTGGAAGTATGCAATCAGACAGCAGCAGAAACGGGGAAAAAAGCAAATACAGTACAGTACTGTGTTAAATGTAAACTACTAAAAAATAAAATAAAGGGACAATTAAAAAGATTTGACAAGGTAAGGAAACTTTCTGTGCTTGTTTCATTTAAATTAAGATGGTTAAAAGCAGCATTTTTCTTCTGCATAGTAAAGTTTTCAAAGCTGTATTAAGTCAATGTTCAGTTGTAAACTTTTGAAAGAACAAACGTAATGTTTTGTTCAGAGTTACGAACATTTCAGGGTTACGAACAACCTCCATTCCTAAGGTGTTCATAACTCTGAGATTCTACTGTATAAGGAAAAGGCTACCACACCTGCCTTTGTTAATTCAAAGGCAAGTTAAATAGCCTCTTCGTTATATGTGTAGTTAACATAAAAATAGCTTTTCTGGGACAGTTCTTCAACTAAGAAGGCTTCTGGCCCATAGACACCCAAATGTTTTGTGCATTTTGTTGAATGTAAGGTTATTCTTGATAAGCCTTTATTCATTATAAAGGCTTCAACGTAAGTAGCTTTCATGACAGCTGTGTTCTGTTGGCGATGGGAATCCACCAAACCCTATATTCTTAACTTTTATTATTCTCTGACCCAAGTTGTACAAACACATGTAAGAAGAAACAATGGATATTAACATTCAGGCATGCTTACTGTCCAGTTTTGGGTGAGACTGCCTCAGCTGTAGCACACTGTTCTTGGATGTTTTGCAATCCTAAATAACTGATTCACTTTAAAGAATGATTCCATCCTCCAAAACTTTTTTTTTAAATACATTATAGTTCTGTTTGTGTCTGTGTTTTCCGAGTCAGATGGATGTGGCTGTTTTTATAACTAGATCATGCAAACTTAGCCTGAGATCTGAATTTCAAGCTAAGTTCTTTGATTCTCAAAGTGTCATCACCTGCCCTACATTTTTTTCCAATTATGCTGTAATGATTCCTGTGCAATCCTGTTGCCTTCAATGGAATTTTATAGGTGGAAGTTGTTAAACAATATTGTTCACAAAGTAGTTCATCAAACAGAATTTAGCTCTCACTCTCAGCTCTGGTGTCCTGCAGCCATACTGTGAGTAAAAAGAAATAAAAACTTATTTTTGTCAGTAAAATCGACAACTGTGACTGAGTGCATTTAAGGTAGCATTTAAGGTACTGCCTGTGTCAGTAGTATCACTTCTACAGGCCTGCCCCAGCTGTTCTTTGCATGCACGCGCACACAGTTGCAGAGGGGAGATGCTGCGACAGAGTGAGGCAAGCTTTTTCTGGTTCTGCACTGCATGGAGGTACTTATCCTTGCATGCATTACTACAGCAGCAGAATTTGCTCTCCCATCCATGTGCAGTTGGAGAGAACAGACAGTAGGGGGCTAACACAAAGGGGAGAACAGAGTAGGTAGTGTAGTTTAGTCCCTTCCATGACTGTGGGCCAGGCCATCACTTAGAGTCCATATGTGTTGACACTAGGAAGCACAGGCTACGTTTGTTTGGGATGTAGAGTGAAGTAAAGGGGGTAGCGGGGTTTGTTCTGTTTAGTTTTGGTGGTGGTGGGGGGGGGTGTTCGTTTTGTTTTTTGGTGGGGGTTTTTCCTCAACAGCCTTAATTAGGGTTACCAGATAGCAACTGTGGGGGGAAAAAGGGACGGGGTGGGGGATAATAGGCGCCTATATAAGAAAAAGTCCCCAAAAATGGGGCTGTCCCTTTAAAAACGGGACATCTGGTCACCCTAGCCTTAATAAAGAAATCCCCCTTTACACTCATTACCTATGACCTTTGTGGTAGAAGAGTACAGAAATGAAGGAGAAAGGAATAGGAGGATTTTAGTAACCAGAGAAAATGGGGGAACTCCAGTGGAGAAGAGAGAGTAAAGGTCCTGTTGCCTCTCTTATGTGGAGAAGGGGGGTATTAGGTGAAACCTGGTATATTCTCAGGGAGGGGGGGAACTCTGCTGGTTCTCCCCTCGCCACTGCTCTTAGGGAAAATAGTGGAAAACATTGGCTTAGTTGATAGAGCACTAGACTGGGACTCATGAGAGGTGGGTTATATTCTGAGTTTTGCTACTGGCCTGCTTTGAGATCTTGAGCAAGTCACTTGACCGCTGGATACCTCAGTTTCCCTATTTGTAAAATAAGAGTAGAGGGGCTTACCTCCTTTGTTAAAATGCTTTGAGGTCTGCAGATGAAAAATATAAGCTAGTTTGTATTTATTCGCCTCCACTGAATGCAGAGGCGAATAAATACCCCCCCATGCTACTCTCCCTTTTCCTACCAAGAAGCCCAATAACACAGGTGCACACAAGAAAGCCTGTTCAGGGATGTGTACCCTTTTTATGCCCAAAATTTAGATATTCAAGTTCCATTATGCTGTGATTCACCAGAATATATACATAACATGCCCAGCAGCTGACTATGTACAAATCCTTAGGACTCTTGTGGAGTTTTCCCAATAATCCTGACAATATTTTTAAAATACTAATAGCTATGGTCAACGTTGTTTTAAATAACATGCTTTCCTCCCTCCCTCTATCCCACTAAAAAACCCCTTGTGTATTAAATCAGTGATGGATAAAACACCAAGGGTCGTGAGAAATCATCCAGATTGGTGGAGAACCGACAACATGCCCTGTAAACCTCTCAAATTAGTAATTTCTTACCCATCTACTTGGGCCTCAACTCTCTATCCAATCCTGTTTGGGGGGACAAAGGTGTGTATCCCAGGTGTGTTGCTACTTGCCTCCCATATGAGTGGAAGCCAGTGGCAGGCCTGTTTCCCTCTCTTCCTATTACCCTTTCTCTTCCCTTCCTTTCTCAAGTTCCCTACTCTACACTTGGAATGTCTTCCAGTGGCGGTGCTGAAGTGGTTCTTTGTGAGTGGGTGGGCTGGATAAGAGTGAATCCGGCTGCGTTCTTCTATTCCATGATCACCCTAAAGCTAAGCGCCCAAAACAGGGAGTGAGAACACTAGCAGGTGGAACAATGAAGAATGGGAGAAAAGGCCACCTCTGTTAACCACAGCAGTGGTAGCCAAAAGCATGAATGACAGGGAAATGTCCCAGTAGCGAAGCTGGAGACCTGGGAGAAGGGGGGGGGGGGGGGGGAGTTCTTTTCTGCTTAATATGGGGCTGTTTCCAAGTAGGATTGTATCCATTCAATACTTGTTCTTGCAGCCTGTCCTTTTAAAATGAGTTAGAAATTAATCAGCTCTTTCAGTGACTAGGGGACTGTTGTCTTTGCTCTTCCTTCCTTCCTTCATTGGTAAAGCAGAGTGTCCTTTATTCATTTCACTTTGCATTCTATTTGAAATCTGAATTCTTCTTTGTTTTGGGTCATAGTTGTAAGAATTTATAATTGGTTAACATTTAGGGTGTTGCTAGTGTTCCAGGCTTGGAGGCAAACAGAGGCACTATGTTCTGTTTGGGTCTTTGTTTTTCTTCTTGATCTCTGTGGTTCTGGAAGTAAGTGCTAATGCTCAGCTTCCTTTTGACTCAAACACTTAAAGGTAACAGAGCTTGTTCCTTTCCACATTGGCCTTCTGAATTAATCTTTGTCTTTAGGGAAACAAGGTGGGTGAGGTAAAATCTTTTATGGGACCAACTTCTGTTGATGAGAGACAAGCTGTTGAGCTTACACAGAGTTCTTCCTCGGGCTTTGGAACTTGCACCTAGCTCCTCTTCGTCAGGTCAGACCTGGGAAAGAGCTCTGTGTAATTTCGACAGCTTGTCTCTTTTACCAACAGAAGTTGGTCCAAGAAAAGTTGTTACCTCACCCACCTTGTGTTTCTTATATCCTGGGAGTAACGTGACTACAACAACTCAGCCTTTACAGGCAGACTTCTTTTGTTTGAGGTTGGTAGGAAATATTACTTTATAGAAGTCTTAGGGGCCTAACTTAGGCCCTTGTATTGCAAAGACGTGCATGTACTTCACTTTAAGCACGTAAGTAGTCCTGTTGAGTTAATACAATTAAAGTTAGGCATCTCAATAATTTTTTTTGCAGGATTAGGGCCCTAGAATGTTGACACTGGAAGCAGTAGTAGCTGGAACTGACACATTTAGAACTGTGTACTACCACTGCAGTATTATAAATTAATTTTTGTAATTTGCCCAGAGTCTTTAGACAAGCTCTGGAGAAATACAAATATTAACCACACATAGAACTCTCATTAGCAATGAATAAAGGTCGTGTACAGTCCCAGGTCTGAACATGTGGGTACAAGACTTTCTGAAATAGAAGGTGGCCAACACATAAGTGTTTTTGGAAGGGCACAATTTAATTACAAAAGAGCTATCATAGTATGCAGGCTGAATTTGCACATAGAAAAGGCAGTCTCAGTACTTCTCTGCAATAATTTAATATCAGAACAATATGGTGATATCTTTTATTGCTTCATTTTTTTTAAATTAGTCAGCTATTGAAATAATACAATAAAACTAAATTGCACTTGTCATAAGTGAGCAAAGGACACTGTGCAATTTATTACCAGTGTTTTTTTGTGTGTGTTCACACTAATATACAAAATTTAGTAAATTTCCATGGGGTCTCTAAGTCATTGGTGCAAATTAGTGAGTCTCCAATGTGCAGGAAAGATGGAGAGAAATAAAGGGCAGAAAGCAAAGTTGGAATCTACTGAGAATGAGCTGAAAAACAAGGATATTAAAATGTAGCGCTACTAAGTGATGCTGATATTTTAGCCACTTAGTCAAAATAATATACTGGAGAAATGTTGGCGCTTAATACTTTACTGCTCCTTTGTTTTTGATGCAGTTAAATTGCTTTTTGTCAAGAAGACTATAAGCAAACTATTGGATAAAAATCAAGCAGCACAGTTTGATCACTTGCATGTCAGTGCACAATAATATCTTGAGAGCCGAAACAGCAACTTAGGAGATTTCATACTTGAAAATTCAAGTTCTCTCTTTGTATAAGCCCCATTGTACTTTAGAGCCAAAGAATTTATGGCTGTCAAAGGTTGGCTTAGAAATATGGCATTTGTTTGCCTTGCCTATCCAGGTTGATACCATTGCTTGTTTTGTTGTTGTTTTTATTATTTTATTTTATTATTCAGTGGATTGAATGTAAAGATGAACATAGGAAGAGGAATGGAAATAATTTCAACCACCTTAAGCCCAATTGTTATGTATAGGGAATGGTGACTTATAAGTCATGATCCTAGGACATGAAAATGCATCAGAGAGGATAAAAATTATTTAAGTTGATCTTTATTAGAATCAGATTTTTTAATTTAAATACATTTTTCTTTTTAGAAATAAGCCAATTTAAAATTAAATTAACCTATATTCCATGTAAATTTACCCTAATCTATATGTCAAACCAACTCTGGTTCCAGGTGTTTAGCCAGTAACTTCTACCAGTTCAGTGAGGTAGTAAACCAGCTTTTGACCGCAGCAGGTTCTTTTGCAACTGCAGAGGTATTTTCTTCATTTCAGTTTATTCAGCTAGTTCAGGTCAATGACTAGTTCATTCAAAGTTGAGAAACCAATTGGGAATTGAAAAAAACAGGAAAACTTATTTTCCTCTTCCAATCAGTGAATAAAAACTGAGATATACTTGTCCTAAAATCTCAGACATGGTGACCAGAAACAATCTGCAATTCACTAATTACGGATAATATGTCCTTTGTTTAATAAATCAGTTAGTTTTAAATGCAAAACCTGTTTGATAAACTTACATAAGAAAAAAGGATCCAAAATATTTAAGTAGTTTTATTTAACTAATAAAAAAAATGTAAATGCTGTTTTTGTACATTTTAATTGAATTCCAATTTTTACCCAGTTGTAGTTTGACACAAATTGCATGTAAAACAGTATCATCTAGTAAATAAGAAATGTCATTCACTATTTTCTAACATAATTTAAGAAGTAAAAATTAAGAATCTGAATAAATGTATGTGTAACACAAGTCTTCTCTCTCCGTTCACCTGCAGTCAGGCAAGTGCTCACCTCTTGCCTGGGTGCCTGATACTCTTGAAGATAATGGAAATCCTGGGAACGTCCTAACAGTGGTCATGGATAGGTGAGAATTTTCTATCCACCCATTCGCAGCAGCTCTCTGCTCTTAAGAAGAATGACAGTTTGTGGTGCCTCTACGGGGTGTGACAAAGTTCCTCCTCTATCTTGGTGGGTCCTGCGCTTATTGGCGGATTTTCTTGCCTCAGAGATTCACCATGTGGGTTGGGGAACAGCCCAGAGACCTTCCCCTCTGGAAGAACCCACAGTCCAGGTCAATTGGGAGGTTTGGGGGGAACCCGGGCCCGCCCTCTACTCCGGGTTCCAGCCCAGGGCCCTGTGGACTGCAGCTGTCTATAGTGCCTCCTGTAACAGCTGTATGACAGCTACAACTCCCTGGGCTACTTCCCCATGGCCTCCTCCAAACACCTTCCTTAGTCTCACCACAGGACCTTCCTCCTGGTGTCTGATAACGCTTGTGCTCCTCATTCCTCCAGCAGCACACCCTCTCACTCTCAGCTCCTTGCACCTCTTGCTCCCAGCTCCTCACACTCGCACCACAAACTGAAGTGAGTTCCTTTTTAAAGCCCAGGTGCCCTGATTAGCCTGCCTTAATTGATTCTAGCAGCTTCTTCTTAATTGGCTCCAGGTGTCCTAATTAGCCTGCCTGCCTTAACTGGTTCTAGCAGGTTCCTGATTACTCTAATGGAGCCCCTGCTTTGGTCACTCAGGGAACAGAAAACTACTCATCCAGTGACCAGTATATTTGCCCTCTACCAGACTCCTGTACTCCACTGGTCTGGGCCTGTCACAGGGGATAAGCACTATATACCTCTATTAGGATATCTTGGTAACTTCCAGGAACAATTCTGGCCTAAATCATGCAGCAGCCCTAGCAGATAAGGGCAACTTATACGATTGCTCTAAAGAAGCACTAAACACTCAAGTTGGAGCAAGGAACAACTTTACTTAGAAGTAATTTAGCAAAATACAATGACAGTGCAATAGAATAAAATAGAGTACCTACTGTAATGACTGCAACAAATCAATAAGATTTGCAACAGGTTCAGCTAATGGTGGCAACTTACAAACATTAAAGTAAACTTATGCCTGTGCTGCAGGACGTAGTGCTTTATGTAAAAACGAAACTTAAATTTACACAAGAATATTCACCATTAATATTATATAAATCCCCTCCCACAGTATGTGCTCCCCTTTAATTTTAAAATCCCAGGTACTTTCTTGCGCTGGCATACTTGATGAATGGGAGTTCAATGGAAAGCACTAGGAGTTTCTGACATAGCAGAGAGAGTCCAGATAACTGGGGTGAGACATTTTTGTTTAGAGCAGGTTAAAATTGACACAGTGGTAGCCGGTAATCATCAAGTTATAAAACAGCCACCATCTCTATGCAGGCAATTGCTTTTCTTATAAGCTCCTTGCTCTTTACCTCCGGTGTCCTGGAAAGAGGTACTTTCCCTAGCACAAGAACTTTCACATCAGATCTCCAAGGTCTCCCCAAACAAGGATAATCTCTCGGGTACTCGTACTTTTCACAATTGCCTGGGTTGCACAGTTCAGGATCTGCCAGTATGATCACTTCCTGGCTCAGCTGCTGAGAAGGGATAAATGTGCTGGAGCTCGATGCTAGCAGGCATGCAGGTGCAGCGTGGGCTTAATACTGGTCGTGTAGTCTCAGCTGGAACGTCTGGGCAGCCTAGTCTCCCAAATCTCTCAATCTAAACACAGACTACTACTACTAGGTCCTATCCCGCTGGACCTCTAAACTTGGTGAAGTAGCACTGCTGGCTCCAGGCCTAGCCTCCCGTTCTCATGAACCTCCAGCTCCTCTTTTTCAGTCACTTCATCTTTATCAGCTTTCTTGCCCCTCCAGCTTCCTTTAGCCAGCCCTCCAGGCTACCAGTAGGATCTCCTGACTTTCAACTTCGGCCCAGATACAGGATCACAGAGCCAAGGTCAAAATGTCCCAGAGAGTGCCAAATACTACATCATGGGATGTATAGTCCTTTCAGTGCATAGCCCTTATGATTGAACTGGAAGTTTTGTAGTCCTTTGGAGGTAATACACAGTGCAAAGAGGACTAATCAGAAGACCCCTGGCCAGGTTCAGAGGTCCCCATATGGGAAGGGCCTATATATATATATATATATATATATATATATATATATATATATATGGATGGTACCAAATTGATTAAAACCATCAACTGTTCCTATTTTAGCAGACTTCAAAAGCCACTTAACTTTAGGTTACAAATTCTTCAGAATTTAATTTCTGAATAAAATGTTACAATTCATATTATCTAAATATATATTCCCTTAAGAAAATCTACTATTGGAACTGCAACTGTAAAGTCCCCTGAATCATATCATGTGTAATACTAATACTTGGGAATATTTAAAAAAAAAAAAAATAGAAAAAGCCACACTTAGTTACCTATTTTGGTTGACTCCACAGATTTTTAGTCTCTTCACCAGTACTAGATTATAAAGAGATTAAGATTATTCTGGTGATTGTAATGTAAAAAAATGTTTTGGTACATTCTCATGCATAAAATTCCCTAGTAGTATCTTCTCAAAGATGTACATACTTCCACTACTGTTGGAAGGAATTATATAAAACATTGAGAAGCAAATATGTAACCCCATAGTCTCCTTTCCTTTAGAGTGGATAGGATCATAATAAGGTTGTTATTTGGACATGTTAATCCATAAGTGAAGATTCATTTTGGGTATTTAGTATGGGGAGGTTTACACAATGAAGCCATTGACACACAATTCACTAGGTCAGTAGCCAGAAGACTCATTACCAGCACTTGAAGTGCATGTAGGTTGTTGGTTAGTCAGGAGATGGATATATGAAGTCTTGAATTTACACACATGCAGACTTTGGAATTACACCACACTGAGGCTATGTCTACCCTTATGTTGGTATAACTGATTCATACCCTGAATGACATAAGTGTGGTGTGGACAGCGCTATCTGGCAGGAGAGCTACCATCACTCATCGGGGGTGGATTAATTAAGTCGACGGCAGAGCTCTCTAGTTGGCTTTAAGCAGCTACAGGAGAGAGATTGAGTAGCACAGCTGCAGCGATGCAGCTTTGTCGCTTAAGCTCTCTAGTGTAGCAACAGCCTTAGATAAATGGCAGCAGCTCAAATGTCTCAAGTGCAAGTCCTGCCCGTCCCTAAATTACATGGAAGAGGCTTTTATAATAGAATTAGTGTGGTTCTGTTTCTGGAGCAGGTAGGGCAGAATTTGGGGAGCAAGTTCCGGGAAATGCACACTCACTGTGCTAAACCCACCTCGTTATGGGGCTGTGTCTGTGTTGCTGTGCAGTGTAGGTTTGGGTAGGGGATTCATTGCTACATAATTCCACTAGCTGCTGTTCTCCACATAGTGGGAACACAAACAGTGTGGAGACTATTCAAGCTATGAATTTGGAGTAGTGACCATTGAACATTTCCTCTTCCATGGTAGGGGAAAATTCCTCCATCCCCAAGCCCAGATGAACTTCCCAGTTCAGACTGTGTGCTGGGGCTAGGATTTGGGCCTTAGAGCAGTTCTTACAGTTCTTGTTTCAGGATGCCTTCCAGTTACTTCTGGGGAATTCTGCACAGTGCAGAATTTGTGAAGAATTAATGTTCTTTGCAGAATTTCATGTTTCCCTGCAGAATTGGGTTTGCACAGGTGCTGGTGGCCTTTAGGGGCTGCTGGACTCTGCAGAGCCTAGCTCTCCAGCTCGCAGTGAGTGAAGCACCCAGCAAATGGTTATAATACAAAACAAAATAATAAAATTCTTTACCTGGGTCTACACTTACTAATAATTATCTTTCCTATCTAATAAAGTAGGTTTCTTCCTCCTAACCCCCACCCCCAAGTTCAGTCTGTGCTAGACCTGGCTGGCTTCACGGCAACCAAGATCCCATTTTTCTTGAGAGGACATTGCTCTTTGAGATGTCTCCTCCAGTGAAAGGATACAGAGGGTCTTTCTCCTTCTTTTGTTATATTGAAATAGTCATAGGGGTTTGCCCTATCTATGAATGGAAACCAGTCTTGTAATGTTCCTTTTTTTTTTTTTTATCTTCAAGAGTTTTGGATTGTTTGGTGGTTTTCCATTGAAAGATTTGGGATTGAG
The DNA here is from genome assembly GCF_028017835.1 of Emys orbicularis. NCBI lineage: Eukaryota > Metazoa > Chordata > Testudines > Emydidae > Emys > Emys orbicularis. The sequence goes on from NC_088696.1 coordinate 30,238,690, forward strand.
CAAGGCTCAACAATTGAGCCTTGCATTGCATCCCCAGCTAGACAGGACAGTATGAGAACTCTCTCCTGCCTGAATGGGCCATCACTGATGTATACTATCCCTGATGATCAATTTTTACCCAAGTCCATAAAGCATAGGTTCAATATAAATACATTATTGTACATACATCTCACAATGATTGAGTCTCGACAAATTACGAGCTTTCTGTAGATGTCTTACACGTTACTCTTTATGGATAAACATCTTTTCAGATGTGTTTGGTGTGGTGAGTCCAGTCTGAGTTGAGAGCTGTTGCAAACAATGAGGGGGAACTCTTTCCTTAGGAACTGCTGTGTCATAGAGAAAAACAAAACAAACCAAAAAATACCCACAGATATCTACCACTAATGTGGTCAAGGGGCAGTGCCTTGATGAGGCTCGCTGCCAACACAGTGCTGCTAGCTACTGGGAAGGAAGAGATTTGTTTCACAGTTCTGGTCCCTGGACTGTACTCAGGGAGTTGGTTGCTTTTGTGTTAGTTTGGTATCTTGTAAGATGTTTAGTGTGGTGAGTTTGTCCAGTCTGAGTTGAGAGCTGTTCGTAAACAACAAGGGAGAGCTCTTTGCCTAGGTGTCTGGTGTCATAAACGTAATTTATGTCATAATTGACGTAAAGTCTAGTAGCTCGGGGACAGCATGCCAGAGCTTCTTGGCCACTTCAGAGGGCTGATGTTCACTGCCTCTCTCCTGAAGGCTGTGAGGTGGGTCATAGGAAAGGAAGTCTTCACTCCACCCTCAACTGTATTTGTTTGTTCTGCCCTGTCAATAGTTACACTCGCGGTGCCTGCTGCTACTAATGGCTTTCCCAAGCAGCTGCAGCAATATGAAATTGTCATGATTCTTGACAATTTCATTGCTGTCCACAGGATCTTGAATAGCAGCAGGGGAACTGACTAGAGCCTTGTTAATTTCACACTGCTGCTGCTTGGCAAAGCTATTAGCACCAGCAGATAACCTGGAGCTGTCTTTTTGCAGACTCAAGAAGACAACGCTGCTTCAGTTTATATTCAGTTAAATTTGGAAGATTATTTTTGCAACTTTAAGAGCTGGAAAGGTATTTTTCAAATAAAACATAAGTTCTAAATACATCCCCTCTCCCTTGCACATTTGCTAGAGAAATCTTTCTCTCTGACCATTGGAAAGTAAAGGAGTAGCATTTTAAGCCTTGGACAAAGGGATATCCCCATCTAGAGTGCTATCATCAGCCACAAAAAGTAGTGACAAACCAAAAATTTACTACAAAACCTTATAAGTGCCGGATAATTTTTTCAAGTTCTGTGTATTATGTTCATTGAATTAAAAGTAGTTAAAAGCTGCAATATTGAAATTACAGAAAATTAAATGGCTAATAGGATGAATACATAAAAATGTAACTAGTTTTGCTTTTGAGTTTTTCATTTATATTTTCTTTTATTTTTAAATTTGGTTGCAAAGTTCATGCAATTTTTTTTTTATTTTGGGGAGCGAGGGTGTGTGTTTATGGTGTTGTCACCGCCACCCCCGTGCCCCCTCTCACCCCCTGACAATATATTTCAGTATTCATCTTTTTTGGTTTTGGTGTCCATCAGAGTGATGACTCTTTCAATGCAGACTTATATTCTGATTTATTGTGACCTTTATTTAGCTGAGGAGAACTGACTGGTGTTTTCCTTGATTCTCATAATGCCTGTTCCAGATTGGCCTGAGATGTTGCCCTAGAACAGTAAAGTGTACCTCCTGTTCCCTAGCTACTATGCTTGCTGCTTGTGTAGTGTTCTCTACAAGCCTGGGATGCAAGAAACACTCCCTGATAAAATACACGTTGAACTGCCATCAACGTCAGTAGCCAACTTCATTGGATCAGATCCTAAAATTTTACTGAAAACCCAGTAGCAAGAATGTTGTGCCAAGACAATTAAAAATAGACTGAAAAACATATTTGGTACAATGTGTTTTACCTAATTTGTAAAATAACATACCTTTATTAATGTTAAATTCAATGTAATTTGTATTACTGTATGTATTACAACTATAATGCACAAGCACTTTGTAATTTTATTTATTTAAAACCGCCAAATAATTTAAGACTCAAGGGAAGGTATTAGATTTAAACAACAAGCACACAGAGACGTTTTATTTAAATCAAAATAATATTGTTGACAAAAGCAGTAACTTACTTATGTCTATACCACTTGTATTCTCAACAGATAGGGAAGTTAATTCTGAAGTAAATAACCTATTTGTGAATTAAAGTATACTATTAATAAAAATGAAGGCCTAAGCAATGTAAACTCTTAAAAGCTCAGTCATTGTAGCATCATGGGGGCTTTTCATTTAAATGTTCACTATAAAGTGTGATTGTCATTTACTGTTTTCATGATAAATAGTGTTTGGAAAAATGACAACCCTGCCTGATATGATTTTGTGTTGGGGTTTGTTTTTTTTTGATTGTGAAAAGAACAGAATCGCCAGGGGACAGGGAGTAATTATCATGTTCTATATTTTAAATAACCTTTACAAAAATCAATGTACCTGCTCACCTAGTTTGGTGGAAATGAGGCTAAATATTAGAAAGATACAAGATGCCTTAGTGTGGCATTTTAATTTTGAATGCTAAAATCAAAATGTAAAATATTCCATCTATGTTAAAATTATAAACCTTTGAGTAAATAGGAGCTCATTACAGCATATGTTCCATCTAACTGAAGGCTCTCCAGCTCAAAATATTCTTTATTTCTCCATGGGGAAAAAAAGAAACAGCAGCAAGAAAAGGAATGCTTCCATTTTGTGTTGTTGTGATCTGTTCTGTATGAAATCTCTGTAGTAAAATACTCTCAATGTCTAAAATAAGTGCACAGTCTACTTTGCCTATGTTTTATCCTCTGGGCTAAATTTGTTACAACGTCTTGATATTGAGCTCTGTAAAATATTTTGTTCTCCAGACTTATTTAAGATTTTGGTTATTGCAAATAAAGTTGACAGAAATGTAAAATTGCAGCAGTGGCTAGTACATTACTTGGAAGTGATAGTTTACAAGATTGTTTCTACCTATGTAAAATACAATCTTTTCATTACTGTAAGAGGTGGAAGAGTAAGAGTTAACTACTGTACCACATGTAGGGAAGAGCAGTCCATTGGGGGTTAAATTGCAGAGTCTAATGGAATAATAACTGGTAGCACCATCTGCTGGCCTACTTCCGCAGAAGGAGTCAGTATTTTTAACGACATCTCTAATATTCATGCTGATGCATTTTGATGCTTTGTGCATTCATTTCTTTCTGTGCTTTGTTGGAATCTGGCTATCTGCTTACAGCTGTTGTTGAAATTCTGCTCTTTAGGGGAGATGGCAGTCTTTGTCATACCTGAGTAGGATGAACAGTGGATGTATACTTCTCAAGGAAGAAATATGTTGATAAATCACAATGTGTATTTGTGGAGGGTTGTGCATATCTTGGCTGCAGCTTGCTAAATAGGCCATTTAGCAATCTTCTTTCAATGCTTTTTTCTTGAGCCTTGCCTGGGGTGGTGAAAAAGCAGAGGGCAAGCCTTTGTCTGACGCCAAAAATGTCTTCAGTGAAGAGGCCAAGAGGAAGGGTAAGTGAAAGCCTGAATGAGTGGGAGGAGGAGGGGTTCTTTGGGCTAAAAGGCTAATGGGATTGAATAACCTTCCTTATTACTGGCTGCTGCTGCGGGAGTCGTGCTGCATCGCCATCTTGAGCTTGTTGCTGTTTTCTCGGGTCTTGGTTATTTGTTATAGCCTGTAGGCCTTAAGGTGGCATTTAGTGAGCGATCCTAAACCCTGTGTCCTTCTCAGTGCTGCAGCACTGCTATTAAGCCTTTGATGAGGCACGTATAGAAAAATTATTCAGTGAAGCGCACTGGATTTGGCCTGAAAATGTGTTTGGAAATTCCTGGTGTCTTTTCCCCATGCTGTAGTGAGAGGCACATTTACGGGTGAGAACATAACAGAACTGTTATCTGCTATTTTTTTGTCTGTTTGAATAGGAAATTCTTTACATTCCGTAAGGTTAAACAACATGCCTTCTAGTTGATTTCAAATAGACTGCTAATTTGAATGTAGAATTCCTAGTTCTAGCATAAACAATTCTGTATAGATATAACAGTGACAAAGGGGGGAAAAAGTGAAAGTTAACTCCTTCAAGTAACAGTATAACATGTAATTTTAAATAAATTAAATATATGCTTCCTAAATACTTTACTGGTGTAGAAAACTGCATAATCTGTGTTTGTTCTTTTTTTAAAGCGTTGATTTGGTCAAATATCTGTTCTTGTTGGTCGTAAAATAGTGCTGTTGATTTTATATTTAACTGTAGGATAATTATTCCTGTTTTGATACTACTTTCAGAGGTATATTGTTGCTATACCTTTATTAATTCCCTACTCTTTCAAGTTTTGTGAAGCAAATAGCTAGGGAAAATCGCTTCTAAATCCATAAAACATTTTCAAAGGCTAAGAACTGGAGCATCTAATTACAGAGGTTGGTAAAGGAGGCTGTGAGAACTTTAGAAAATCTGTTTCTCGTTGATTTTTCTGTACGTAGAACCAGTTTATATGTAACAATTGGTGTTCTTTATTCTGGAACCCACGCTATAGTGGAGTAATACGCAATCATTTTCCTTGTTTATTGCATTTATATGTATCCTTGACTTTGCTGTAGAACTCAGTGAGCAATATTTGCAAATTTATTTTGAAATATATTTATTTTCTTAAAATAATGTTTTTATTCTTCCAGCCTCCCTCCTCCAAGAAGACTGATGTTTCAGGGACATATACTAAATTGCAGAATACCCAGGTGAGGGCAATGTCTGAAAAGAAACAGAAGAAAAAAGTGGAATCGGAAAGTAAGCAGGAGAAGGCTAATCGTATAATATCGGAGGCAATCGCAAAAGCAAAAGAGAGAGGGGAGAGAAACATTCCACGAGTAATGAGCCCTGAAAACTTCCCCAGTGTTTCGGCTGAAGGAAGAGAGGAAAAGAAAGGTAGAAAAATTAAATCCAAACCAAAGGACAAGGAGAGCAAAAAAACTAAAACTGGTTCCTCATCCAAAATTAAAGACAAAACAAAAATTGGGTAAGTAGGCTAAAATTTCCTTTTAACTCCCTTCAAATTGCAAACATTTGACTGGAACAGAAACTGCTTATTAATCATAGATATTCATCCTCTAAATATCTTGAACCCATCTGTTTTTGTTTATTAAGTTGCCTTTTGGTTAGTTATAAAATTTTTATTTGATGTATTATCAGTGTTATTTTTTATCAGTCTCCGTATTTCTTTTGAGATGAGAGCCATGATACTATATAAAGAGAAACTGGACATCTAATTAGCGTATTAGCAAACGAACATTAATGCAGATGCCTGAGAAACTGTGGTGTAGACAAGAAGAGTCCACAACATAACAGAGAATTTGCGATCACATTTTGATTTTTTTTTTTTTTTAAATTACTGTGTATTCTGCATCCATGCAAACTTGTTCTGTCATCCCTTGAAATTTTGCAAGTTTAGCAGGGTCAATATGTGTCAATACTTTGATGGGAAAACTGCATGGGACATTAAAGGTGTTGTAGAAAGTGCTGCTAGGGCTTCGGTAGGTGGCACTCCTCCCTCTGATTTACTACTGACCCAGTTCTCAATTGTGGTCTTAAAAGACAATGTATAATTTGAGGTATTAACTTTCAAACAAAGCTTAAAACAGACGTCATGACCATTTGTGTGTTTTTTCCCAAAAATATGCTCTTTTTTTGTAAGAATAGTGATATTAAATCAACGTCTTTATCTGTGCTTGAATTTGGTATTATATACTCAGATGATAGATATGGAAATGTCTTTTTTAGGTCATCCAGTTAATCTCCCTGAAAATGTAAAATTAATCCCTGTTGTTCATTTTCTAGAATTTTGTGCCATCTAGTTCTTAAATGTTCCACTTACCTTGAGAGGCTATTCCACAATATAATGAATAACGTTCTGATGAAACTTTTCCTGATTTTTTTTTCAACCTAAATTTTCTTGGGCTTAATCTCTTCCCTGAATTTCTTGGTGAACCGCACTGAATAATTCACTTTCTTTTTCATGCCCACTATTACCCTGGTCTCTTTCAGCATCATTGCTTTCCAGGTTTCTCCCATCTGTTTAATAACTTGTGTGTTGAATCATTTTTTCAGGCTGTATGAACTCACAGCTTTCCAAGTTGAATCACATTCTGTTGTTTTCACTAGTATTAGCAACTCCTTCCAGTTTAATATTATCAGTGAATATTATTAGCATGCTTTTTAATTAATGACCCAAAAGGGGGAGTAATGTATTTAATAAGACCTTATCTAAAACTAATCCGTATGGTATACCACACTAGACTTCTCCCCTTCTTATTGTATAAATCAAAATAAATAAATAAGTTGTCATTACCTCTTGTTTACAGTTCTTCAGTCAGTTTTCAATTCACGTAACATTGTTCTTATCCATGACAATATGGATTCATTTTCAAGTAAGAGTTCATGACAGGTAAAATCCAAATATACAGTAGTGTAGTACTCAAAAATATAATACATTTAATTTGGTCATTTTGGGCCCAATTCAGAGTATATTGAAGTCATTAGAAAGACTCCCATTTACTCCAGTAGGTTTTTAGTAATTTGGCATTTAAAAACGAAAAAGCAATTTGTCTAACTATGCTTTACAGTTTAGAAACTTTTTCTTTATCATTAAGGAATCTGGTAGCCTCAGCATGTTTATTAATTGCAGCCACAAATAGTTTAATTATTTTATGGAGCTAGTTAGTTTTCTATATTATTCTGTTGTGTAGCATTACTGTGTGCTGTTAAAGACCTGTGTTGTACTCCAGAGTTGGCCGTGTTTTACTGGTGAATTGAGTGATCTCTGTATAATTTGCTTGTGGAGCACTTTCTGATCCTTCTGGGTGAAATGAGTTATACAAACGAAAGTTGCTGTTGTATGAAGACTAACTTAATGTGAACAAAGTAAAAACATTCAGAATTAAAACTGAAATTGTATCCATGGTTTATCTCGTTAAAATTTCAGCCTTTTTTATTTTATTTATTTATGTATTTATTTTTTTGTGGTCTTTACTTTGAGCAGTTTCTCATACTTCTGTTGTTCCCAGCTGGCTTTTGATATTTGGCAGTGGGGTATACTTCAGGCTACTGAAGTGTCATTTCTTTATCTCATGAATTCCATGTTGATTTTGCTGAGATATAAATTGTTAAAAATCATCTTTCTTCTTTGAGTAGTGTCCCTATGGATGCTCCACTGTAAGTGCGCTTGCGCCCCTATGCTGCTGATCGGAGAATTTTGGTAGCAGCGCATGTGCGGGACGAACGGACACTATCTCCCCTTGTGTCCTGGCACAAGGCTAACTAGTGCGTGCGGGCTAACCCCCCTCAGTTCCTTCCTGACCGCCGGGAAGAGCCAGGTTGTCCTCCCTTTGCACAGAAGCACTAAAGTTACGGAACTGGTGTGTTTCCCACAAGATCACACTATCAGCAGCCTACCTTCCCAGAGTTCAAAACTTGGTAGTTGACAGTCTGTCGCAAGTTCCCTTGTGACCATGAATGGGCGATAAACCTAGCAGTGCTTTACAATCCGTTCATGCAGTGGGGGCCACTTACCTGAACAAGAAATGTCCATGCTACTGCTGCAGAGCAGGGATAGGACAGCACTCTCTGGGCGACAGCCTCCCTTTTCCGTGGCAGAAGAACTTCTCTGTGCCTTTCCCCTGCTTCTCCTTCTGTCGAAAGTCTTTTTATAATAAAAAGAGAAGGCGCTCATGTCATACTGATTGCTCCCACCTGGCCGAGACTGACCTGATTCCCTTACTTGTCACAAGTTGTGACATGCCTGCTGATCTTCCTTCAACCCACTCCATATCTCCTATCGCAGAACAAAGGACTTACTCTATATCCCAACCTGGGAATACTCTGCCTCAAGACTTGGCTCCAGCGCATAGAAAGCTCCTGCTTGGAGGAGGTACAGGAAGTGTTACTAAACAGTAGGAAATCCACTGCACGTTGTACTTGCCCGCAAAAGTGGTTGAGGTTTCAGATTTAGTGCAATTCCTGACACATTTCCCCGACATCTGTGACTCTGCCAAGGGTCCTAGGCTATGTACTGACTCTCAAAAAATCAGGACTTTCTCTTCACTCGCTCAGAGTTCAGCTATAGCAGCCTTCCATCAACAAGAAGAGGGATACTCAGTGCTCTCACACCCAACCACAAAACGATTCCTTAGGAGTATAGTAAACCTTTTTCCCCAACCCTGACATCCCACCCCTACATGTGACCTAAACCTAGTGTTGAAAAGCCTGACTAGACCTTCCCTTTGAACCAATGGCTACTTGTTTGTTCACACACCTGTCAGTGAAAACGGCCTTCCTGGTGGCAATCACCTTGGCGAGGAGAATAAGGGAAATAGCGGCTCTAGTGGCACCTCTTCCCTATACAATATTCTTTCAGGACAAGGTCACACTCAGACTGCACCTGACGTTCATTCCCAAGATGACGTCTCCTTTTCACAGAAACCAATTGATTCACCTTCTGACTCTTTACCCCTGTCCTCACCGTGATAACAGGGAGGCTATACTGTACATATGCTAGATGTCAGGAGAGCCCTGGCCTTTTACCGGGATAGCACAAAGGCTTTTAGGAAGTCTCATAAATTTTTCCTTTCTGTTGCGGAGTGATCTAGGGGCTCAGCAATATCATCTCCAAATGGGTCTTGAATTGTATTAAACAATGTTATCAGGTTTGCAACGTGACACCTCCTGCTGCTGTTCAGTCACTCCACGAGATTGGTCCCCTGCCACTTTCCTCAAGAATGTCCCTATCTCAGAAATCTGCAGAGTGGCAACCTGAGCGTCAGTCCATACCTTTGCAGAACATTGTGATTACTGGGGACTCCGCCTCTGATGCCATCTCTGGCTCCACATTATTGTCATCTGTAACTGATTTGACTCTGAAGCCCCAGGCCTCCAGTGGGATACTGCTTGGGAGTCACCTACAGTGGAGCACCCCCAGGGACACTACTCGAAGAAGTTGTTACTCATCTTGAGCAGTAACAATGGTTCTTCAAGACGTGTGTCCCTATGGGAGCGTCACAACCCACCCTCCTCCCCTCTACTTCAGAATTCTTGACAAGGACTCTGCGGTAGAGAAGGCATGGAGGGTGTTACCCCGTGCGTGCTGGTTTAGTCTAGTGGCGAGGCATGAGGGGATACACTGAATGTGCGGGCCAAATGGACACTGCTGCGAAAGTTCTCTGGCAGCATTGCAGGGACACAAGGGCACCTATAGTGGAGCAACCATAGGGACACAAATCTCAAAGAATCATCAGCACTGCACAAGGTGAGTAACTTCTTTCCCTTTTCTCACTTGTATTCCTCAGAAAAAATGTTGGCAGCACTCCAAAATAACACACAAATTTCAAGGCTGGGGTTTTGCTGCTGCTGCAGCAGAAGCACATTCTGTACTGGGGAAACCTGGGAGCAGCTGCAGCAGGGGAGGTGGTGGGCGGCGAAGAGAGCTGGGTTAGATTTCCCAGCACTGCATCTAGCATGTGCATGCCATCTGAGGCAGGAGCCCCCCAATTCCTGCAAAGAGAGAGCCTGCCCCTCAGTAGCGCCCCCTCCCCCCACTCCCACCCAGATGCTGCATATTGCCTTACTGGCGGTTCTACTCTGTGATAACTTTCTCCTGCTGCTAATTAATGTCTAATAATTGAAATGGTAGCATTGTATGCTGCAACGATGAAGGTTTAAGGTTCAAGCCTGCTGATAATAGATGATGAGGGGTTGTTTCAGTTACATGTATAGTATTTGTAGATTTGCACGGGCAGCTGTAAATATGGCTTTTCCTAACTTTCAAGTGCTTAATTTTGCAACCAAAATTGTGTTCTTTTAACATATTTTATAATATGTAGTATATAAATAAAATATATAATAAAAATAGTGATATGAGAGAGAAAAATGTTTGGCAAAGATCTGACGTGGCAATTTTAAACACAAGGAATTTTTAAGTGAATCATAATTCCCTAAATTATATGGGTTCATAATGGAAATCCTGCTAGGTCCCTTGTCAGCAGTGGAACAATTGTTACCATTATCATAACAAAAATAGTCTCTAGCAAAGAACTAATAAAATGACTGTTCTTAAAATATTTTCCTAAAAGCAATTAGTTATAGGACCAAAGTCCTGTTTCTAATATAATTCAAATTTTCATTAGATGAAAAGTGAGGCTGGAGAGTAGATAACTTCATGTTGGTAATATTATCTATTTTTAACTTTATTTTAATCTTATAAAAAAATTAAATCCTATAATTAACAAAATCTTGCTTGAAAAGTTTACCAAATCAACATAGGGACATTTAAGAATCAGGAGAGTTTGTTAGCAAAACATACAATTAAAAAAAAAAAAAAAAATCACGTTCCATTAAAGCCAACTCAAGCTCATGCACTGTCCCATGTAAGATCTTCAGGGCAGGATTTGTCTCTTCCTGTGATTTTGTACAGTGATGAGCACATTATAGGCATTCCTACAAAATAAACAGAACGATGGGATTTGCAGAGTGGCCTACAGTAGTTAGGTGCCCAGCTCCCACTGGACTTTCCTCTAATTCCTGTAAGCCCCTTTTGAAATTTCCAGCTAAATAATAATAATATAATTAATAATCAAGCTTCATAGGACTACTCACTGTAGTAAGTACTATGCTCTCCTGTGATATGTTTGGAGGGGTAGGTGCATAGTTTGGAAAAAGAAGCCTGAAATATTATGAAAACTTTTGGTTTTCTCGTAGGAATAAAGATTTTCCTAATATGTCCAGATCTTCCAAAAATTGGGAGAGAACATTGATATTAAATTTCTCTCGCTGGGACTTCAAACTTCATTATTTTGGGGGGAAATTAGGAGATAAAAATACATGTTTTCTGTGACAAGACCCTCACCCCCCTAAAATCCAAGCACACTAAATAAAGACTTACAATGTGAAGAAACCAAGAAATAAAATAATTTATCTCCTGGGGTGGGGGCGGTATGCCATTTAATATGGGATGCACTGGAGACTACTCCCCTAACAAATAAACATAAATAAATAAAAATGTAATTGACATTTTAATGTCAATAAAGGTAAATAGCAGTGTCAGGAACTGACTGGGTCACGTGTATTTAAGAAGTTGTAATTGTGTTTTTTAAAAAGCAGTTCCACTTTGAAAAATCATTCCCAAAAAAAAGACATTGTGAGGATCCCATGTTTGTTTCTCAATTATTTCCATATCAAATAGTCTCAATTTACAAATAAAAATTGTTTTTATCGAACTACCGGAGATGCAAATTCAGTGTGTCAAACTGGGTCTGTTTTTCCTAATACTGAGTGTCTCATAAAAAGTTCTGAGGGTCATATTCTGTCCTGAGTGACTCTTGTGCAATGCCATGACGGTTAATGAGTTTTCCCAGGTATAACTGATGGGAATTTACTAATCATTGTGATGTGCAAAAAGGAATAAGCTCCAGGTCACGCTTTCTCCAGATTTGGGGAACAGTCTGTTTTTCTTTTTAAATATTAAACATACACCTCTACCCCGATATAACATGACCTGATATAACATGAATTCGGATATAATGCGGTAAAGCAGCGCTCCGGGGGGGGCGGGGCTGCACGCTCCGGCGGATCAAAGCAAGTTTGATATAACGCGGTTTCACCTGTAACGCGGTAAGATTTTTTGGTTCCCGAGGACAGCGTTATATCGGGGTAGAGGTGTAATTTGGGATGTCATTTGGGGTTTAATGTAGACCTTATAAATCTTTCTTAACAGCTTCTGGAACAGCTTCAAAGTTCAACAGTGTGAATTTTACCACTGTTAGATAAATATATTTTAAGGATCTATCTCTAGATCAGCGGTTCTCAGACTGTGGGGTCGTGACCTCATTTTAATGGGGTCACCAGGGCTGGCGTTAGACTTGCTGGGGCTCGCGGTTGGAGCCCCACCGCCCGGCACTGAAGCCAAAGCCTGAGGGCTTCAGCCCTGAGCGTCATGTCTTAGGTTACAGGCCCCCTGCCTGTTGTTAAAGCCCTTTGGCTTTGCGCCCCCCCCCCCATGTGGGGTGGTGGGACTTGGGCAGGCTCAGGCTTGGGGTCGCGGTACAATGAAGTTTGAGAACCCGTGCTCCTAGGCAGATTATATCCCCTTTAAAGTAGGGGAATAAAGGGCCTGATCCAGTGCCCACATTGAAGTCAGTGGAAGGACTCCCATTGAGTTCAGTGGGCATTGAATCAGGTTCTAAATCAATTAGATTCCGTGTCTAGTTAATTGGATAAATGTTACTTGAGTAAGTAACATTCGTTACTGTAATACAGTATCCACAGGAGTACATGAGTTTACTAATTTAGGATAACCAAATTAATTTGGTTGATGATCTTCAAGTAAATTGTTCTATGGGTTGGTTATGGAATCTAATTAATTAGCACTGAATTGACATGCTTATTTTACAGTAACAATCTGACTGCAAAACCATTTCCTTATTCTAGATTTTCAGCAAGGTGTTTGATAAGGATTTAATTAAATTTCCCTTTTGCTCTGACTTCACATCTATTTATTATGGGCTTCCCTGCTGATTAAATGTGGAATTCCAGTATGGAGACAATAAACATTAATGTCAATAAGTGCATTTTTAAGAATCCTTGATGAGAGTCTAGATTTCTGTCAGAGGTGTAATGAATTCCATGCGTTTTTTATTTGCTTTAAAAAAAAAAAAAAAAAAGAAGACCTGACGCTTAGATTTTGTAACTCCATTACAGCTATGCACTCATACATATAGTTAAACTTTAGATAGCATGGGAGGCTAATGAAAAGCTCTTCAGTGATGATGTGATGAGGTACAGGACAAAACCATTAAGAAGTTAAATTCCCCCAAAAATGTTGGAGGTTCCCTTCATCATATTGTACATGTAATTTTGTACAGTTCTTTTTAACTAATGTCACATTCAGCACAGTAATTCTTATCCTCAAAATTTCCTTCTGTTATCATAAATTGTGCATTGTTGTGTGCCCTAAAAAGAACTAATGGGGATTTTGCTTTATTCATTATTAACCCTTCAAATATATCATAAATTATACAGCCATTCCTATGTGTTCCAACCCAAATGTAAAACATTATCACCCCATAAAAGTAAAAGAAAAAAAAGTTATCTTTTCACCTGGAGGTATGCCATAGATGTATTCTGACTTCACTGGTAGAACATTCCTGAATCACAGATCTTTGACAGAAAATCTTAGGTCTTTCGTTCTCTGGATATAATACTATGAGTTGTTAGTTTTGATCTTGTTTAATCTGATATATCAAAATGGGATGTGAAGAAACACATGGTCATTCTAATACTCTGATCCAATATTTAAGGGTTTAAATACTAATAAGAATTTGAAGTGGCTATGCTGGATAACTGGCAGCCATTGTGGAGTTCCTGGAGTATGGACATGTAAGCATGCCTCTTCTGTATTCTGCTGTAGTTGCCACTTGGGATCATATTCAATAGCAGTCTTACATAAAGTATGTTACAGTAATCCAGCCAAATTGTCCCCATATAAGGTCCATGTACAACAGAAGAGATCACAACTGCTCATGTGTCTTCTAAATCCTGACTTTCCATTTTTGGCTCATGGTCAAGTTCCATCCTTCTTGTACAGTCAGTGGTCTCCAAAGTGGGGAGCAGCACTGCTTTGTCAGTTCGGGCTTTTTTTTTTTGCTTTGTCAGTTCGGGGGTGAGTCCGAGCGGCTTTTTTTTTTTTTTGCTTGGGGCGGCAAAAATGGTAGAGCTGGCCCTGCGGCACAGGAGGGGGTGCACAGTCAGTTTGGAGACCACTGTTCTAGAAGAACCTGCCCGCCGCACTTACTCAGTTCTAACTCATCAATATTGCTCTCCCTCCACCCAGACCACTAGTTCTTTCAGCGATAGGCAGGGGGTGAGGAACCTTTGACCGCCTCTGCCAAGTATGGGTTGGAGAAAGAGACCATACCTTTGCTGAACAACAAGCAACTCCCAAAATCAACAAATAATCAAAGCAGGACGTGAACCCCAGGCATGGTGTTATAAAATCCAAGTGACATAGGACTTGTTTCTAGCGAGCTCTCTGACAGTCATCCCACATAGTAGCTACACTGCTCATTTTACAGGAGAGTTAATGCGCATGTGGAGGAATGCCATGCTAGAAGATGGTTCTTCTATGTGTTCAGTAAATTTTCTGAAGAAATGACTAGAGTTTGTAGGATTCCTGTTTTTTTCAACCAATGCCTAGTCTTCTGACTGCCACCAGGGCAAACTGATTGTTTATGAATTCGAGCCTGCATCCCTCACTACTCTTCTCTTCTTCTATCCCAAATGTTTCTATATGAAAACGGTGAACAAGAGCAAATAATCTCTGTGTCACTTCTGTGAAGAGAAAAGAAGCAAGTGTGGCTTTTTGGCATTAGCTGACCAAGTGATTAAAATTAGTTGCAGAATGTTAGGTTTCCATGAAAGTACAAAAATATAATGCTCTTATATCTAAGAGTCTGCTGAAAAACATGTGGATACAAAATAAGATTGGTTGTTAAGACTATGTAGATAAATGTATACAAATATTAAATCTGTTTAGACACTGCTCTGTGATGTGTGTGTTATCCTATGGGCTACTAGCCCAATTACACACACATTTTAAATGGGCCCCAAATCCCTGGCAAATGCTGACGGATTCACAAAGAAAGACACTTCTGTGCTTTTGAACCAGATCTGGCCCCCACCTGGCTCTTCCCTTCTTGGTTGTTTGGCAGCACAACTCCAATAAAGCTTCACTATCCATGGTTGCTGCTTCCCAGACCACTCCAACATCCCACTGTAAAAACAAAACAAAACCCATCCGCACTCCCAGTCTCCTCACCTATCCACATAGAAGTCTCCTTGGAGTCTATATGGGATGGGGGGACAGTGTCCAGGTGGCAGTTGTCACACATCCCACTTCAGCACAGCATTGGGAGATGAGTGTGTGGAGTGTCTTTTCCACGTGTAAATCTAAAGGGGACAATCTGGGTTATTGAAATTGATGGGATTATTTGTGGAGCAAGGTACCACTCAACATGAGGCTGGCAGAATTAGATGTTTAGACTGTTCTGACCTCATGGATTTCCCCAGGTACTGTTACATTCTTTACAATCCTAGATCATCTAGACTAGGATTTAAAAGTGTGATGTTGCCCCATGTTATAACATGTTTTAGAAGTCTAATGTGGACAAGACTGCCTTCAGCATGATGAAATGGTCTAGTTGAAGCCTGGGGGGAAGTCGAGGCTTTAACTCAGTGGCTCTTAACCTTTCCAGACTACTGTACCCCTTTCAGGAGTCTGATTTGTCTTGCATACCCCCAAGTTTCACCTCACTTAAAAACTACTTGCTTACAAAATCAGACATAAAAATACAAAAGTATCGCAGCACACTATTACTGAAAATATTCTTAATTTCTCATTTTTACTGGGGGGGAGGGATAGCTCAGTGGTTTGAGCATTGGCCTGCTAAACCCAGGGTTGTGAGTTAAATCCTTGAGGGGGCCACTTGGGGATCTGGGGCAAAATCAGTACTTGGTCCTGCTAGTGAAGGCAGGGGGCTGGACTCGATGACCTTTCAAGGTCCCTTCCAGTTCTAGGAGATGGGATATCTCCATTAATTATTATTATTATATTATTATACTATATAATTATAAATCAATAGAATATAAACATTGTAATTCCATGATGTGTATAGTATATAGAGCAGTTTAAACAAGTAATTGTATGACATTTTAGTTTGTACTGACTTCACTAATGCTTTTTAAGTAGCTTGTTGTAAAACTAGGCAAATATCTAGATGAATAGATGTACCCCTGGAAGACCTTTGTCTACCCCCAGGGGTATATGTATCCCTGGTTGAGAACCACTGCTTTAACTTAACCAGTTTAGCATGTGTTATATGCAGTGTGCCTTGTCTACACTATACTTCTAAAACATGCTAGTTAACATGCCGATATCATACCTTTAAATTCTAGTCTAGATTAGGCCATACATTGCAGTGATCCAAGTCAAACACTTTTCCATAAAACAGACACCATTAGGCAATCAACCAGGAAAGCTGAATAAACAAGTTTGGGTGATCCATGGAGGTCTGGAGGATTGTGCTTGAAGGGAAAATGAAGCTGGAATACGGTGGAAAAGTCAGTTAATCGTAGGATGAAAATACCTTGTTCAGCTTCTCAAGTTTGAATAAATGTTAATAGACAATTGTTAGTATTCACAAAAGGAGAAGAAAGCAAACTACTTTTGAAAACAGAATATGAAAATCAGTGTGTTCATTCTTTAAAATCTATTCCTTGTGATAATGAAAAATAACATTTTTTGGACATAAGAATTAACAGAATATATGATGGGGCAGCGGTGTGAGGAAGCCACGAGCCAATTTCTGTCCCACAGACACGTGCAAGCAATTCCCCTTGAACTTAGAATTGCCCAGCCTATGTTTACAGCCACTTAATTTAAGCGTACATTTCAGTTTCTACTAGAAATCAAAATTGTATAGCAGAAAGAAAACTTCTTGTTAAAAGCCCTTTTCCCCCTCCCAGTAAGCATACTTGCTTTGTTGGTTGGATGTTAATAATTGGTGGAAAATGTTGGTCTCTTTTTGAAATGCAACTGTGCTATATATTTTGGGAACTATTGCATTGTCACTAACAGTAGTGAATTGGTAGTTCAGGATTTCGGGGTTTGTATTTTCTCTGTGGACTGTTGGAGATGTAATGTATTTGCTATGATCAGCCTGCCTTATTTTGCACTTTTCCTAGGAGGAAACTTGAGGCTGAAGACTAGTCAGTCAGTCTCCTTTTTCTTAGTGCTTTTTACTTTCTTCAGGTGCACATTCTGTCAGGCTGCTTTGATGTAAAATAATTGTACTGGCTGTGAAGAAAGGCCAAAGTCTTGTCTTTAGTTAGAGCCATGAGGTGGGAGAAGATATTTGTATGCTAAAGCAATTTTCTCACTGTTAACATAGTATGCAATTATCAAATCTATATTATGTAAAGTATATATTTAAGGACATCATTTTATCCATGATTCTTTGATTGTAATCACTCTGATTATTCCTCTGAATACACTTGAAGAGTAGCACTTGTCAGATTTCAAAGATGAAAAGAAAACATGTATTTTGTCACCCTATCATTAAAAACAAATAATGATATTAATGATATTGCCCCTCTCTGTGTGACTTCAGAATTTGAACTAAGAAATAATTAGTATTTTTCCTGTAGAATTATAATTTGCCCCACAGCTCTGGTCCTCAGCCGTGTTTACTGATGAAACCATTGTTGATAAACCTAGGCTTCACTAATTTTTGCTTTTGTGAAATTGCAAAAAGTCAAAGTTTGCAGTTTCATATTTTTCCCATCTAATAATTTACATGAAGCTATGAATTTTGCATATTATATGATGGGCTTTTAAATCATGTAATGTATAACTATTGTTGTCAAACTAAAGTTTCTTGTATGAGTAAATATATCACACGTTCCATGTTTCACAGAGAGAGAAATTATTGCATCTAGGGGGTTCTGTAATTTGGAGGAGATAGGTATGGTAAATTGTAGCTCTGCATTCACAGTTAAAAGGACCCTGTCAACTCAGCCCCACATTTTCCTATCATAAATTTACTTTTAAACATTTCAATTAAAATATTAACACTGTTGAGGAATGCATGAGAGATTTGCCTGTGGCAAGACATACAGATGTTTCCACTAGGCTTTTGGGGATATAATCAGTAGTAGTATCAAATGCTAATTATTATAAAGTTGCATCCTTGTTCTTTAGTAATAACGACGAGTACAGTCCTACGCTCCCACTGTAGTCAGTGGCAAAATCAGTAGAATTAGGCCTATGTCTCTGCCTCTTGTTTGTGATATGGTGGAACTCTATGGTACTGGTAGTAAAAAGAGTAAGGAAATTAAAGTTACTTTGTCCTGGACAGTGTCCCAGACATTAAATACAAAATGCACAATAGTATATAAACATATATGCACAGTCTTAACATTGTCTTACTTTTGTTTTGAAACAGCAAGCTTATAATCACATTGGGTAAAAAGCAGAAGAGAAAGAATGAGTCTTCAGATGAAATGTCTGATACTAAGCAGACTCCACAGCGGTCATTTAAAGATGAGGACTCTCAGGTCAGTATTCATAATTTTTCTTTTTTTCCTTTTGAAGATTTTTCTGCACCATTATAGATTTAAACTCCAAAATACATTTTTTTATATTAGTGATACTTATTCGTGAAGGCAGAGGGTTTTTTATTGCTATTGAGTTTATACAAATTGATGTTTATGACTCTGTGGTTTCTGCTCTTAAATGAGTAGAACGTGGGACCAAATGTCTGTAAACCAATGATTCAGATACTCTTCCTTGCACAAGAGATAAATTGCTCATTATGGCAAAAGTGTTATAATATACTAAGCTGTGTTGAGGTTGTGATTATAGTTATAGTATGTCTAAATTTCAACACAAATGTGTAGAAACATTTATATAAATATAATTAACTTGTTCTAGACTTCTATTATCAGGTCATTAAAAAATAAAAAGTAAACATCAGCATAAAATTTGTGATGATGCTGAGCATCATGCTTCATCTTAGGAATACAAAGATACCAGATAGCTTTTAACAAGAAACACAACACCAAACTTAAGGTTGTAAGGTTGCTCTGAGGTTTATGGATATAAGGTGGCATAAAAATGATTATCATTAAAAGTTTATTAATGTTATTTATTAGGGCTGACAGTTAATCGAAGTTAACTCACGCGATTAACTCAAAAAAATTAATAGCGATTAAAAAAATTAATCGCAGTTTTAATCGCACTGTTAAACAATAGAATACCAATTTAAATTTATTAAATATTTGTGGATGTTTTTCTACATTTTCAAATATATTGATTTCAATTACAACACAGAATACAAAGTGTACACTGCTCACTTTACATTATTATTTTTAATACAAATATTTGCACTGTAATATGGCTGGCAAAAAAGAAATAGTATTTTTCATTCACCTCATACAAGTACTGTATTACAATCTCTTTATCACGTAAGTGCAGTTTACAAATGTAGATTTTTTTTGTTACATAACTGCACTCAAAAACAAAACAATGTAAATCTTTAGAGCCTGCACGTCCACTCAGGCCTACTTCTTGTTAAGCCAATCGCTAAGACAGACAAGTTTGTTTCCATTTACGGGAGATAATGCTGCCCGCTTCTTATTTACAGTGTCCCCTGAAAGTGAGCACAGGAGTTCACATGACACTTATGCTAAACTTTCATATGCCCCTTCATGCTTCGACCACCAGTCCAGAGGACATGCTTCCATGCTGATGATGCTCTTTAAAAAAATAATGCATTAATTAAATTTGTGACTGAACTCCTTGGGGGAGAATTGTATGTCTCCTACTCTGTTTTACCTGCATTCTGCCATATATTTCATGTTATAGCAATCTCGGACGATGACCCAGCATGTTTTTCGTTTTAAGAACACTTTTCACTGCAGATTTGACAAAATGCAAAGAAGGTACCAATGTGAGATTTCTAAAAATAGCTACATCACTCGACCCAAGGTTTAAGAATCTGAAGTGCCTTCCAAAATCTGAGAGGAACGAGATGTGGAGCATGCTTTCAGAAGTCTTAAAAGAGCAACGCTCCGATATGGAAACTACAGAACCCAAACCACCAAAAAAGAAAATCAACCTTTCTGCTGGTGGCATCTGACTCAGACGATGAAAATGAACATGCCTCGGTCCGCACTGCTTTGGATGTTTATCGAGCAGAACCCGTCATCAGCATGTCTTCTGGAATTGTGGTTGGAGCATGAAGAGACATGTGAATCTTTAGTGCATCTGGTACATAAATATCTTGCAATGCCGGCTACAACAGTGCTGTGCGTACGCCTGTTCTCACTTTCAAGTGATCTTGTAAACAAGAAGCGGGCAGCATTATCTCCTGCAAATGTAAACAAACTTGTTTGTCTGAGTAATTGGCTGAACAAGAAGTAGGACTAAGTGAACTTTTAGGCTCTAAAGTTTTACATTATTTGTTTTATTTTTGACTACAGTTTTTTTTTTGGTACATAATTCTACTTTTGTATGTTCAACTTTCATGATAAAGAGATTGCACTACAGTACTTTTATTAGGTGAATTGAAAAATATTTGCACTGTAAAAATCAAAATAAAATGAGACTGTATATTGAAATCAATGTGTTGTAATTGAAATCAATATATTTCAAAATGTTGAACATGTCCCAAACTAATTGAATAATGGTATTCTATTGTTTAACAGTGTGATTAATTTTTTAAATCACGCAATTAATTGCGATTAATTTTTTTTAATCACTTGCCAGCCCTATTATTTATATACCTTGACTGGCAAGGTCTAGCAAAACTTTTGAAGGCATGCTGCAGAAGAGTATAAACACCTCCTAACAAAAGGAAGTTAAAAACAACATAGACTTGCGTGAAACCATAGATGTAGCAATCCTAAGGTGATGAGTCCTTATCTAGATGAAAATTCTCACTGGTTAGTTTTAAAAAGAAAAATTGTTGTACAGGATGGCATATATTGAGCTGCTGATAGTCTGTTTAGTTTTAATATTAAGATAATAAGACTACTATTCTAAATAGTATCTATGATAAATAAAATTAATTCTCTACCAGCTTTTCAGATATTTTAATATTCCAAGTAGTGATGTCATCAGTTTTTATTAACTTGTAGCTCTTTATTGTACACTAAATGCCATTTTCTTTTCTTGGTCTGTGGACATTAATTGTTGTCACAGGTCAGTCAGTCAGTCACCAGGTGTAAATTAAGCAATATGTTAAATATTCTGCGCTGGGAGATCCTTCAGATCCTAAGCATTGATCTTCTGCCTAGGCTATGCATTTTTGTCCTGAAGACTTCCCTGCTAGGAGTTGATCCTTTTCATTGAGTTGCTGCAAGACCACAAATTGCACAGGAATGTCAGGCAAGCCCAGAAAGAAGTAGAAGGCAGAGGTATACTCCTCTTGGTAATCCTCCATCATTGAATGCAATGATATAGGTTTCTTCAGCAACCTGTAGTGAAGTATATCTATAAGGTAGCCACAGGCCATGCAAGGAAATGCCCAACCTTTTCTCATTCAAGGAAGAACAGAACTTACTGGGCTTTCATTATCCAGGTGATGCTGGAGGGGAATTAGCTAGTAGTGCTTCCAAAACTTCCTGGAGTGGAAAAATAGGAGAATGAGGAAGCAGACAAACTAGGAAAGTGTTAAACTATCTGGAGTTGTAAGCAGTTAAATGTGTGCTGTGCTGTACAAAAGAAGCATATTTTTCTTTTTCTGACTATCTGTTTCTGTCTCATAAGCCAGTTGGGCAACATTTTGGACAAGAGCTCAGACTGATAGGGACCTGTGAGGTATCCTCCCATCAACAACCAACCTTGATCCAGTTTTCCCTGTAGTAGTCCCTTTTAGCCATTTCTGCCTACTTCCTTTCCCTCCCTGTCTGTGATTACTGTTAGGTCTAAAGCCATCTTACGTTCATGGTACAAACTGCATCATAGTAAATAAAAATGTCCATATCTGCTGATGGTTTTTTGTGGTAGATTTTACACACTGGTGTAATCATGCCCCAGAGTGCAAACAGGCTCTAACCAAGCATCTTCAGTTAACAAGTATAGGACAGGAATATTCTTCAGTTCTGGAAGTTCTCCACTGAGAGAAATTTTTCTGCCTCCTAGCCATGAAGGACTAGCTGCGGGAAAAAAAAAAAAAAAAAAATCTAGCCCCAGATAAGCTGCGACTTGACAGATGAGAGAAGTTGTACCCCATTTGAACCTCCCTTCCCTGAGGTATATCCTAAGGAAGAGACCCTAGGAACCAGTTGACAACTGATCTGACAACCTCCATGGCAGGAGTACCTTCAGAGCTGCTCCTCCTCCCCTTATGACCCACCACAGTGGGCCTTCTGGAATCTAAGGTCCTGTATGGAGACTATTTCTTTAGTAGGTATCCTGACAAAAGAGGAACTGCCAAGAGGTGCAGTCACCTGTACCTCAAGACCACCTTCCTCAAGAGGACCCTCAAAAGTTGAGGAAAAGGCAGTGCCATCTAACAAGTTCCTCTTCCTCACCAGACAAGGCAGGTAGCCTCTTCTCCCATCCTTTGCAAATGATGTCAGTCTTCCAAGAGCTCTTGAAGGTGATAGTCAAATCCTTATAAATCTCCTTGGAAGAGGCCCAGGAACCACAATCTGCCCTGGCAGATATCCTACACACTTCTCCCAAAGGCGAGATAGCCTTACCTAGAAATGATGTTCTTCTGTTACCAGCCCAAATAATATTGCAGACACCAGACACTATACTGCTTACTTGCAAGAGGGTGGACAAGAAGTACTGTGTACCTGCCAGTGGCTCAGAATATCTCTTTTTCCACCTCATCCTGAATTCCCTAGTGTTGATGTCGTAAATGAGAGAAACAGAGTTCGTGTGTCTCGACCTTTCTGAGAAAAGCTGTTCTTTGGCAGTGTTAAAATTCGTGGTAGCTAAATATGACTATGCAAATTTCAGTAAGTTCTCTTTTATTAATTATTGGCCACAAAACCAGAAGGACCCAGTTCCAGGCTCTTATCACTGAAGGTCAGAGGATTGCCAAACCCTCTTTGCAAGCTTCTTTGGATGCAGCTGACATAGCTATGCACCATGCTTCATGGCTACATCCCTCCTTCCCCAGGGAAGTCCAGAATATAGTGGAAGAACTTCCATTCAAAGGCCCCAAGCTCTTCAGTGACAACGTGGATGAATCCTTTCATTCATTAAGAATTCTAGAGCAACCCTCTGCTTGCTGGGCAACCAGGAAAAAATTTAGCCGGTCACACAGCCCAATCGTCTCAGACAATCCCCTGCCAAACTTCCCAGAGAACTGTAGAACCACCCAAGAAGAGGCCCAGATGCCACAAGAAAGGGCCATCTATTGTCACCTCTCAGTTGGCAATTTCTTCTGAATAACCATAATGCCACCTGAAAGAATACATAGAGATTACTTGCTAGTAAATGTGGCTTTTTAAGAATGTTGCTTCTGCATACTCTCACTGCTTATCCACCTTTCTTCTTTTCTCTGTGTTCTACTTTGATAAGGATTCAGGGGCTTTACAGAAAAATTGAAGCAGTTGGAGACCACATGGCCTCTTATAACATTGGTTCTAAATGTTTGGCCATCTGAGGTTACATGTGAGTTTCCAATTGGCATTGCGTTTCTAGAAGAGTCCTTAAGTTCAGAAGCAAGTGTCAAAATGTAGAGGCGACTCTCAAAGATCCTCAGTTACTGTTGGAGTAGGCTTTCTCTTTCGTCTTTAGATCCTTTGAAGTGTTTCCCTGATGTATTTTGTAGTAGTGCAGCTCATTGTTTATGTACAGTTGGTTGCTTCCAAAATAGATGAACTCTTCTTAAGAGGTGGTTTTCAGTGTATGCATATCTGGAATAAAAATTATAACTACTTTGCTTTAAGACTTATTACAGTAAAATCTCTCCTTGGAGATATGCATCATTTGTGTCTTAGGGCAGTTTCATCTGCAAAGGTTCAATCAATGATCATAAAGTGTCATCCAGTGAAATGTAATCTGTGTATCCAAAGGTAATTTTTTTTTCATGACTTGATTATAGTGTCAGAAAATAGCAATAAAAAAGAGTTGACCCCTTTTAGTATTTTGCAAATATTCTTTATGACCCTGATATCTATACTAGAGAAACCAAATAGCTTCAGTTTCCCAGAATGGCTCCCTATAGGTTTAGTTGAAAGCCTGTCTTAAATAAAGCTTACCGTTAATGAGTGATTGAATGAACCTTTTCTCAGTGATTTGTCACAATGTGGAAATCTGATCAGTACAATCTCTAGTTTTTAGAAAGCCTGAATACACCTGCCTTATCAACTGTATCCTTTAACTACAGAAAGATAAACCCAAGGGAAACATTACTTGTAATGGACAGCAAGTTGACTCTTCTGTAGTTATTTATGTTAGCTGAGATCCCCTTTTGAAATATCATTAAATGTTTATTCATCTGCTGCTATCCTGTCACTATCCCATACAAACCTGCAAGGCTGTTCAACCTCATTTTTTCATTTAGCTTTCAGACTTTAACATGTGATTTTTGTCTTGCAGATGGTTTTCTGTTTTTATATTCTGGGATGATTTTTTTGAATCATGTTGTTTAATTCAGTTGACATGTTTAGTTTCCCAGCTGGCTTCTGTATTAAATGTGCCCAACAAAGAAGACAACACTACATTAGCTAAAATGTGCCACTTTTTTTTTTATAAATTTAGTCTTAAATCATTAGTTTATCTTAATTATATACACATATTTCTCAGTCCATGTATCTTAAACATACATGATTTGTCTCTGAAAAGTCCACTGTTACTAATACATTTTTAGGAAACTTATGTCTCCCTATGATGCTTCCTGTAACCTGTCCATAACTTTGCTTAAAAAAAAAAAATCTTTGTAATTGACTAGATCGAGTTTTGTTAAATTCTAGCTAATATTTTCTGAGTGAAGACTAGGATCTGTGTTTTTAATCAATCTTTGTTTCTTACTCGTATGTCCCTTCACTTTCTTTTTCTTATCTCTAAGCCTGTGCTCTGATCCACTGTGATTTGTATTTATTCAGCAATTGCTCTTGCCTTCATCTGTTCCTTTATATTGCAAGTGTTTTAGGATTTGAAATGTCTGACTGAACAGTTGACCTTTTATCTAGCTCACTTAACTTCTTTAAATCCCCCTCCAGTTTCTTTTTTCATACTGATAAACTGACAATTTTCTATAACTGCCTACATTTTCTCCTGAAATGCCTCTTTCAGAGATAGCTGACTAATGTGTTTTATTAATTATGCTGTAGCATTTGGATACCTGTAAATTTACGGTTTCTCCATGCATAACCCCCCCCCCCCCCCCAATTTTGACAAGGACCATCTAATATAGAGAGACAGCTCCATTCCAATAGGCTTGTGCATAATTATTTTCACTTGTATGCTCTCCCTGTATACCAAAGTCTGTGATAATTATATTCATTTTTATTGTATGCGTTCATGCTGATGATGATGATTTCTGTTTGATAACTTTCCAAAGCAGTGCAGACCGACGCATGTTCATTTTCATCTTCTGAGTCATATATCACCAGCAGAAGGATTTTCTTTTTTGGTAGTTCGGGTTCTGTAGTTTCCTCATCAGAGTGTTGCTCTTTTAAGACCTCTGAAAGCATACTCCACACCCCGTCCTTCTCAGATTTTGGAAGGCACTTCAGATTCTTAAATCTGCGGTCGAGTGCTGTAGCTATCTTTAGAAAATCTCACATTGGTACCTTCTTTGTGTTTTGTCAAATCTGCATTGCAAGTGTTCTTAAAACGAACAACGTGCTGGGTCATCATCCAAGATTGCTATAACATGAAATATATGGCAGAATGCGGGTAAAACACAAAGCAGGAGACATACAATTTTCCCCCAACGAGTTCAGTCACAAATTTAATTACTACATTATTTTTTTAATGAGTGTCATCAGCATGGACGCGTGTCCTCTGGAATGGTAGCCAAAGGATGAAGGGGCATACAAAACTTTTGCATATCTGGCATGTAAATAGCTTGCAATGCCGGCTACAAAAGTGCCATGCGAATATCTGTAATCACTTTCAGGTGACATTGTAAATAAGAAGCAGGCAGCATTATCTCCCGTAAATGTAAACAAACTTGTTTCTCTTAGCGATTGGCTGCACAAGAAGTAGGCCTGAGTGGACTTGCGGGCTCTCAAGTTTTACTTCATTTTGTTTTTGAGTCCGATTATGTAACAAAAAGAAATCTACATTTGTAAATTGCGCTTTAACGATAAAGAGATTACACTACAGTACTTGTATAAAGTGAATTGAGGTGAATTTTATTGTTTTTACAGTGCAAATATTCGTAATAAAACTAATATAAAGTGAGCACTGTACACTTGTATTCTGTGTTGTAATTAAAATCAATATATTTGAAAATGTAGAAAAACATCCAAAATATTTAATAAATTTCAGTTGGTATTCTATTGTTTAACAGTGCAATTAAAACTGCGATTAATCATAAATATTTTTTTTGAGTTAATCACGTGAATTAACTGCTATTAATCGACAGCTCTAATAGCAACATTGTTGATCAAATTGATAATTTTTAGAAAATACAGTTTGTCTCATGTTTACTATATTTTTCTTTTCTTGGCGTTATTTCATTTTTCTTCTTTTCTGTTTGAGTGGTAGCCATGTTAAAGGACAGGTTATGTTAGTCTGTATCAGCAAAAAGAACGAGGAGTACTTGTGGCACCTTAGAGACTAACAAATTTATTTGAGCATAAGCTTTCATGGGCTGAAGCCCACTTCATCAGATACAGACAGACATAATCTTCCTTTCTTTTCTTGCTTTGTGTTTACTGTTGTTGCCTATCTTCATTTGTCTAAACAACGAGGAGTCCTTGTGGCACCTTAGAGACTAACAGATTTATTTGGGCATAAGCTTTCGTGGGCTAGAACCCACTTCTAGCCCACGAAAGCTTATGCCCAAATAAATTTGTTAGTCTCTAAAGTGCCCCAAGGACTCCGCATTGTTTTTGCTGATACAGACTAACACATCTGAAATCATTCACTTGTCTAGGGGCTTTCTTAATTTCTGAGAGTCTTTGTGATACTGGTTTATACAAAAGTGACCTTTTATTTCATAGAGGAGTCACTTATGCACATTGTGTAAATCTTCACTTTATAGGTTATTGATTTAGATAGATTAATAGCACACAGTGGTCTTTTGTAGTTATCTTTATGAAATTACTATCGGGAAAAATTACAGTGCATTCATGAAACAAAATAGCTCTCACTTGAATTTTGTTCCTAAATACCCAGAAAACATTACTCCAGTTTTGTTTCTGAGCTGTAAATACAGACAAAGCCACCTAACTACTTTTATATTTTATTATATATATATAACTTAAAGAAACATTAACAAGATTTGTAGATCCAAAATGTGGCCTAGCATCTCCACACCCTGTTATTGTTTTTACAGTTACATTTTTTTTTAAATGTGTGCATTTATCAAAATTACTGCTCACTAAATTTTCTATAGTAATATATAGTGTAGCTGAATGACTATTTTTAACAAATGTTCAGTATAAGCAGTTCTTGCTCGAAAGAATGATCAGTAAAAATGTTATTTTGATATTACTATATTGCAGAAGAGAAGATCAAATCGTCAAGTTAAAAGAAAAAAGTATGCTGAGGAAGGAGAAGGAAAACAGTCCGAGGAAGAGGCTAAAGTTTCTGTGAAAATCAAAAAGAGTTCTGCGCCTTTGCCTGCTGAACAACCCTTACAGTTATTTGTGGTAAGTAAAAATCCAGAACTGTGAGTAGTGTGAATCTTCCAACTAACTTCACTATATCCTGGGTAAAGCTTATTTTGTTAGCCTTATTTGGCTGACTTAGGTCAGTTACCCAATAATTATGATGCACAGTAGCAGTTGCCCAGATTCCACACAGTTCTCCTCTCCTTTCCAATTTTCAGGTCATCTGGTGTCTGACATAAATACGACTTATTTGGAAAGCTGCAGCAAAAACAGTTCATCCATTATTGACAACTGGGTTAGAGAAAATGACATTGTTTTGCCAGTGTTACAAAATTATTGCAACTGTTTCATTGAGAAGTTATGGCACCTCATGCTTTTGAGCAGGGACTTGAAACATGGTTGGTGGTATATCCTAGGGTCAGAGAAATGTCTTTACCTGTTCTTTTGAACATCCACCCCAATTTAGCCAAATTATAAGCCTCTAAAAATTACCATTTCCACATGCTCCAAAGAGGTTTGTTAGAAAATGGCAGCAAAATTCTCTGGACATTGCATTTCCACTGAGCATGCTCCACTTCTACAGAACTGCCATGTTCCAGCCCAGAGCTGAATTGGACTTTTCCTGCAGTTGCTCCTTCTGGCTGTTGATGACTTCTGTGACTGTGGGCACTAGAGCTTAGAATAAGGAGACTTTCTCTCTTGTGTTCTCAATACTCCCCCTGTTGGAACCTAGGCAGGAAGGAAGAGACAGAAGCCAACTTTCTTGAATCCATTGGGTTCAGTAATAGAGGGGGGGGTGGGGGGAAGAGCAGTCCATTGGTGGACAGGTACAGGGGATAAGAGAAGGGAAATAGCAACGTATTTGAGGGATGGACAGGAGTAGAGGGAAGAATGGTACAGTCTGGACCAGGGTTTCTGAACCTGTGGAGTCACGACCCAAAATTGGGTTCCATGTGTGTCAAAGGGTCGCATAGGAGGCCTGGGGAATGGGTATCGGGGGCAGGTCCTGCCTTTGGGGAGGGAGTTGCAGAGCCTACCCCTCATTCATTCTGCAGTGGCAGTTCCCGACATGTGGGGCTGGCTGGGCTCTGCTCCCCACTTGGGGCATTTTGCAATATGGTGCATGGGGTTGCAGTGCTGCTCAGGTTTGGCTCAGATGTCCTGCTGGCATGATGTAGGGTGAGGGAGAAAATTAGAGTAAGTGGTGCTGAGTCAGAGGGGCTACTCCAAACCTGAGGGGTGCTGCAACCTCAGAGGTCACAGTGCCTGGAACAGGGAGGTGAGCCCAGCTAGCACCAATGGACAGGAGCTGCCACTACAGTGTGCAAGTTGTAGTTATGTAGTACTTGTTATGTTAATGGGGATATTGTATATTGTGGATAAGAAATATTTAGTAAGCCACAAGTGTTTTGCACTAAAGCTATTTAATGCATTGTGACAGGCCATCGAGGTTTACAAATGAATCCTGAGCCCAAAAAGATTGAGAACCTGTGGCCTAGGCAGGGACAGGAGCAGAGTGGGACTGTTATGTGCAAAGAGTAATAGAAGAGGGAGTGACAAGAACTGAAGGGAATATGCTGTTGAGGGACATTCCAGGAGACAGGCAGAAGGAGACAGACAGGTAGGCTAAGAGGATCTGTAACCACTAGATGCATCATTCCCTCCCAAAACCTGGAATAGAGTCCCAGTGTGCCTTTGATGTCAGCAAATATCCATGAAACTCATTGGCCAAGTGTGTGTTTATCTTCCTCTACTGGCAGGCCTACTTAGACTTTAATAGCCCACTTCTTCACTAGATCAAATGGTATAGAGGTCTTTGCTGTGGCTAAAGGTCACAAGAGTACAAGAATGGCCTACGGGGTAAGACCAATGGTCCATCTATCCCAGTATCCTGTCTCTCATAGTGGCTGCCATCAGATGCTTCAGAGGGAATGAATTAGAACAGGGCAATTTTGAGTGATTTGTCATCTGTCATCCAGACCCAGCTTATGACAGCTGGAAATCTAGGGACACCTGGAGCATTGGGTTGCATCCCTGACCATCTTGTCTATATAGCCATTGATGGACCTATCCTCCATGAACTTGTCTAGTTCTTTTTTTTTAACCCAATTATACTTCTGGCCTTCACAACATCCCCCGGCAACATGTTCCACAGGTTGACTGTGCATTGTGTGAAGAACTACTTCCTTATGTTTGTTTTAAACCTACTGCCTGTTAATTTTATTGAGTGTCCCATGATTCTTGTGTTATGTGAAAGGGTAAATAACACTTCCCTAGTCACTTTTTCCATACCATTCATGATTTTATAGAGCTCTATAATATATCCCCTTAGTCATCTCTTGTCTAAGCTGAACAGACCCAATCTTTTTAACCTCTCCTTGTATGGAAGCTGTTCCATATCCCTAACCATTTTTGTTGCCCTTTTCTGTACCTTTTCCAATTCTATATCTTTTTTGAGATGGGGCGACAAGAACAGCATGAAGTATTCGAGGTGTGGGTATACCATGCATTTATATAGTGGCATTATGATATTTTCTGTTTTATTGTATATCCCTTCATTGTTTTATTATCTATCCCTTCTGTTTTATTATCTATCCCTTTCCTAATGGTTCCTAACTTTCTGTTAGCTTTTTTGACTGCCGATGCACATTGATCAGATGTTTGCAGAGAACTATCCACAATGACTCCAAGATCTTTAAGTGGTAACAGCTAATTTAGACCCCATCATATTGTATGTATAGTGGGGATTTTTCCAGTGTGCACTACTTTGCACTTAGTGACATTGAATTTCTTCTGCCATTTTGTCACCCAGTTTAGTGAGATACCTTTGTAACTCTTTGCAGTCAGCTTTGCAGTCTGCCCTCACTGCTCACCTCTTTTTCTAGATCATTTATGAAGATGTTGAACAGCACAGATCCCAATATCGATTCTCGGGAGACCACACTATTTACCTTTCTCCCTTACGAATACTAACCATTTATTCCTACGCTTCATTTCCTGCCAGTTCCAGTTCTGTTGATGGCCCATGTTGGGGTCAGTCGGATACCACATTATGGAATTTTTGTTTTTTGTATTTGCTTAAAAAAAACAACCCACACTTTGGCAAGGTGTTGTGTGGAAAAAAATATGATGTGATCATGTAATTAAAAATTCTTATGCATTTGCACAAGGGGGCAGAATTATGGCAACCTTTGTTCTGATCTTGCTGAACTTCTGAGTGGTGGACTTTGAAACCTTAACTTTCTTTTAACATTGTTTTCTTTGTTTATATGTATTTTTGTTTTGTATGTAATAACTTAAGACTTGAGATATGGAATATTTTTCTACAAATTGGGGCAATTGCAAGACATTTTTCCTTTGCGTTTTTTCTTTTATAAACTGCACAACCACACACTTATGCCTGTCTCCCACCTTTTTTCTCTTTTTGTACCTTTTTTTGCCTTCTTTCTCCCTTTTCTTTCCCTTGCCATGTTTGATACCTTTTTTTTTTTTTAACTTCTTCCGTTTCCACTTCTTTATGCTTGTTTTTGTTCCTTTTGTCCCTGGTTTTCTATTTCACCGTCTTTGCAGAGTTGGCAGAACTGCAGCGCTTTACACATGACTGATTGGAGAGGAAAACTGACTAGCATCCTAATCACTTTTCCCTATCAGTCCTCTTACTGTCCATGTAAAGACTCTTTTCAGCTACCAAGAGCAGGCTGCTAAGGAAAATGGTGTGTATGTTCACCACAACAGATAAACTTTCCATCTCACTATATAAAAATTTTGCTGTAGAAGCAACCTGAGAAGGATAAATTACCTTTCCTCTTCAGATGCTGTGGAGTAAGCTGCAAAGGTAACAGGTAACAGCTAGCTCCATGTGCAAAGTGATGAAGTGCTGCTACTTCTGTTTCTTGCAGGTTTGGCAGCCCTGGCTTACTGAGGGCTTGATCTGACGCCCATTGAAGCCAATGGAAATATCCTAATTGACTTCAGTTGGCTTTCTATCAGGACTTCAGTGTTCTTGGAGTAATTGTTCCTATGGGTGCTCCACATGTCTGTGTGCCTCTGATCAGAGATTTTGGATAGCAGTGTCCATATGGCCCATGTCTGCACTTTGTATACCCTCATACCCCAATCTGAGAGCATATTAAGCAAGGCTGACCACTGCTGCTCCTGTTCCTTCTTCACTGCAAAATCCAGCCTAATGCAAGGACTCCAAAGTAAAGGAGAAGGAGGGCAGGTAGTAGAGTAATTGTAGGGACAAAACATCTTGAAGAACTCCAGTTACTGTACAAGTAAGTAGTCTTTCCTTTGAGTAATTGTCCCTAAAGGTGCTCCATTTAAGGTAGCTCCTAAGCAGCGTCCATGTTAAGGGGGCAGGTGCTGAGGAAGCCTGTCTAGTACAGACTGGAGAAAGGCCATCACAAAGGCTGCATCTGACGTATAAGCATTATGCTAGGGCGGAGTGCTGAGAATAGGTGTGTTTCTAGCTCTTATGATTCACAAGGCATAGGACCTTAAACCTGTCACTGTTCCAAGCGCTTTGCCTATCCAGATCTTCAGAGCAATGTAACTATGGAGGGAATTTGCCTATCAAGCACTTCAGACCAGTGAAACTATGAAGGAAAATTCCATGGTTTGAGGGGAAGGAAGGACATTTTTGTGGAAAGGGGCTTTTAAAAAAACTGAACTGTTCAAAAGATGAAGCAATTCGGAGTACAGCAACTCCTCACTTAAAGTCGTCCCGGTTAACATTGTTTCGTTGTTATGTTGCTGATCAATTAGAGAACGTGCTCGTTTAAAGTTGTGCACTCCTCCCTTATAACGTTATTTGGCAGCTGCCTGCTTTGTCCACTGCTTGGAGGAAGAGCAGCCAGTTGCAGCTAGCTGGTGGAGGCTTGGAACCAGGGTGACCGGCAACCCCACTCCCGTAAGTTCCCTGGTCAGCAGCCGCCCAGCAGGCTACCAGTTGCCAGCAGTTCAGCAGTCCCTCCCCCCACTTGCCATGTGCTGCTCCTACATTAACAACAATGTGTTAACCCTTGAGGGCTCAGCCGAGTACTAGTTCATCATTTAGCAGTAAGGCATTCCCTGGGAAATATCCAGCCCTCTTCCACCCTCTGACTTCACCACCTCAACCAAGCTTCACAATCATCATTGCTGTGCACAGTATTAAATTGTTTGTTTAAAACTTACACTGTGTGTGTGTGTGTGTGTGTAGATAGTTTTTTGTCTGGTGAAAAAAAATTTCCCTGGAACCTAACCCCCCCATATTTACATTAATTCTTATGGGGAAATTGGATTCGCTTAACATCGTTTTGCTTAAAGTCGCATTTTTCAGGAACATAATTACAACGTTAAGCGAGGAGTTACTGTATTAGAAGTAGTCCTGGCAGAAATGAATTTGTGGGTGGGACTGCAGGTGCAGCTGTGGAGGTGCAGGATGATAGCAATCTGCTGCATAATCCTGCAATTTATTTACATAGGTTTAATTCTTGTTAATGTATGGTGATACTGAACTATCAAAGTAAAGTCAGAGTTCTTTGACAGTGTGAACACTGCCTGTTAATGGGCTGTTTAACTTCTAAAAAATTTTCTTTTGAAATTTAAAAATAAAAAGTATATCAAATGAGAGGTTATACATGTTCACTTAAGATACAAGTATGTAGCAGGTATTACCAATGTATGTATTTTTTGTTATGGGATATTCCCTATATATTTGTAATTAATTATTATCTTTTCATAAATTGAGAGAGGTGTTTTTTTGTTTTGTTTGTTTTTTGTAAAGATTGATGTCTGGGAAGCCTCAGTTGGCAAATTGTGGATGGAAAGCTTGACACCTTAAGACAAGATGTTTGTTAATGAAAAATAATATGTGCCTGCTGCTTATTCTGTGTCAGAAAACATTCTCTATGTGATATACTGGGATTGTAGAAATCTGTTTGCCATGGAAAAATACGGAATTTGCATTTTTACAGTAAATCTTTAGTTTTTGCATTTTGTGAAAAAATAAAAACGTATATAGTAGAACCCTGTTTTATCTGAGCCTCCGTTATCCGGCTGTCCATATTAACCGAACCAGGGCTGTCAGACTCAGCCTGGGGCTGCAGGTTTGGGCTTGAGCTCCGGGCGGCGTCCGAGCCCTGCTGCCCGGGCGGACAGGCCAAGCCATGTTAGCTGAAAATACAGAATGGAGACCGAGAAGTATTTGGTGTATATATAAGAAATACAAATCACAATTCTGTTAATTTTATTTTATTATAATGATAGATGGCACTGGTAGGCTTCAGACTTGCTTAAAAATTTAAATACATCAATAACACATTATGTTCAACTGATACCTGTATAAATTGTGGCTAGGGAAATTCAAGTTCAGCATTTCATTTTAGTCATGGAAAAACATGGATTTTTATGGGGGTTTTTTTTATAGGCAAACTTGGTTTTTTTTTATATAACGGAAAACTAGGATCCCTGGTGATATCAGTTTGATGTTGAAATAATTATTTTGATGACTCAAAGAGAGGGGTATGATTTTAGAAAGTAAACAGTAGAAAAGAGCTCATGCCCTATTTTCATTCTCAGATTCTAAAAAAGCTAAGGAAGAAAAGACATACGTTCTAGAGATAATACTGCCTTCTGTACTACCATGATTTTTAACTTTCCATGAGACGTCAACATATGCTTATGTGGTCTCTAATAATCAAACATTGTTGCTTCCAGATGACCTTTCTACGAGGATAAGAAGTAACCCAACAAATACGTATTGAGATGTTTTTGAAAAAATTGCTTTATAAGATATCCATATCTTATGTAGGATATATTGTGCTGAATAATGCCATATCTCACCTATAATAAAGTAATATTATAAACCAAACCAGCTTAACCTTCAAGCAAAACAATTAGAAATTAAAACATGGTTATTATTAAAATACACTTTATATAAATGCAGTTGGCATCTTGCTAAGCTTTCATGAACGCTGTCAGCTAAATGGCCAATTAACACTTTTCCTTCTTTGACAAAAATATTAACCAGCATAATTAAGTTACAGTTAAAGATAAGTACCTATTAAAAATTGTGACATCTTACCTACTGTGTAGAAAGGAAGGTTATTAAAAGGTTCTGTATTCAGTTCAATCTAGCATTTTCATGAATATATAGAACCCAGAGGGGCTTTGGTGACTGTTTGTGAGCTTCACAGAAATAGGCATTTGATTTAAAAAATATGGAAACTATTTTATACTTTAACTGAAAGAAAAAATAGTGTGATGGATCAGCAAAATGCTAGCACATGTTGGAACTTTAGCATTACATCCTTAAATTTTTGACCAACAAAGCACCACTGCAGGCAGAGCTTCAGAGTCTCAATGCGTGGATGAGACGATGGTGTAGAGAGGAAGGTTTAGATTTATTAGGAACTGGGGAAACTTTTGTGATGGGGGAGCCTATACAGGAAGGATGGGCTCCACCTAAACCAAAGTGGATCCAGACTGCTGGCACTTAAGATTAAAAAGGTTGCAGAGCATGTTTTTAAATTAAGAAATGGGGGAATTGCTGCAGCGGAGCACGTGGATCGGACAGAGACTTCCCTTAGAGGAGAGTCTAGTGATAGAGATTCTCCAGGTTTTAGTCAGGAGGAGAGGATGGAAGAGGATAAAGTATGGGCCCGATCAGACAAGAAACATTCACATAAAAAAGAATCTCACATCAGAAAAGGGCAGACAAATAAACAGTGACAAGTTTTTAAAGTGCTTGTACACAAATGCTAGAAGTCTAAATAATAAGATGGGTGAACTAGAGTGCCTCCTGTTGAAGGAGGATATTGATATAATAGGCATCACAGAAACCTGGTGGAGTGGGGGGACAATCAATGGGACACAATCATTCCAGGGTACAAAATATATCGGAAGGACAGAACAGGTTGTGCGGGGGGGGGGGGGGGGAGAGTGGCACTATATGTGAAAGAAAATGTAGAATCAAACGAAGTAAAAATCGTAAATGAATCCACATGTTCCATAGAATCTTTATGGATAGTAATTCCATGCTCTGATAAGAATATAACAGTAGGGATCTATTATCGACCACCTGACCAGGACAGTGATAGTGACGATGAAATGCTAAGGGAGATTAGAGAGGCTATCAAAATAAAGAACTCGATAATAGTGGGGGGTTTCAATTATCCCCATATTGACTGCGTACATGTCACCTCAGGACGAAATGCAGAGACAAAATTTCTCGATACTTTAAATGACTGCTTCTTGGAGCAGCTGGTACAGGAACACACAAGGGGAGAGGCAATTCTCGATTTAGTCCTGAGTGGAGCACAGGATCTGGTCCAAGAGGTAATTATAACAGGACCGCTTGGAAATAGTGACCATAATATAATAACATTTAACATTCCTGTGGTGGGAAGAACACCTCAACAGCCCAACACGGTGGCATTTAATTTCAGAAAGGGGAACTATGCGAAAATGAGGAGATTAGTTAAACAGAAATTAAAAGGTACAGTGACTAGAGTGAAATCTCTGCAAGCAGCATGGACACTTTTCAAAGACACCATAATAGAGGCCCAACTTAAATGTATACCCCAAATTAAAAAACACAGTAAAAGAACTAAAAAAGAGCCACCGTGGCTTAACAACTATGTAAAAGATGCAGTGAGAGATAAAAAGGCATCTTTTAAAAAGTGGAAGTCAAATCCTAGTGAGGTAAATAGAAAGGAGCATAAACACTGGCAATTAAGTGTAAAAATGTAATAAGAAATGCCAAAAAGGAGTTTGAAGAACAGCCAGCCAAAAACTCAAAAGGTGGTAATAAAATATTTTTTAAGTACATCAGAAGCAGGAAGCCTGCTAAACAACCAGTGGGGCCCCTGGACTATCAAGATACAAAAGGAGCACTTAAAGATGATAAAGTCATTGCGGAGAAACTAAACGAATTCTTTGCTTCAGTCTTCACGGCTGAGGATGTTAGGGAGATTCCCAAACCTGAGCCGTCCTTTGTAGGTGACAAATATGAAACCTGTCCTTTAAATCAGCTTCTGTACCCAATGACTGGAAGATAGCTAATGTAACACCAATATTTAAAAAGGGGTCTAGAGGTGATCCCAGCAGTTACAGACCGGTAAGTCTAATGTCAATACCGGGCAAATTAGCTGAAACAATAGTAAAGAATAAAATTGTCAGACACATAGAAGAACATAGCTTGTTGGGCAAAAGTCAACTTGGTTTCTGTAAAGGGAAATCATGTCTTACTAATCTATTAGAGTTCTTTGAAGGGGTCAACAAACATGTGGACAAGGGGGATCCAGTGGACATAGTGTACTTAGATTTCCAGAAAGGCTTTGACAAGGTCTCTCACCAAAGGCTCTTACGCAGGGTTTCTCAAATGGGTCGCCGCTTGTGTAGGGAAAGCCTCTGGCGGGCCGGGACGGTTTGTTTACCTGCCCCGTCTGCAGGTCCGGCTGATTGCGGCTCCCACTGGCTGCGGCTCGCTGCTCTGGACCAATGGGAGCTGCTGGAAGCGGCGGCCAGTAAGTCCCTCAGCCCGCGCCGCTTCCAGCAGCTCCCATTGGCCCGGAGCAGCGATCCGCGGCCAGTGGGAGCCGCGATCGGCAGGACCTGCGGACGGGCTGGTAAACAAACCGGCCCGGCCCGCCAGGGGCTTTCCCTACACAAGCGGCGACCCCTATTTGAGAAACCTTGCTCTTACGTAAAGTAAGTTATCATGGGATAAGAGGGAAGATCCTTTCATGGATTGAGAACTGGTTAAAAGACAGGGAACAAAGGGTAGGAATAAATGGTAGATTTTCAGAATGGAGAGGGGTAACTAGTGGTATTCCCCAAGGGTCAGTCCTAGGACCAATCCTATTCAACTTATTCATAAATGATCTGGAGAAAGGGGTAAACAGTGAGGTGGCAAAGTTAGCAGATGATACTAAACTGCTCAAGATAGTTAAGACCAAAGCAGACCGTGAAGAACTTCAAAAAGATCTCACAAAACTAAGTGATTGGGTAACAAAATGGCAAATTAAATTTAATGTGGATAAATGTAAAGTAATGCACATTGGAAAAAATAACCCCAACTATACATACAATATGATGGGGGCTAATTTAGCTACAGCTAATCAGGAAAGAGATCTTGGAGTCATCGTGGATAGTTCTCTGAAGACATCCACGCAGTGTGCAGCGGCAGTCAAAAAAGCAAACAGGATGTTAGGAATCATTCAAAAAGGGATAGAGAATAAGACAGAGAATATCTTATTGCCCTTATATAAATCCATGGTACGCCCACATCTTGAATACAGCGTACAGATGTGGTCTCCTCATCTCAAAAAAGATATACTGGCATTAGAAAAAGTTCAGAAAAGGGCAACTAAAATGATTAGGGGTTTGGAACAGGACCCATCTGAGGAGAGATTAAAGAGGTTAGGACTTTTTAGCTTGGAAAAGAGGAGACGAAGGGTATGTCTACACTACGAGGGTAGTTCGATTTCACTTAAATCGAATATGTGGAATCGATATTGCAAAGTCGAACGTGTGTGTCCACACTAAGGACAGTAATTCGACTTTGTGAGTCCACACTAACGGGGAAAGCGTCGACATTGGAAGCGGTGCACTGTGGGCAGCTATCCCACAGTTCCCGCAGTCCCCACTGCCCATTGGAATTCTGGGTCGAGCCGCCAATGCCTTCTGGGTAAAAAAAATGTGTCGAGGGTGCTTTTGGGTAATTGTCGTCATCCGTCCGTCACTACTGCCCTCCCTCCCTCCCTGAAAGCGCCGGCGGGAAATCAGTTTGCGCACTTTTCTGGTCAGTGACAGCGCGGACGCCACAGCACTGCGAGCATGGATCCCGCTGCGACCATCGCTGCAGTTGTGGCCGTTGTCAACGCCTCGCAGCTTATCATCCACCTTTACCAGAGG
This sequence comes from Emys orbicularis, assembly GCF_028017835.1. NCBI lineage: Eukaryota > Metazoa > Chordata > Testudines > Emydidae > Emys > Emys orbicularis. The sequence goes on from NC_088696.1 coordinate 30,277,034, forward strand.
CAGATGTAGATAAACCAGGCGAGGAGGCTACGGCACCGCGGTGAGGGCCTGAAGTCTGAGAGTAGCACAGGCCTGTCAGAAAGCACGGGATCCAGCGCCGAGGACATCACGGTGACAATGGGTCATGTGGATGTTGTGGAACGGCGATTCTGGGCACGGGAAACAAGCACGGACTGGTGGGACCGCATAGTGCTGCAGGTCTGGGATGAATCCCAGTGGCTGCGAAACTTTTGCATGCGGAAGGGGACTTTCCTTGAACTTTGTGAGTTGCTGTCCCCTGCCCTGAAGCGCAATGACACCCGGATGCGAGCAGCCCTGACTGTCCAGAAGCGAGTGGCCATAGCCCTCTGGAAGCTTGCAACGCCAGACAGCTACCGGTCAGTCGCGAACCACTTTGGCGTGGGCAAATCTACCGTGGGGGTTGTTGTGATGCAAGTAGCCAACGCAATCGTTAAGGTACTGCTCTCAAAGGTAGTGACCCTGGGAAACGTGGAGGTCATCATAGATGGCTTCGCCGCGATGGGATTCCCAAACTGCGGTGGGGCTATAGATGGAACTCACATCCCTATCCTGGGACCGGAGCACCAGGCCAGCGAGTACATCAACCGAAAGGGCTACTTTTCAATGGTGCTGCAAGCACTGGTGGACCACAGGGGACGTTTTACCAACATCAACGTCGGATGGCCGGGCAAGGTTCATGACGCTCGCGTCTTCAGGAACTCTGGTCTGTTTAGACGGCTGCAGGAAGGTATTTACTTCCCGGACCACAAAATAACTCTTGGGGATGTGGAGATGCCTACAGTGATCCTTGGGGACCCAGCCTACCCGCTAATGCCCTGGCTCATGAAGCCCTATACTGGCGCCCTGGACACTGAAAAAGAACTGTTCAACTACCGGCTGAGCAAGTGCAGAATGGTGGTGGAGTGTGCTTTTGGCCGTCTCAAGGGGAGATGGAGAAGCTTACTGACTCGCTGTGATCTCAGCGAAACCAATATCCCCACTGTTATAGCAGCTTGCTGTGTGCTCCACAATCTCTGTGAGAGCAAGGGGGAGACCTTTATGGTGGGGTGGGAGGTTGAGGAAAATAGCCTGGCTTCTGATTACGCCCAGCCAGACAGCCGGGCGATTAGAAGAGCCCAGCGGGACGCGCTGTGCATCCGGGAGGCTTTGAAAGCTAGGTTCCAGAGTGAGCACGGTTACCAGTGACTTTTCAGTTTGTGTACAGAGAAGCTGAACCTGCCCCCGTTTCTTTACCCAGTTAATGTTGACTATCCTCTCCAGTTACATACCCCCTTCACCCCCTTCCAAAAAAATAAAATCAGTTTTATTTTGTTAATGAACACTGTTGTCTTTATTACTGTTTTCGCGGGAATGTTTTAAACCTGGGACGCAGACTGTGGTGGGGAGCGGGTGTAGTGTACTGATGCAAATGGTGCATCTAAACTCCAGGAATGACAGGATTCGCAGTGGTGGACTGGTTGTTTCAACGGAGCCTGCCAGCCCTCCTGAGCGGGACTGCGTGTATGTGGGGGCTATGTGACTTTATGGCAGGGGGAGGAGGGTTACAGATCCCCTGCTGCGTGGCTCTGTGATCCAGGAAAAGGACCGCTGCATAAGATCTGTAACTGCCCTCCCCTGCCACAAAGTCACAGAGCAACCCCCCCCCCCCCCCCACAGAACATGAAAACCACCTCTCAGACTGACCAGGGTAACTAGTCACTGCACTGTGTATGTGCCCTCCTGCTGGACCTGCCCCCGCCTCTGTACCCTGCTAAAGGTGACTGTCCTGTCCAATTACCAAGCCCCTTCCCCCCCTTCAGACAGACTCTCCTCCAAAAGAACATGATGGAAACAGTAATGAACAGAAACGTATTTTTTATTAACAACCACACATGAAACTGGGGGGTGAAACTTGGACGGGGGCTTGGGTGAGGCGGGAAGGAAAGGACTTTTCAAATTTTGGGGAATGACAGCCTTCTGGTGCTTGAGCAGTCTGCAGGGGTGGAGTGAGAGTTTTCACGGACTCTGCCGCCCCTCCTTCTTTGGACTTTGGGCGAGGGGGGTATGGGACTTGGTGGCGGGGGAGGGCGGTTACTGATAGACTGCAGCGGGGCTCTGTCCTCCTGCCTCTGTTCCTGCAGAACATCAACAAGGCGCCGGAGCGTGTCCGTTTGCTCCCTCATAAGTCCAAGCAGCGTTTGAGTCGCCTGCTGGTCTTCCTGTCGCCACCTCTCCTCACGTTCCATGTGTGTCCGGTGCATTTGGGACAAATTCTCCCTCCACTGGTTCTGCAGTGCTGCCTGGGCTCGGGAGCAGCCCATTAGTTCTGAGAACATGTCCTCTCGCGTCTTCTTCTTCCTCCGCCTAATGTGCGCTAGCCTCTGGGAGTGTGATGCCAGGCTGGGTTGGGAGACAGTCGCAGATGTGGCTGTGGGAATGAGAAAAAGGTAGTGAATTCCTCCGAAAGATAAATGTAGTTGTGAACAAAGAACATAGCCTTTCTCTGTGAACAAGACCATGCACTGCACCTATCACATGCGCACTCAGGACAAGGTCGAATTTTCGGACCTCGCCTTCAGTGCCTGGGGTCTTGCACTGCCGATCTGGGAAGCGTGGCAGGACACCGGAATTTCTGTAGCAGGCAGACATGGTAAGCCGTAGACTTGTGGCTGCTTAAAACTTTAATAGTAGCACTGGCCTCCTTTCACATTGAAAGCAATGCCAGTCTCTGCTGCCAGCAATCAGCCAAGCATGAACTCTGCCCCTGTCCCACCCCCTCGCGGCTGTCCCAGGGAAAGATCCCTGTATGCTGCCCCTCTCCCGCCTCCACCGCGTGGCTGTAAACCGGCGGTTACAGTTCTGTAAAGGAACGGGCAAGCAGTCCCAATACTAACAGTCCCCTACCTAATTCAAAGCAGGTCATCATGAGCGACATCACAATCATGAGGATCTCAGACAGCGATAAAGAGTGAATGCTTCGGGAAAGCCTGCAAAGACCAGGGCCGTATGCCGCCATGCTGTGCAAGGCTATGATCCCGGAGTACTTGAGGATCTCCTGGCGCGGAAACGTCTCCTACTTCGGAGGACCCAATAAGGCCGCTCTCCCCAGGAACCTGATGAACTGGCTTTCCAATTACCTCCAGGAGAGCTTCCTCGAGATGTCCCTGGAGGATTTCATCTCTATCCCCGGACATATAGACCACATTTTAATATAGCTGCACTGGCAGGGACTAAAGAGTGGAGCGGCTTGGGCAGCAGAATCATGCAAAACCGGACATTGTTAGATTTTTTTTAAATAGTTGGGACTGAATAGTTAAGCGCCTAGGGCAAACAAATCATGAAAAACACATTGTTCTTATTGTTAATATTCCAGTTCTGTTAAAAATAAATGTTTAGATGTTTAAAACACTTACTGCTTCATCCTTCCCCTGAATCTGTGTCCGGGTTAAATGCTGGGGACGGTTGGTAGGGGATCTCTGTAAGGGTGATGAAGAGATCCTGGCTGTCGGGGAAATCAGCTTGGTAAGCGCTGTCGACTGCCTCGTCCTCCTCATCTCCTTCCTCATCTTCCCCGTCCGCTAACATGTCCGTGGAACCGGCCGTGGACAATATCCCATCCTCAGAGTCCAGGGTCAGTGGTGGGGTAGTGGTGGCGGCCGCACCTAGGATGGAATGCAGTGCCTCGTAGAAACGGGATGTGTGGGGTTGGGATCCGGATCGTCCGTTTGCCTCTTTGGTCTTCTGGTAGCCTTGTCTCAGCTCCTTGATTTTCACGCGGCACTGCGTTGCATCCCGGCTGTATCCTCTCTCTGCCATGGCTTTAGAGATCTTCTCATAGATCTTTGCATTCCATCTTTTGGAGCGCAGCTCGGAAAGCACGGACTCATCGCCCCACACAGCGATCAGATCCAAGACTTCCCTATCAGTCCATGCTGGGGCCCTCTTTCTATTCTGGGATTGCATGGCCATCTCTGCTGGAGAGCTCTGCATCGTTGCCAGTGCTGCTGAGCTCGCCACGATGTCCAAACAGGAAATGAGATTCAAACTGCCCAGACAGGAAAAGGAATTCAAATTTTCCCGGGGCTTTTCCTGTGTGGCTGGTCAGAGCATCCGAGCTCGGACTGCTGTCCAGAGCGTCAACAGAGTGGTGCACTGTGGGATAGCTCCCGGAGCTATTAGCGTCAATTTCCATCCACAACAAGCCTAATTCGATATGGCCATGTCGAATTTAGCGCTACTCCCCTCGTTGGGGAGGAGTACAGAAGTCGAATTTAAGAGACCTCTATGTCGAACTAAATAGCCTCGTGGTGTGGACGGATGCAGGGTTAATTCGATGTAACGGCGCTAAATTCGACATAAACGCCTAGTGTAGACCAGGCCTAAGGGGGGAAATGATAGAGGGATATAAAATCATGAGTGGTGTGGAGAAAGTGAATAAGGAAGTTATTTACTTGTTCCCATAATATAAGAATTAGGGGCCACCAAATGAAATTAATGGGCAGCGGTTTAAAACAAATAAAAGGAAGTAGTTCTTCACACAGCGCATAGTCAACCTGTGGAACTCCTTGCCTGAGGAGGTTGTGAAGGCTAGAACTATAACAGGGTTTAAAAGAGAACTAGATAAATTCATGGCTGTTAAGTCCATTAATGGCTATTAGCCAGGATGGGTAAGGAATGGTGTCCCTAGCCTCTGTTTGTCAGAGGGTGGAGATGGATGGCAGGAGAGAGATCACTTAATCATTACCTGTTAGGTTCACTCCCTCTGGGGCACCTGGCATTGGCCACTGTCGGTAGACAGGATACTGGGCTGGATGGACCTTTGGTCTGACCCAGTATGGCCGTTCTTATGCTCTTTTTATACATGGTACAGAAAATGGATTGAATTGACCTCACCAAAATAAAAGGTACAATGATTACTTTAGAATACATTTTTAAAAAATACTGATTTTGTGTTCATCTGGATTTTTTTGAAATAAAGTGACAAGTTAATAACCAGTCAAGGGAAAGATTTATTGAAAGATTTTTGTCACTGGCTGAAAGGAAACAGAAAGTTTATGTACATTAAAGAAAAGAGAAAAAGAAACTGTTTTTGCAGTATATGCTGGCCTTTTATTGTACCACTGTGTTCCCCAGGCTTTTTCAGCCTTACACATCTCTAAAGAGATTGCCTAGTACTGACTGTAATCATTTAATTATTTTTCCACATTTATTAGGAGAATCCAAGTGAAGAAGATGCAGCAATTGTAGATAAAATTTTATCCTCCAGGATAGTGAAGAAAGAAGTGAGTAATTGTGACTAAAAAGGGTGGTGTGTGCACAAGGGAATTATTTATTCTAAGATGTGCTTTAAATGTCCATGAGTCTAAAAAATCTTGAATTTACTGTCTTAGATATCTGCTGGAATGACAATGGAAGAAGAAGAATTTTTTGTAAAATACAAGAACTAGTAAGTATTATAGTTGTTTGATTGTACAAGTTGGCTACTTAAAAAGCAAAAGAAGTCTTCTAGTTAGATGTTATCCCATTTATGAATTATAGGTTGCATCAGTTAGAAACATTTTAAAAAACATTTAGGGCCAGATTTTGCCACTTTCCCTCATGTTTGAGTTGTTTTTTTTCTTCGCAAGTACTCCCATTCATTTTAAAAAATGTAAATTACTGTTTATTCAGTTCTTACACACAAATTATCAATAGTGCTTGTACCTATAATATAACCAGTTTACAGTAGTGGTAATGTTGTCTAGGAATGACAACTTTTAAAAGATAATTATTTTTAAAAATTTCAATCTCTGACCACAGGGTGAGTTTTCATATAGGTCAGATTTAGCAAGAGGTACTTACCTGACGTTAAATTTAATTTCATTGGTTTTATATTAAGTAAATCTGAAGCTATTTGTCCTCCCAAAACCCATCTGCCTTTGTGATTCAGCACTTCACAATTGGTAAGAATTTTATTCGGGGATATTAAGTAACTGCTAAGAGTATAGATTGGATGATTGGATTCATAGAGGCACAATGAACAACGTTTTGTTTGCTTTTTTCAAATTCAGATAAAATGGCATTCTTATTTATTTAAATAAAAAAATGAAAATTTAAATGTTCATTAAGTGCCAAGTATTCCTGAATATCAGCTTTCATTAAGAAAAATGTTTCTAGCTCTTCTAGTTGTGGAGAAAACATAAATATGTGAACAGAAGGTATACCACATGAGTGTTGTCTTCCTGAGTTTGTAGAAAGCCTGAAACAAGCTTTAGGATATGTGAAGTGCTGCATCTTGTTAAATAAGGCCCTTCTGTACTACATATTTTTGCTCCCACAGAATTTGGGAATTCAGGGAATTCAGCATTTTTGCTACAGAAGTTCCCACAGTGTGTTACCTGTGGCTTTGCCCTGCTGGGTCCTGCCAGCAGGTGCCTGTTGATTTCCAGCTTTCCCTGTAACCGGAAGTTAATTGGATACAGTGTATATTCCTTACCCTTTTCCTTGGAGCCATGCAATATGGAGTTGGGGAACCCAATCTGAACTTCTGGTTCAACCTTTGTTCTATGGCTGCAAGCTGAAGTGCAGACTAGTGAGCTAGGCTGCCACTAGGGAAAACAGAGAGGAGCAACTGAAGCTAGCTACAAGACTCCCCCTTTTCCTGGCACACTTAAGGTGGGGAGGATGTTCTGAACTGGACCACCTGGATGCCATCACAATTGTTGAGGTCTATGGAGACAGGCTGCCGAGAAAACTTGGGGGAAAGTATCATAAAACATAATAGTTGCTAAAAATAGTAACTGACAAATTCTACATTAGTATTTTCAACTATGAATCAGAAGGGTATGTTTGGAGGGGGAGTACAGGAATGAAAGGTAATTCCTGGACATAGAATAAATTAACATTGGCATCAAATCCATGGGTGTTGTGGTAGAATTTATTCGGGCTTGCCACGGAATTTGTTCTTGTAGCAAAGTAAAAGGAGTTCTGCCCATAGGAAACAAAACCATATAAAGTGTACAAAGTTTATCCACCATGATCAACTTGAATCCAAAATGGAAAATAGTAAGGGTTGATGATGGAAAAAAAGCCGTCTTTCGTATGGCTTATTCCCCTTTCCTCTCATCACTAAGATCTTTAAATTGTAAAGACTTAAAGCACGTATTTAATTTTATGCATGTGAATAATCTCATCAAATTGTTACTCCTCAGTGTAAACCTCCAGAATTGGGGCCCTGATGTTCTGCGGTTTAAAAGTTTTCTCACTAAAAGAACTGAAACTTACTCAGCGAGAATTTTTTTATTAATAAGCTATTTCTATTAAGATGTTAATTATCTTATCACTGTGTAAACAAAGGCCCTGATCTTGCAAAGTGAGGTGTGTGGGTGAACTGATGCAGCTGTATGGAGCCCCGTTAACTTCACTGGGGTTCCATGCGCTTGCTGAGATCACTCCATATGCAACACATTGCAGAATTAGGGCCTAAAATGTCTTTTGAGCTCTAGAGAGGGGAAAGGTGTTTGATATGTTATTCATTAAGGGTACCTTAGCCACATGGGGTCAATCTAAAGTGAATGTATGTCGAAGGAGGGGGAATAAACTGATTGAACAAAATGGTAGAACATATTGTGCACATAAAAATGTATGTAAAGACACATTGCTGTCCTCTTTTGATGATTGCATATTGTGGGAACTGTAGGATAAAATAAGTAGAAAAACTTTTCTTGTAATAATATATTAACTTAATGTTTTATAATTTTAGCTCCTATCTTCACTGTGAATGGGCCACAGAACAGCAGCTTTTGAAGGATAAAAGAATCCAGCAGAAAATTAAACGGTTCAAGCTGAGGCAAGCACAAAGAGCCCACTTTTTTGCAGATGTAAGAAAAATACATAGTAAATTAAACTTTTGCTTGCCAAAAGCTTTATAATTTTGAATTACGCGGTTGAATTTTAATGCTAAATAAAAAGAGGGTCTTGGATTTTTGTCTTTTTTTAAATTTATTTGATGCAAAAGAATGTCACCTGTAGTTACTTAAGTACTTGTCTTTTAAAGTCAGGATTAACTGAGTAACTTTGTGATCATGAGAGACTGATACTATTGATGACTGACAGACAGGCAGAGTATGGATAGGACTGTATAGTGCAAACTTCCTGGCACAGTTATGTCAGTGTACTTCAGTCCTAAATTACAACACTTCTGTTCTTGAGCTAGGTCTTTCTGTGGCATCAGTTGTCTTTCTAATTGTTTAGTGATGTTGTTTTTATTGTTGTTTCTGTTGTTGTAGGGCCTGGGAGTCTAGTCATGGACCAGAACTCCATGGTCCTGGCTAGGCTCTGTACAGACACAGAACAAAAAGACAGCTACTACCCCAAAGGGCTTACAATCTAAGTATAAGATAAGAGACAACAGATGGATATAGACAGACTGAGAGAGAACAAGGAAACAGACAAAATTGGTCAGCATGATAGGCTGTGCTCTCCGCATACCAGCAGCCTAACCATTGTCAAGTTTTCTGTAGGTATCACAGCAGAGCAGTGGTTTTGAGGTGGATAATGTGGACGAAAGCTCACAGGCATTAGATTGAGACTGCTTACTCATATTTATATCTAAAGAGGTAAAAGCTGGTGTATTAAATCACAGCAGCACTGGTCTCCTCTCCACATAACCCCAAATTACTATTTATATTACTCTTGAATTGCAGATGGAAGAAGAACCTTTTAATCCTGACTATGTTGAAGTGGACCGGGTGCTAGAAGTCTCCTTTTGTGAAGATAAGGACACTGGTGAGGTAAATATTTGACCAAACGTAACTTGAAGTCAGCCAAAAACACAAATGCTCTGTGTTTTGTGGTTGTATCACCTGTTTTTATTTTAGTGGAGTGCAGAATAAAATCTTAATGATGTGAGTTTCGTCAATGGTTTTGATTGAAATATTTGTGTGTATATAAGCTTGTCACTCCTTTTGTTCAATATGTATTTTGAGCCCTCTGAGGAAAATAGAAACTCTACAGAATGCAGTGCTTTTTCATTTTTTGTAGTATTAATAAAAATAATAATAGAAGCCTAGGTGTACTGGGTATTTAGAGAAGAATAAAATACAAAATTAATGTCCTAAAAACTTAGTCAAAATAGAGAAGTGTGTAAAGGGAATGGAGGACATTAAATTGAGCTGTAGGAGTCACATATTCATAGACATTTTTTTAAGGCCAGAGGAGACCATTATGACCATCTAGTCTGACCTCCTGCAAAACTCAAGCCAGTAATTTCTGTATCGAGTCCATAGTACACAAATTGCTAATATTAAGGATTTCTTTTCCTGCAGCCTGTTATTTACTACCTAGTAAAATGGTGTTCATTGCCATACGAAGACAGCACCTGGGAGTTAAAAGAAGATGTAGACCAGGCAAAAATAGAAGAATTTGAACAACTGCAAGCTTCCAGGCCTGACTCAAGGAGATTGGTAAAAATATACCTAATTTGTCAAATAGGATTTTTCCCTTCCAGCTTTAAAGCTTCAACTGTTTGTGTTAAAATATAGTATAAATTTCACTGAAAATCTGTAAGGTGTACTGAAAATACTCTGAGTTATGCAGTAAGCTCTTTGCAGCACAGCTCTCTCTTTTATATGTTAAGGTCACAGATGTGGTATATTCTGTGTCAGGGAGAGTCTAGAACTGTCTGCCTGCACTTAAGGAGGCAGAACTAAAACTGGCTGGGTCATCAAGGACTGGTCCATCCGCTTCCTGCCAGTGACAGACATTTCTTTTTCTGCCTCCAAAGCTGCAGATAGGGTGAAGACCTACTGTAATAGGTCTGTGAACCTTATTACCCAGACAAGACGTTCTCAGTTAATTATGGATACAGTAGAACCTCAAAGTTTTGAACACCTCGGGAATGGAGGTTGCTCATAACTTTGAAACGTCCTTAACTCTGAACAAAACATTAGGGTTGTTCTTTCAAAAGTTTACAACTGAACATTGACTTAATACAACTTTGAAACTTTACGATGCAGAAGAATGCTGCTTTCCTTTTATTTTTTTTTAGTAGTTTACGTTAAACAGGACTGTTCTGTGTTTGCTTTTTGGGGGTGGGGTGGGGGGGACTGTCTTGCTGCTGCCTGATAGGGTATGTCTGGTTCTAAATGAGGTGTGTGGTTGACTGGTCAGTTCGTAACTCTGGTACTTGTAACTCTGAGGTTCTACTGTAAATGTTCCTATTCTCATTAACTGCCTGCATATATAGCTGTTAGTAAAATACTTTATTAATCAGAAAAAATTAAAGAAGTATTCTGATAACTTTCTGCAAAGCTTTAAAATAAGAGATGAGTAATACAAAGTAAATTACCATTGTAGAACTTATAAAGGTGAGTAGATTAAACGCTTTTGTAGAGAAATCCACAACTAAAATGAACAGAGAGATAATTAGGTCTTGCATTTCCACACCAGAGCAAATATGCAAGCATAACTGTCACAATATACTCCATAGCTATTTCCTGACTTATTTTTCTCCTCTTGATAATAATTGAACAAATGAAAAACTTAATAGGAAGAAAATTATGTACAACAAATAAATTACTTTTGTTCAAAGAGAAGCCATATATGTCATTGTCACAATGTACTATAAAAAGTATATATAGTAAAACTCTGATTGTATTTTATGGCAAAATAAATAATCGGCGGGTGGGGAGGGCGCATAACTTTTTGTACAGTCAGTTTTTTTGTTGCTTAATGTGCAGGCTTTGCATTTTATTTCTTTATTTCTGAAGGCCATATTAGCCTCTTTTGCTAGTATCTTGCTCAATTCTTCTGGTACTTGTTTAAAATGTCACCATTTTCCAGAAGTGTTTTATATATCTGTTACCTAATTCTTTTCGGAGGTAGGGTGGGGAAACAGCAAACTTGATGGAAGTGGCATCTGAACAAACAATTAGTAGGCCTTTTCAGTCTGCCGAGACTGTATCTTTTTTCCTTCCTGTAACATTCAAAGCAATCTTTTTACCATTAGCATTTATTTCTAAAAAGTCAGTTACATTTGATTTTAATTTATGTTTTTCAAATTAATAAAGCATTTCTCATGATCTCTAGGCATATGTGTAATAAATAAATGTAAATTCACATTCATGAGTTAATTTAATCAACAGAGAGTAACAATAACAAGAAACTTCGCAACCACAGAAAAACAAGCAAACTCAGAATCCTTCAAGTCACTCTCTAAGGAAAACTGAGTACAGCAATGTTTTGGAAACAGGAAAATATTTATGCTTAGTTAAAATATTTTTGTTTTTCCTTTAAGGACCGACCTCCTCCTAATTCCTGGAAGAAGATAGAACAGTCCAGAGAATATAAAAATGGCAACCAGCTCAGGGAATACCAACTGGAAGGACTCAACTGGCTCCTTTTCAACTGGTACAATAGGTAAGGGCACTAAACATTTTGATGTAAATTTCAACATGTGTTATAGGTAAAATGGATTGCAATATTATAGTGAAGGAATAGTGCCTTAGTTTCATTTGCATTGACTTTTCTGTATTTAAGCGGAAAAGTTAAACTTAGAAAAATACTTAAGGGGCTTTCGATTGAAATTTGGTATACAGGTTGTCAGCCTGGATATGTGCATCCTTTTGCAAGTCCTTGAGATTTTATTTTAACTAACAATCAAACAAACAAAAAGTTCTATTAATATTTCTTTCACTTAACTAAACCCTAAACACTGCACTTTACTGGAAGCTGGATCCTGGAAGACAGCCAAGTGCACAGGTCACCAGTGCATCATTTATGCAGGGAAGACAAAAGGGTCAGACCCTTGCTTATTGGAGTACCAGAGAAAGGGGAAGTAAAAAACATTAGAAGAGGGAGGAGGTTGGGGGCAAGCCAAGACTTATCCAGCAATAAGTTACCAGCAGGATTTTGAACATTTATAGCACAGAATGGAATGGAAAGGAGCTGTGGAAGGAACAGGTGGGGGTCTCTATACTGCTGGCTTCTGCGCCTCAAAAAATAATGAAGCACACATAAGGACAAACAGGTTGAAGAAAGAACATAAGGAAATGCATATATTTATAGCATTTCCAGGAGCTTAGACATAGGGATGTTACACATATTAATAAGCTAGCACTGGGGGACTTAAACCTGTTGTCTTAGTTGTAGTGGCCAAAATTTGGAGATGGGGATGTCATAGGTCCTATATCTGGGTGCAGATGGGATCTTCCAATCATGGCACTCACCCCTCCCACATGTGCTGGGTCCTCCACAGAATATGCACAGAGCCAGGAGCTGATGTAGAATCACAGGACCTCACCTCCAGTAGATCCAGGGAATCTGTGGTTTGTAGCCCAAATCCCTACTTCTACTGGGAGGACGGTGGTTAGGCTGACACTGCCGTGAGAGAGAAAATTGGAGAAAACTCTGCAAGAGGAATCTTGTGGAGTTTTCCTCCTCCCAAACTGCCTCTTCGGTTTTTTACATCAAAAGGTACAGTTGGACCTCTGGGTGGGTACCCAGTTTCATGCTTTTATTACATTTGGAGGAATACCATTGAGCCTATTCTGCACTGTCTCAGTTTTGATTATCTGTTTTAGACTTATATTTTTATTAACTTTAATTGTTTTCAGATATTGTCCTTTTGAGTAAAAGAGCAACATTTATGGTTCCCTCTAGCCTAATAACAAATATATTTGTAATTTCAGACGAAACTGCATTTTAGCAGATGAAATGGGTCTTGGCAAAACCATCCAGTCAATTACATTCCTCTATGAAATCCTCCTGACTGGTATACGAGGGCCTTTCCTGATCATAGCTCCACTTTCCACTATAACCAATTGGGAAAGAGAATTTCGCACGTGGACTGATCTTAATGTCGTGGTATATCATGGGAGCATGGTTAGCAGGCAGATGATACAGCAGTATGAGATGTACTTCAGGGACTCACAGGTACTGTAGTGATTTGTTTGTACACTAGCTCATCTGTAACCCAGTTCAGATAACTAGGAAAACCATACTGTAAAGTTCAGTGGCATGTGTCTTAGTAAGAGCCATTTTACATCAGAGTATATATTTTTAATGACTTTCTCAATCTTTAGTGTGTGATAATAGGTGAGTTTAATATATGTGGTAAAATTGGTATTGTTCCAGTTCCTCTAGATCATTGAACCCCTCCAATTTTGCACTTGACTATGCATGGTGTAACCTATCACTGACTTCAGTAGGGCTCTATGTGGAGGCGAGGGTGTGCCCAAATATAGTCAACAGCAGGAGCTGGGCCTGAATTTGCAGAGTAGATGGAAAAGAAGGTGAAGTTCTCCAAGCTTTACATAGTCTCAAAGAAAGCGAATTTACTTGCCTTGTGTAAGGCTATTAATTCCCTTTCAGGATTTAAATGAACATTCCTGAGATCCAAATTGTATATGTTAAAAAAGTTTATACGTATTACTAATAACTTTTGTGTTTTATTGAAATAACTAAAAAAAAAAATTGATTTCATTTTCATCATTTACGGTCTTTCTTTTTGCATAAGCCTTGTCTTAGACTAAACTGTTTTCTGATTCTTGTGTGCTGTTTCCAGCATTACAAAGGCCATTTTTTACTTCCTGAAAAAGGCATTTTTTTCATTTAAAAATATTAATTAAATTTACATTAATATTTGGTTTTGTAGTTTTTTTCAAAATACAAAACTGAAATTGTAAACATTAAATGTAACATGGAAAAGATATTTTTAAATTGACTTGTGTCCTATTTTACCTTTTCATAGTGTGTAAAGAAGGTCTGAGAATTTTCCCTCTACCTTTCTGTTTACTTCATTTTCAAAATTATAAGTGAAACTAAACTTACAGATCCCGGACCTCAAAGAAACAATAATCTGATGGCCTATGAAGTTATCAGTAATTCACTGATGTATTTTATTTGTTGCGATATGTATGATATGAACTCATCCTTAACTATGGAGTCAGGACTGGTGCCTACATAATATGATTGATCATTTTATTTGTACATAAATAATTCTTCCTAGAGCAAATACATAATATTTTTATTAAAGGTGCTCGGAGATATAAATAATATGGCAGTCTTAGCAAAATAAGTAATCCAGGATTCTGATCTAGGCCACAGTGCTGAAAGTAGTTCATTTGGGCTCTTCCTAGGTAGAACCCGTGCCTGAACAGAGCCGATTGAACAACTTGCAGGATTGGGGCCTGTAGTAGGAAGGATGTAATGTCCATGGAACTGTTACAGGGTAATACAGTAACTCCTCACTTACCGTCAACCCAGTTAACGTTTCGTTGTTACGTTACTGATCAATTAGAGAACATGGTCGTTTAAAGTTGCACAGTGCTCCCTTATAACATTGTTTGGCAGCCGCCTGCTTTGTCCACTGCTTGCAGAAAGAGCAGCCCGTTGGAGCTAGCTGGTGGGGACTTGAAGTCAGGGTGGACCAGCAGCCCCCCCATCAGCTCTCTGCTTCCCTAAGTTCCTTGTGCGGCAGCCGCCCAGCAGGCTATCAATTGCCGGGCAGTTCAGCTGTCCCTCCCCGCACTGCTATGTGCTGCTCCTACCCTCTGCCTTGGAGCTGCTCCCGGGAGCCTCCAGCTTGCTGTGCGGGGGGGAGAAGAGGGGTTCTAATGTCAGGGTGTCCCCCTCCCCGCTTCCCCTCACTCCTTTACCCCATCTCCACAGAGCGGGGGGGAGGGGGAACATGACAGGGCTCAGAATGGAGAGAGCTTGCTGGCAGCAGCTGCTGTCTCAACTTGCTGATCTACTTTAAAAGGCAGTGTACTTAGAGTGGGGTCAGCGTACTTAAAGGGGCAATGTGCGTCTCTCTCTCTCACACACACGTGTGTGTCTCCCACACCGTCTCTCTCTGCCATGCTGTCTCCCCTCCCTCCATTCATGCTGCCTTGTAGAGTGTGAGACTACATTAACAACGATGTGTTAACTCTTGAGGGCTCAGCGAGGTGCTAGTTCATCATTTAGCAGCAAGGCATTCCCTGGGAAATATCCAACCCTCTTCCACCCTCTGACTTCACCACCTCAACCAAGCTTCACAATCATCATTGCTGTGTACAGTATTGTTTATTTAAAACTTTGTGTGTGTGTGTGTGTGTGACTTTTGTCCTTTGGTGAAAAAAAATTTCCCTGGAAACTTCCCCTCCCTTCCCCCATTTAGATTAATTCTTATGGGGAAATTGGATTCACCTAAAATCGTTTTGCTTAAAGTAGCATTTTTCAGAAACATAATTATAATGTTAAGCGAGGAGTTACTGTACCCTTTTTGCTTCTATATCAAGATCAAGGTTTTGCAGAATATAAAAGTATAAAGGAAACATTTGTTTTCAAAACTAAAACATTGATCCAAAACAGGAAAACCATGTTGTTTTAGCTTTCTTTTAGACAACGGTCGATTTAAAATGTTTTTTTGTTGTATTGAATGGTACAAAGTGTATGACTGAGATTGGTTGCAATAGGGTGTGATAGTGATAGTTGCTCATTGTACTGTTTGAGCTATTGTATTCTGCCTTTCTGTGGAACTGACTTATAGATTGCTAAAATTACAGGGTTTTTTAATGTTGATGTTTTATGAATAAGTTGATTCTGAGTGGCTGATGTGCAATTTTCACAATTTACTAGTGCATAATGGTGTCCCATCCAGTATAATGATTGATTGGCTAGATTCCATTTTGTAGACGGTTAAGATAGCCTTTTGACTTTTGTTCAGATAAGTGTGCTATTATCTAAACGCTTCTATTTGATAGGACACTTAATGATTGGAAAGCAGTGCAAATTGGTTAGAAATTTATTGTCCATGAAACAACACAGCATTATTGAAATGGACAATTATTCATTTAGTATTAATTATAGAATTGCACAATCGTAGTGAGTCTCTGATAAGATGAAAAGGATTTATATCTCAAGATTTAAAGCACTACTGGATAATATTTCAGTAGCAAAATTGGCAACTTGAGAATGAAAAATGAGAAGATTCAAGATAATGTGAGAAACTGTTATGTTTGTTAATAAATCTCTAGGGACGTATCATTCGAGGTACTTACCGGTTCCAAGCTATTATCACCACTTTTGAAATGATTCTTGGTGGCTGTCCAGAACTCAATGCAATTGAATGGCGGTGTGTTATTATTGATGAAGCACACAGGCTGAAGAATAAAAATTGCAAACTCCTGGAGGGACTCAAACTCATGAATCTTGTGAGTGGCTGCATTTCATTTACTTGGTTTAATGAGATTTCTTTCCTGTTAGGGAGAATACTACGATAAATTATAAGGCTGTTTAATTGTTAAACTTAAAGAGAGTGGTTTTTATATGAGGGCAGTCTATGAAAGTTCTGTTATTCCACTATTGATAGTTTTCACAGCTTAAGGTATACAATTTTCAGAAACCTTTTCAGTGTATTTTTGTGGGATTAAAATGCAACTTGCATAAACTGTAAGCAGAATCCATTTTTACTAGAGCTGTTTCTGATAGCCTACTTTATTTTGAATGAGAGTTTTAACTGCAGTCATATTTCTCATTTATATAGTATTTTTCAACTTCTTTGTATTCACAAATATTGACACCTTTAAAAGGAACTGGATGATGATATTGCTTATATGGTTGCAGCTTACTTGCTTAAGATTTAAGGGTTATCAAACCTTATGCCTGAGGCCATTGCCTGGTCTCCTGCAAGGTTCTAAAAGGAATTCATTGCCACTGACTACTCATGTATTATAATGCACAAATGACTAGATGCATTATGGGGTTTTTTGAGTTTATAATTTTTTACTTTACAGTGAAGCATTAGATATTGCTTGCTGTCGGAAGCACAGTACTAGACTAAATGTATCAATTGTCTAATTTGATATTCAAATTTCTACTATAAACTTCAGTAATTATTGAGAGAGAAGTGTGTGTGAATATTAGAAAGAGGGAAATAAAGTGTATAACCATTTCTTTATTACTTGGCTGTAACGAGTTTTTTTGATCACAGATTAATAATGTTGTTCGAAGTTTATTAAAATAGTATCTTAGCCATGGACCATTGGGCACATAATATTAATGTAAAGTTTAGAGAAATTCTAGCTCTCAAATAGTTTGCTTACTGATGCTCTTCCTTTTGTTTATAAACCATCAGATCTCTAGTGCTTGTGAAATCAGTTAGATGTTAGTGCTCAGAAATTAAAAAAAAATCTTTTTGCTAACTGTGCACATAAGAATTTCATGTGACATCTATGCCTTTATATAGGAGCACAAAGTGCTGTTGACAGGCACACCACTGCAGAACACAGTAGAAGAACTGTTTAGCCTGCTTCATTTTCTTGAACCTTTGCGTTTTCCTGCTGAATCTACATTCATGCAGGAATTTGGGGACCTTAAAACGGAGGAACAGGTACATATAAACGACTTCTTAACTTTCTACTTGCAGAATAGCAATTTGAGTGAATAATTTGAGGATGCTTTTTGTTTTGTTTTTCTCTTTAATACCATGGTTTGTAAATGGATTATATTTAAATCCTTTCTGCCTCCACTGCCCTTTCAGTCAGTGCCAAAGTAATTTAGCTGACTAACTTACTATCAACCGTCACACAAATCACCTCTTCACATAGATATGTAATTTCACTTCATGACACTAGACGGTAAAGAAGGGGCTCACCCTCTCAAATTTTTAAGCAAGCTAAGAAGGTGTGCTTGCCATCACAAATTTGATGTACAGAACAAACATTTCTAAATGAAATATAACTTGTAAAGATTTGCTATTTATTTGATGTTAAATAATTCATTTTTTTCCTATTAAATAACAAATTATGTGCCTATGATGAATAAAGGAGTGAGATTAATGGAAATCCAAGTTCTTCCTCTTTGAGGCCAGATTGTCTGCTGACAAATGCTAAAAGCTTCCTTTCTGTAATCAAAGCATTTGAAAAATTACTTTGGTAACTTGTCTCTGAAAATGAGACTATGTCCCTTCCAGGCAAATATTTCACGTAAATCTGGCAAATAGGTAATGTAGATTGTAAAATGTTAAATTAAGCTTCTTTTTGTACCTTTGCATACATTCCAGGTTTTTTTTATATATATATATATATTATTCAGGTGCAAAAGTTACAAGCTATCCTGAAACCAATGATGCTGAGACGGTTGAAGGAAGATGTAGAGAAAAAATTAGCTCCCAAGGAAGAAACTATAATTGAAGTAGAACTAACTAATATCCAGAAGAAATATTATCGGGCAATTTTGGAGAAGAACTTTGCATTCTTGTCGAAAGGAGCTGGCCAAGCTAATGTACCCAATCTAGTTAACACTATGATGGAACTCAGAAAGTGCTGCAACCACCCGTATCTTATCAAAGGTAAAACATTATAAATTAAGACTGACTTTTTCAGTTGATATACTTCCATCCTTGGTGTCACAGTTCAGGGCAACTGCACCTGTACTTCCCCTCTATAGTCTAGCAAGGGCACCTACTCTTAATTTTCTGGTTCCCCAGTATTGCCTCTCTTAGTAGAGGCATGCGTCTCTCTCCCTCCTGACCATGGTGTTTCCAGTCTGCACAGCTCCCTGCCTGGACTGGGAATTCCCCAGCAAAGTCAGACTGCCTAAGCAGGCCTGCTTTTCTTTTTTCCACAGAGCAAGTAAACAGTGTAGTTGCCACAGTTCAGTTACCACACGGCTCTTTCTAAGCAAGCATATTTATTCTTAAGGTAAAAGCATTATAGAGAAAATATATTTAAAACAATAAAAATACATGCTAATAAGCTTACCAGAGATCACCTCAACTCCAACAAGGACTCTGGCCAGTGAACAGTCCTTCAGACCCCACGAAGGAGTTTTTCTGGGGTTACAAGTTCATAACTTCTTTTTCTCAGAACAAGATCACTTGTTAATCTGAGAGTTACTTCTTTAAATACTTTTTGGGTCTCTGATCTGTCCTCATGTAACGGGGTCAGCAGACAAAAGTTTCCTTCCTGTAGGAGTAGCTTCAAAGGCAGAGTTCTTGCATAAGAAGAGTAGGTGCATTTGCTTGCCCCTCCTCCTAGAGATTTCCTGGGAAACCTACTTAAACTAACAGTTCATTCTTGTCTTAGCCCATTGTTGAAAAGAGTCCTTTGATGCACATAGCACAAGGTTTACATTAGTCATGTCTCCTAGACTAGTTACATACGATCCTGCAATAACACATAACCATTTGTATTTTTAATACAGTGAGCTGCTAAAATACTTAAACTCAATTCAATAAGGTTTAACTTAATTCAGTAGGGTTTGTTCAGGATATTGCAGGAAATTGCTATTCCTGTCACATTTGGTAGAATGGTTTCTAAGTATTTTTTTTTTTTTCCCAAATCTTATCACATTTTGATAAGAACTATAATGTTTGGTCTTGCTTTGAAATGTACCCTGATAAAATTAAAAGTAAAACATTATTTAAAGTTGTGCTGTAGCTGCAGGCTTACATGAGGTTTGGACTTCTGGATTTAAATATATGCACATGATATTCTCAGAATATTTTCCAAAATGGAATTTTGATTGCAAATGTTACATCTCTTTAAAATTTAGCCATACTGAGAGAGAATAGAAATTTAACTTCTAAACTTTGAGTGGTTCTTGCAACCGAATATGTAGTGTACCTTAATGTTCATGTAGTTTGTATTCCTATTCGTAAATCTCTTCCAATTCATTATTTTCTGTACTCGTAAGAAAATACACTCTGTACACTCAAAGCCGGTTCTACAGTAAGTGAAGGAAAGGTATTTAAAATGTTTTTACAATCCTCAAATCCAGTTTCAAGTATCAGAATAACATAGTTTGGGTTCTTTTTAGTTTGTTACAACATACTTTGAAAAAAAATATAATTAAACTCCCCCTAAGTTCCCCCCACCCCAAGAAATTTCATAGAATATTAGGACTGGAAGAGACCTCAAAAGGTCATCTAGTCCAGTACCCTGCACCCCTGGCAGGACTAAGGATTATCTTCTAGACCATCCCTGACAGGTGTTTTGTCTAACCTGCTCTTAAAAATCTCCAACAATGGAGACTCCCCAGCCTCCCTAGCCATTTATTCCAGTGCTTAACCACCCTAACAAGAAGGTTTTCCTAATGTCCCACCTAAACTACCCTTGCTGCAATTTAAGCCCATTGCTTCTTGTCCTATCCTCGGACATTAAGGAGAACAATTTTTCTCGCTCCTTATAACAACCTTTTATGTACTTGAAAATGCTTATCGCTCTTCCCTTCTCCAGACTAAACCAACCCAGTTTTTTCAATCTTCCCTCATAGGTCATGTTTTATAGCTCTTTAATCATTTTTGTTGCTCTTCTCTGGACTTTCTCCAATTTGTCCACGTCATTCCTGAAATGTGATGCCTACAACTGGATACAATACTGCAGTTGAGGCCTAATCAGCGCGAAGTAGAGCCGAAGAATTACTTCTCGTATCATTTTTACAACACTCCTGCTAATGCATCCCAAAATGATGTTTGCTTTTTTTCCAACAGTGTTACACTGTTGACTCTCATTTAGCTTGTGATCCACTATGACCCTTCCGCAGTACTCCTTCCTAGGCAGTCATTTCCCATTTTGTATGTGTGCAATTGATTGTTCCTTCCTAAGTGGAGGACTTTGCATTTGTCCTTATTGAATTTCATCTTGTTTACTTCAGCCCATTTCTTCAGTTTGTCCAGATTATTTTGAATTTTAATCCTATCTTCCAAGGTATTTACAACCCCATCCAGTTTAGTATCGTCCGCAAACTTTAAGTGTACTCTCTATGCCATTATCTAAATCATTGATGAAAATATTGAACAGAATTGGACCCACAACTGATCCTTCCTCTTCTTCTTGAAGTAGTGTCTCTATGGGTGCTCCTCTTCAGGAGCGCTCATATACCTCTCGAGCCCTTGATCAGAGATTTTCAATTAACGGTGTCCTTTCGACTCCAGGCCTCCTTGGGGTGGATGCCTCCTCATGCTGGATACGAAAGCTATGGGGGAGCTCTTCATGCCAGATGCTGAGGCTATTCAGGGGTGAGCAGGTGAACCATCCTCAGTTCCTTCTCAACCGCCTCGGCCTGAGATGGCGCCCTAGCATGTCCATCTTGAGTGTGCCTTGGCTTTTCTAATATTTCTGTAGTGGTTAAAATAAGCTTTTATAGCTAATTTTTAGTTGTTAATATAGTTATATTTAATTAGATAAGTAGTGAGAGGATTGTTTCTTTGCTCTTTCCCCTCGGGGATGCTTATTCTTTTCCTAGTAGGGCATTCCTGGCTCGCCATGTTTTAAAGATTACCTCTCCTCTCAAGAAGCTATGTCTCTGAACAATGGCTACTCTGTGTCCCTTGCACTTCTGTAAGACATGGGACTCACCCAAGCAACTTCTGCCTGGCCCTCAAGTCCAGGGCAAGGAAAAATAGGGAGATGAAACTCTAGACTGCTGCTGCTGGAATGCTCCTTTTGGCCAGTTTCTGAGTCAGGTCAGGAGCCCTCCCCCTCACCCCCCCCCCCCCCCGGTACATTTGTCTCCAGACACAACCAGTGCCCCTTCTACCTCTGTGCAGTCTTCCAGTAAAAGAGGGAAGACTTTGGAGGCTTCCTAAAAGAGGAGCGCAAACTCTCTCCTTAAGGAGTCAGCTCTGAAAAAATCCAAGTCTCCAGCAAGATCTACTGTCTCTGAAGCCTCAATCTCTTCACTCAATACCATTGATTCAAAGGTCTCTTCCAGTACCAGCTGAGTCGTAAAGTCTAGGAGCACGGAGAAGAGAGATGGCTCCGACAGGGCCTTGGTACCTCCTCTCAACAAAGAGAGCAAGGATAGACACTCTGGACTGGCACTGTTGAGTTCAGCCCAGATGTTGGTACCACTGTATGAGGCACCCTTGGCACCAAGCAAGCAACGGTGCCAGATACCATCGGCATAAACTTCAATACGCCCACCGTCATCGGTACTCTTGGATTTGGCAGTTGTGGCCTTGGCTACTGTTTCAGTACCAATCCTCTGTTTGGTACCACAGGAGTTCAGATATACTAAGGACCTCTTGATAATGGATGAACTGGAGTCCCCACTCCTCATTGGTACTGAATGTCTCTTTGTACCAAACCCTGATCTCTGGACTACCACCCTCGGTATTTCATGGCTCTCCGCTTTTTTCTGCAGGAGATGGAGGAGGATGAGGGAGGCTTCCAGTTGGTCTCCTCTGTTTCTGTTCAGGGTTCTCCAACATATCCCTTCAGGAAACCACACTCTGAAAGTTATTCGGAAGATTGGCATCATTATCAAGGGCGGTGGGGACCAACCTTGTATACCATTCCCATTTCTGTATGGCCCATCTCCGTGGCCGTACTGGCCCACCGGGCTGTCTATCAACAGCAATTTGCCAGACCACCACTGTCTCATAGGAGGGCCAGAGTTGTACAGCCCTCTCCTCCTCAACCTGCTCCTCCACAGGAGCAGATGTTTGAGGAGCAGGAAGCTAGAGCAGTTAAGGAGGCCACCCTTCAAGAACCTATTTCATCGTCATCTCTGGGTGAGGTGATTATGCCTCCACCACAATCCATGGCTGCTGATTTTTGGCAATTTCAAGACCTCACAAAGACAGTAGCTGACACTCTTCAAATTCCTCTTGAAGAGATCAAGAATTCATAGCACAAACTTTTTGATATCTTGCAGTGAGCAACATCCTCCAAGGTGGTGTTGCCCATCAATGAGGGCTCCTAGATCTGGCTAAGATGGTGTGGCAGACGCCTGACATCCATATGTTAGCAGGCGCACAAGAGGTATTATGTTCTCCCTAAGTATTTGGACCTTTTGTTCTCCTACCCTCCACCTAACTCCCTAGTGGTGGATGCAGTAAATGAGCTGGGTAGGCAGCACTTCTCTAAGTCTACCTCATGTGACAAGGACTAGAAAAGGCTGGATCTCTTTGGGTGAAAGGCCTGTTCGTCAGCAACCTTGCAATTCAGGATCATGACTACGAAGCGGTCATGGCCAAATAAAATTTTACAAATAACAGATTAACAGCTTTTATTGAACATCTGCCACAAGAACATAGGGAGCAATTCCAGTCCATCATCTCAGAGGACCGATTGGTGGCCAGAACTGCTCTTCAAGTATTCTTAGGTGCTGTGGACACTGCGGCCAGTGTCTGTCTCCATGGCAGTGGTTATGCGCAGGGTATCATGGCTCCATCTTTTGGGGTTTCTGAGAGAAGTACAGAAAACCGTGGAAGACTTCCCCTTCAACAGTCATAAACTGTTCTTGGAAAACATGAGTCACTGCAGAATCTAAAGGACTCTAGGGCTACTTTACAATCCCTGGGCAAATATACATCTACAAATAAGAAAGGGCTTAATAGGTCACAGACTACTCAAAGATCGCATCCTGCTCAGTTTTCCAGATTCCATAAATCCACCGAACCACCCAGAAAGAGACATAGATTTCAGAGAAATAGGGATGCCCAACCACCCTCTGTGACCACCTATCCACAGTTTTAATCCTCCTGCACCTCTGTATTGACAGCTGTGCCCATTAGCACACCTCTCCCACTTTGGAGACTGCCTTGCCTATTTCCAATATGTTTGGAAGCAGTAGGTAATAGAGGTCATAACATTGGTTAAACCATCCATTTTATGTCACTCCCTCTCTTCCACCCCCTTTCCACATTCCTCTTCAGGGACCCCTCTCACAAGCTTTTATCGAGACTAGAAGTGAACTTCCTTTCGATTTAGGAGCTTATAAACGCAAGGGATTACGTATTTCCTTGTGCCAAAGAAGGACACGGTGAAGACCGAACTAAGACTTCTAAACAAGTTTGTAAAGTCTGAGAAGTTCAGGATGGTAACTCTGGCAGCTATAATTATTTCACTAGAGAAAGGGGATTGGTTTTTGGCCCTCGACCTATAAGATGCCTATTTTCATATAAAGATTCACCCATTGCACAGGAAATACCAATGTTTCACTGTAGGCCAAGATCATTTCGAATACTGAGTGCTGCCCTTTCCTCGGTCTCAATGGTGTTCTCAAAAGTCCTGGCAGTAGTGGCTGCTTTCCTCCAACAAGAAGCGATTCTAGTCTTCCTGTACCTTGGCAACCATTCCTACGAAGCAGTGCTGTCTTCCATCCAGATGGCCCTTGCTCTGTACCAGGAGTTGGATCTGCAGCTTAATGTAAAAAAAGTCCATATTAACCCCTGTACAGAAAATACAGTTTATAGGGGCATATTTGGATTTGTTGACAGCCAGAGACTACCTTCCTTAGTCAGATTTGTAACCTTGTCAGGTCTGGGATGAGCAATTCAGGGGACCGTTGAACCACAATAGGAATTCAGTTCCTGGGACACATGGCAGCTTGTACCTTTGGACCAATCATGCAGGCCTGCTGCTTCCAGGGTTGGCTCAGAATGACCAATGTTCCAGTGAGAGACCCGTTGGATAGTCAGGTGACGGTTTCTCTGTGTGAGAAACTTCTTAGACTGGTGGAAGGATCAACTCACTGTCTGTGCGGGCGTCCCTTTCCATCGCCCAGCCCCTTGAGTGACTGATGCGTCACTGTTGGAATGGGGAACTCACCTCAATTTGTTGGAGCTCAGGGCTGTCAGGAATGCTTTCCTTCATTTCCTACCCCTCATCAGGGCAAATCAGTTAGGGTCACAGCAGACAACATATCCTGCATGTTCTATATCAACAAGCTTGGAGGAGCAAGATCCTCCTTCCAGCGTGCCAAACCCATGAAGCTATGGAATTGGTACATAGCTCATCAAATCCAAATTTCGGATCTACCTCCCAGGTATTCAGAACAACACAGCTGATGTCCTCAGCAGACACTTCTCACAGAATTATAAATGGGAACTAGACACCCAGTTTCTCCTCAGCATATTCATAAGATGGGGACTACCAGAGGTGTATCTCTTCACGACCTCTAGGAACAGGAAGTGTTCTCTTCCCTGCTCAAGAGGGGATCTGGGCCACCACTCCTTGGAAGAAGGGTCTGTTCTATGCATTTCCTCCAATGCTGCTGATACTGAGGGTGATGAAAATGATCAGACAGGACAGAGCCAGAGTTATCCTTATAGTGCTGACCTGGCTGAGACAAGTTTGGTACCCATACCTGTTTCACCTATGTATCCAACTATCATTTGAGCTTCCGTCCATTCCTCATCTCCTGCTATAGGATGTGGGTCATGTGCTTCAACCCAGCCTAGCAATTCTCTGCCTTACGGTGTGGCTCCGCAATGGTTCATGGGGTTAGAATCTTCCTGCTCTACATTAGTACAACAGGTGTTACTGAATAATAGAAATAGATCAACACACACTACTTACCTGCAGAAATGGAAGAGATTCTTCCATTGGTGTTGTCGTTGTTGCCTCCTGCCTGATTCAGTGCCACTTTCAGTCATCCTGGATTATCTGTAGGATCTAAAGAAACCAGAGTTATAAATTAGTCTGTTTAAGGTCCATTTGGCCACAATATCAGCCTTTCATCCTCTGGTAGAAGGATTCTCTGTATTTGCTCATCCAGTATTGTGTAGGTTTATTAAGGGTTTGGGGAATCTCTGTTTCTAATCACAGACTAGAAACCCTGCTTTAACCTGGGATCTCAACCTTGTATTCAGTGACCTTATAAGATCTCCATTTGAACCACTGGCAACCTGTTCTCTATTGCATTTATCTATGAAGTTGGCCTTTTTAGTAGCCAACAGCCAACCGCTGTTCCTTAAATTCCATGTAGGCTGTTGGATAAGGGAGATTCGAGCCTTGATGGCAGAACTCCCCGTTTATAGTGTTCTTTAAAGACAAGGTGTCTTTACATCCATACCCTAAATTCTTACCTAAGGTTCTATCAGAGTTCCACCTTAATCATTCCATTCATTTTCCAGTGTTTTTCCCAAAGCCACACAGTTCTCTACCTGAATTCTGTTTACATGCCCTGGCTGTTAGAAGGGCGTTGGCCTTCTACTTAGATAGGATGAAGAAATTTAGGAAGTCACATAGGCTCTTCATTTCCTTTGCAGATAGATCAACAGGGTCCTTGATCTCTGCTCAGAGACTATTGAGATGTATATCTGGATGTATTGTTTCTTGTTATGATGTTGTGGGTGCTCATTCCCCCCCAAAGGGTGTTAGCATATTCAGCCAGATCTCAAGCAAGATCTACAGCATTATAAAAGAATGTACTGGTATCTGAAATATATAGAGCCGCTACATGGGTTTCAGTACATAGTTTTCAAAACGTTATGCCTTGGTCCATTCCATCAGATCTGATTTGGCACTTGATTCTGCAGTACTGTCTTCAGTTTTGAACTGTTCTGAAGCTGCCTCCTCCATCTGGGAATATTGCCCCAAGTCACCTGAGGTGGAGCACTCATAGGAACGCTATTTGAAGAAGAAGTTACTCAGTTTGTGTACTAACTGTGTTTCTTTAAGATGTGTCCACCTATGGGTGCTCCACTACCCGCCCTCCTTCGCCCTCTGCTTCAGACTGTTTCTTATGGGTAGTTTGGGTGGACAAAGAATTGAGGGTGGTTTTCCCACACGCTATATAGCCTCGATATCTGGCAAGAGGAGGCACAGGGCCCATGCATGGTCTGAACGGACACAGCTAACTGAAAATCTCCAGTCAAGGGTTTGAGAGGTGTATGTGCACCTGAAGTGGAACACCCATAGGAGGACACATCTCAAAGAACCTCAGTTACTCCACAAGGTGAGTAATTTCTTCTTTTCCATGCTCTTCTGATTTTTAAAAAACAAAATTCTTAGCGACCAGTGGCTTTGTTTTAATCAGTAATTGCAATTGTATTGGTTATGAATGTTGTAGCTGTAAACCTATAGTGTGAAAAGCTAGTTTTGTGTTAATACAACGTTTCTGAAACCTTTGTAAATTATTTCAGATTTCCTATGGGATGAGACCAACTGCTGTTCCTTAAATTCCATTGTCTGAAACAGTGTGCCTAAATATTGTTTCTTTTTTTTGTCATAACTAACTTTAAAATGAATTACTCCATTCAGCCCAAGTGTAACTTATTTGAAATCTGTAGCCATCAGAGGAGGTACATAAAATGTGAATTTGGCCTGAAGAATTTAGGGCCACTCAGAAAGATAAATCGACAGGTGTGATTATGTGCTCTGTCTCTTTAAGCCGTCTTTGTGTCGTCTTGATTTTGGACTGTTCTGAAAGCCAATGTGACCCCTCCCCTCAGCTTAGACAGCCCATCCCTGGCTACGTATGGGTGTCTGCTCTTCTAGAATTTCTGCAGCACACATTTCCTGACCCCAAATATACCTTTACTGCCCCCAGCATGCCTCCTACAACAGGGTTTTCATGGCAGCCTTACTAGGGTTGCCAACTATCTAATTGCACAAACTCAAACACCCCTGCCCCGCCACTTCCCCAAGACCATGTCCCTGTCCTGCCCCTTCCTCAAGGCCACCTGCCCGCTCACTCCGTCCCCCCTCCCTCCGTTGCTCACTCTCCCCCCACCCTCCCTCACTCTCACCGGGGTTGAGGTGTGGGAGGGGTGTGAGCTCTGGGCTGGGGGGGGTGGGGCCGAGGGGTTTGCAGTGTGGGAGGAGGCTCCAGGCTGAGCCTGGAGCAGGGGGTTGGGGTGCAGGGTGCGGGCTCTGCGAGGGAGTTTGGGTGTGGGAGGGGGCTCAGGGTTGGGGCAGGGGGTTGGGATGTGGGAGGGAGTTCGGGGTGTGGGTTCCAGCCTGGCAGTGCTTACCTTGGGCTGCTTCCGGAAGCGACCGTCATGTCCATCTCCTACTTCCCCTGCCTGCAGGCACCACCCCCACAGCTCCAAGTGGCTGCAGTTCCCGACCAATGGGAGCTCTGGAGTCCGCGCCGGTCACTTCTGGGAGCCCACTCAGAGCCAGGGCACATAGGGAGCCTGCCTTAGCCCTGCTGCACCATTCACCGGACTTTTTGCGGCCTCTTAAAATCTCCCGAATTGGTTTCAGTAGCCACCAGGAGATGGATTCCAATTCCAGGAGATTCCGGCCAGTCTGGGAGGGTTGGCAACCCTAAGCCTTACGTAGGGCCATTGCTAGGGGTATTCTCCCTAAGCCAGGTAATCTTGTCCCTTTGTGCTGTCACATCAACATAGGGGAGCCTGGCTTGGGGGGAGGTGACCTCATGTGGGAAAAATTCTGTTTTTACTTACAGCTGTACCCTGTAATGTGTGGTTTGTTTTGTGTTGTGTTTTGTTTTGTGTTTGTTTTTAAAAATGGGCTGGGGGCGGGGGACAGAATTTGCCCCAAAGTGAACAGTTAAACAGTGAAATAATGTGGGGTAACCAAGCTGTGTGATCATTAACTTGTTGTGTGGGTAAAAAAACAACAACCACCATTTCTTTTGAGATTAGTCATACATTTTTATTATTTGACAGGTGCTGAAGAGAAAATCCTTGGGGAGTTTAGGGAAACATATATCCCAACTGCTCCTGATTTTCATCTACAAGCAATGATCCAGTCTGCTGGTAAATTGGTCCTCATTGATAAACTTCTCCCAAAAATGAAAGCAGGAGGCCATAAGGTGCTTATCTTCTCTCAAATGGTGCGCTGTCTTGACATCCTTGAGGACTACCTTATACATAAAAGGTAGAATGCTACATATTTCATAAACTCTGTGTGCTGTTCTCAACAGGGATATCTTTTTCATAAATGATTGCAACCTACTGAAATAAAAATAAAAATAAGCAAAGTTGGTAACATTCTTATATAGACTTGGCATTACATATATTTAATAACCTTTATGATGCCAATTTTATTTAGGACCATAGTTGTATATTGGTTTTTTCCATACTTGCTGTACAAATTAGCAATTACTCACAACTAGGAATTCAGTATCTTGTATCAGTATCTTGATTTCAATTCACATTGTTTCAGTTGTGATATTGTTTAAAAATGTGTTTAAAAAGATGTTCCTTGTTCTGTAAGCAAATAATACATAGACTAGTGCGGCATCTGAACAGGTTGACTCTTCTTTTGAATGCCATAGAGGTATGAACTTGTTTGGCTTTGCTCTTTGGTTAGAATTGTCAGAATTAATGCATGACAAAATGCATGACACCAGGAGCATGGCTGACTGACAAATTGCTGTGGATTATCTGCTGTGCCATTTTATGTCTGATCAGCAAGGAGGAAAAATGCTTGTGAAGCTTTCTACTGACAATTAAATACAAATTTTGCAGCTTACTCCACTTACCACCTGCAGAGAAATGTTTCTACGGTTTAAGGTGTGGGAGCAAAGCACATATATTTTGATATTACAGCAAGAGTACAAGAGTCTTTGTAATTATAAAAGTTAAGAAAGGAGCAATAATTTAACTAGGTTTAGGTTTAAGGAAAACATAGTTTCACTGGTGCCTCTTTAAAGACTTTTTTTGGGGGTGTGGTGACTTTATTCTTGTTCCAGTTTGCTTGGTCTAGAGAGATTGATAGAACAAAATTATTAGTTTAATAGAAATCGATCCTATTACAGCTAGGCTAATGTTCAACACTTTGCACAAAAAAAAAAAAAAAAAAAAAGTAAGCTAATCAAATATAAACTAGGCTAAAATGTAAAGAAAGACTAATTTATTTTTAGAAGCGATACTTGTTCACAATCCAAATACTGGTTTGTCAAGTGACAGTTATCTAAACATTGCTTTATACTGATTACCCAATAATACCATATGTGATGAGACAATTTAGCATATTACATTATGAAACCAAAGTATGTTATAATTTGCACTCACTTTGTGTGAGCCCTGTTAAAGACTTGAAATGTGGTAGACAGCTCCAGAGGGAGGGGGGAACACATGCATGGGAATTTGGGGGTGGAGCCCCACTGCCTCCCATTGGCCAGCCAGAGGAAAATGGAAGCTGACCAACTCCTTGTCCTCCCCCTCGTTAATTTAAACTTCTGCCTGCGTCTTTTGGAGCCTTTTGTCACATTTTGCTGCTCTACCCTCCGTTCCTGTAATTGTAGCATAGGATCTGTGTTTTTAGGATGATCACATGTTTTGGTGTGAAGGGAGTTTTTCCTGTTGGGGCCAAATTGTCAGAGGCCTGATGGGTTTTTTCACCTTCCTTGCAGCATCATGGAGGTACAGTTTAATTAAATAGACATAGGACTTAGAAATCAATACTAGTCATTTGTAGGAATGTTTAATTTGTCACAACTTGCAACCAGTATCTGGTATGGCTAAAGGCCAAATGGCCAGCTCCCACAAGTAAAAGAGACATGAGATTTCATTGGTGGACCTCAGGCCTATGGGAGAAGGAAAGACCTGAAGGCTTTGCAGACCAAGATTTCACTTTTGATACCTTCTCTGGGAGTCTGAGAGATGATTCAGAAGTGTGGGCTGAGTTACGGTTTATATGGTGGGAGCCCTGTAATCCCCTTGTTGGATCCAATTAAATGCCTGGTGCATGCAAGTCGGGACAGATAGCACACTTCCCCAGTTTTAAGGTAAGAAAGTTGCAGCCAGCCATATAAATCCATCCCTGTGTTTATCTTCATTCACCTGTGTATCCTGATCAGTGCTGTTCATGAGAGGTAAGTAGAAAGCAAAGATAACTTTTTTCCATTGTAGATAACAGATTGTTTTTCTAAATAAGGGGTTTCTTTTGCATTTTCTAGGTACTTATATGAAAGAATTGATGGGAGAGTGAGAGGAAATCTGAGGCAAGCTGCTATTGATCGGTTTAGCAAACCAGACTCTGATCGGTTTGTGTTTCTTCTGTGTACCAGAGCTGGTGGATTGGGCATTAATTTGACTGCAGCTGATACATGTATAATTTTTGATTCTGACTGGAATCCTCAGAATGATCTCCAGGTAAATTCATTGGAGGTTATAACTGGAGCATAAAAAACACCATGCTGTACATTTCAGTAACAGTATAACAGAACTTTTTTTAACAAAAAGATTACAGTATACAAGCAGAGGATCAACTGTATTTGGCTGGGCTGTCTCTTTGATAATCACAGCTATGTTTTTCCACCCCACTTTCTATAATTGTCTTGAAATCTGAATACAAATGTAAATTTTGTAAGGCTTTCTCCTTTAACTTTTCCTGTTTCTCCCCCCAAAAATGTTCAAAATAGACTTTTTCTGTATTCATTTAATAAAATGAGTTCTTCGCTTAAATCATAATATATTTGCAATATATAAAGTGCAACACAGGTAAACTATTAGTGAGATTATAAAACTCTGACGGTTTTGAGGATATCACAGAACACAGTGGGGACCAATTTTACTCTCTCATACACTAATTAATTGAATAAACATTAATGGAACTGCTCTGGATTTAGAATAGTAGAACTAGAGAAGAATTTGGGCCTATGCTAAGGTTCAGTTACTTCTGTGATGCTCATAGTGTTAGAGAAGGAATGGGAATGACTTTCAGAAACTATCCACACACCAAAAACTGCAGTGGAAAGCCAGTGGCTATTCATTATCAGTGCAGAAAAATTGTGTAAATAATAGAGAAAAGTTAATAATGTATATGAAGTGATGTTGAAGTGAAGAAGTAGATACAATCATGGAATTATAATTAGAGGTATCGCATGTAAGAATGGGAACAAAGTGTCTCCTTAGTTACATGATGCTCTTTAGATTACAGCTGGGATTTGGCATACAGTTGTGGACACTCTACTGCGTATCATATAGAATAACTGAAGATTGCATCAAGAGGACTATTTAGTATATAAAAAAGGAATTGTAGGGGGTACACAGAAGCGAGATTTGAAATATGTACAAGTTCAGAAAACTGAGGTTATCCATTAAGGACATAGGGGAAGAAAGAGATGAGACTGTTAATACAAGTAGATAAAAGAATAATGCAAAGATGGAGAGATTTCTCATCACTTATTAAAACTAGAAATAATAGATTAAAATTGAAAGTAGAAACCTTCAGCTTAGAGTAGCACAAAAATGTTTCAATTGTAAGATCACCTAGAAAATGGACTGAATTTAAGGAAGAGGAAGTGGAATCAAAATCTCAGAAATCCTCATCAAGTGACTTTTTGTCTAGCATCTGTGGAGAGATCAGTACTGTGAAAAAAATATACATAGAATTCATTTGTGAGATAAATAACATATCATGCAACTTAGACCACTTCACCAACATTCTGCCTACTAATCCATCTTTCCAAGTCTACTTCTAACTTTCCAAACCTCTGCTCTATTTGTACAACTTCCATTTAAAAACACTGATTGTTTTCAAGTCGACTGTGTCCCTTTAAGATTACTTTATAGCAGAGCAGGTTTCTTAGAAGAAGGAATATAGCTTGCTCCTACACAGAAATCTAATTTTATTTTTGTTCCCTCTTTCAAAGGCCCAAGCCCGTTGTCACAGGATTGGTCAGAACAAAGCAGTAAAGGTCTACAGATTGATAACTCGGAACTCATATGAGAGAGAGATGTTTGACAGAGCAAGTCTGAAATTGGGTCTGGATAAAGCTGTTTTACAGAGCATGAGTGGAAGAGAAAATAGTGTTGGTGGTGTATGTAGACTTCTTGTTTTTGGCCAGAATAACTACCATTTTTAAAGCTACTTGTAATTGCAAGGGAACAGCTTAATTAATTTTAACTTAGGCTTTTTTTTTTAAATGTGTGCATAGCTATGTGATGTTTCCTGATGAAGGCAAAGATGAACATTTGGAAATGTCTTCTAAAGCTTAGCCATAAATTTGCTTTGAACTCTTGCACAGACTACTTCCTCCATCTTTCCTTGTTAAACCAAAGGGTAGATAATTGCCTTGGTGATGTATCTGAAAGAGTGACATATTTTGCTTACCATATTTTTTTTTTAAATGGCGTAGGCTTTATTTATTTTATTTGTAGAGATTATACCAAACCACGTACCTAGAATCATTAAAATATTATGCTTCAGATTTCACAACATTCATTACAGATTCTGCAGAACAGGGAGACAGGATTCCTATCTCATTTCCTATGCAGCTTTCCATTTGTATGGAAGAAGGCAGGACTAGATTAGCTCCACAATCAAATTTTGATAAATCATAGTTTGATATTTTTTACTCCACATACATTCTTTTAAAAAAAAATCCCATGTAATATAAAACTTTCCTCCACTTTATTTTTATATCCTTCTATATGAGTATAAGCTGTAGCCTTAATACAGGAAGAGTTAATTGAGTTATACTGGTGATCATATACATCTTTAGATATTGATTAAACTGGTGCACAAAGCTATTTTTCCCGAAGTCCCCCATTAATCATTACATTGAATAAAGCCTTGATTCATCAAGTACTCACTAGGTGCCCAAATGTAGAAGCAAGGTCACACGAAATATGTTACGATATTTATATATATTTAATATAATTGTATTTATCATTTTATTGTTTTTATTGTTTTTTTAATTATAAAAAGGTAGATACTAAATCTACAAATCTGGAGAGCTAACTTAATTATAAAAATATTGGTTATGGAAGTCGGTAGAAAAAATACTGCACATATGCTTATGAGAATTTTTCACCAATTTTTACAACAAATTACAACAAAAACACCTTCAATAATTTGTACAGATCCAACAGCTTTCCAAAAAAGAAATAGAAGACCTGCTTCGAAGAGGTGCCTATGGTGCTATTATGGATGAAGAGGATGAGGGCTCTAAATTCTGTGAAGAAGATATAGACCAAATCTTGCAGCGCCGTACGAAAACTATCACAATTGAATCAGAAGGAAGGGGTTCAACATTTGCCAAGGTACAGTAGCAGCAACTTGTTTTCCATTTGATCATGCTACTCTGCCTTTTATTTAAGAAAGTTCTTATTGTTGCTTAGGCCAGGTCTACACTACCGCGGTAGTTCGACAGCTGGCAATCGAAGTTCCGGGTTCGATTTATCGCGTCTGGTCTGGACGCGATAAATCGATCCCGGAAGCGCTCGCTGTCGACTGCGGTACTCCAGCTCGGCGAGAGGAGTACCGCGGAGTCGACGGGGAGCCTGCCTGCCGCGTGTGGACCGCGTCTGAACCGCGGTAAGTTCGAACTAAGGTATGTTGACTTCAGCTACGTTATTCACGTAGCTGAAGTTGCGTACCTTAGTTCGAATTTGGGGGTTAGTGTAGACCAGGCCTTAGGTTCAGAATGTGAGATTTGTAGAACTTTGTGTCAGTGAAGAATTTCATGGGACTGTTTGTTTTTAAAATATGATGCCCACGTTGCATCTGTTCTTTTGCACGCACACACTTGTGTCTACTTTCCCTTTTGTGCATTACCCAAGAGAGATTTTGCATGCTGATCTTGCTAGAGAGAGACCTATATGGACATGTGCACATAGAAAAATCTCTGATTGGCATGGTATATGTTGAGTAAATTGCATGCTCAAAAGTATGAGACTACGTGCTGGCAAAACAATAGCTGTGTACTTCTGGTGTTGCTTTTTTTTTTTTTTTTTTTTAAATGAGTACTAATATATTTTTGATAGAGGTTGTACAGTTACTGAGAATACTATAACTTTGCTTTTCTTTATTCATACACTAAGTACATAAACTAAGACAGTCATTGCAGGTGTAAAGCACATATGAGCAAATAAACGTTGAATGGGATTAAAGGATAACTGTCAGGTTTATACTGGAAATGCAGAGGCATCTCTTTATCCATATTGTTTTCTTGTTAGGTGTTTGAAAAGCAAAGCAAGGATGGTTGTATAGGAGAGGAAATGAAGAGCTATAAAATGTCAGAAAAGAAAATGAGGGTGTGGGACAAGGATAGAATTGGGGAAAATACTTCCATACTAATTTCTTAATGGTGCTAGAGACAGCTTTTACATCTAAGACAGAAAATAGAATATACTCTATGCTGGTTATTGGCAAGGGCCATGCTTGCGCTATTTTATGGCTACTTCTAATTGTATTCATCTAAACCTCTTTGTTTAAAATGATTCCCTTGAAAATAATTTTAAAGCATTTTTTGATTGCAAGAATGAATACAAACAATGTGAATTATGGGGAGTTATAAACTTTCTCAAACTGGTTAGGCCACTGACATCTAACACTCACTATAGCAGACAGAAGTGGCAGAAATAAAAAGAACGAAAAAGGGTGAGGGGGACAGAATAACTTAGCTTTTTTATGTCTCTCAGAATATGCATGTAGTTATATTGATTGAGGATCCATTTAATCTTATTGTTTGTGGAATTAGGTTTCTTGTGAAAACTAGTCTTAGGAAAGACGAATCAGGAAGCTTAATGCTATCATATCTTCTTTATGAGAACAACCAAAAAGTATTTTTGTACTTAATTCACCTTTTCTTCCCATGCCAGTGTTATTTGCGTGTCTATCTTTGGCATTAAACTGCCCCCAGACCCCTAATTTAAATGACATGGGGCTGGAAATCAGAACATTCCCTTAAAGTATTCCACTTAAATGAAATCTCAGTGGCCATGTTTACACTTACCGGGGATAGACACTGCTGCAATCGATACAGCGGCGGTCGATTTAGCAGGGCTAGTGAAGGCCCCCTAAATCGACCGCAGAGCGCTCTCCGGTCGACTCCGGTACTCCACCGGAACGAGAAGATTAAGGTAAGTCAGCAGGAGAGCATCTCCCATCGACGCAATGCGGTGTAGATACCGTATTAAGTTAACCTAAGTTACGTTGACTCCATCTACATTATTCACGTAGCTGGAGTGGCGTAACTTAGGTTGACTTACCCCAGTAGTGTAGACAAAACCTATGTAAGATGAAATCCCTATTTGGTGATGTGGCCTTTTCAGAGAGTTCTCTCCATTATACTAAATTAGTCATAGGAATTAAAAGCAGCAAAGACTTCCTAGGGTCATCTAGTCCTTCCTCCCTACCAGTGCTGAGTAGTTCCTTATGTTAAAATGTTTAGTGCTCTGCCTTTCCTGCTTTAAAAGTTATGAGGGAAATACACTTAAGAAAATTCCACTCCAGGTCTCCTCTGAAGATTCAGGTGATATATTGAGGGATGATTGTGGAGTCATAGCCATGTAGTCTTTTTACAAAATTGACAAGTTACAAACACTACTGACTCATTCACTTTACATACAAAGATTTAGGTCCTGATCCTGCAGTGGGCTCCATTCAGGTGAAACCCTGTGCCGAAATGGAGCTAAATGTAAAATCAGGGCCTTTGTTGGATTTTGTATACGTGTTCAGAATTCCTTGTATCCTGCCTGTAATTTTTCCTTTGCTATAATATGCATACCAGTGAGACCTTGCTGTATGTCTTGTGTATCCTAAGTTACATGATATGTAGAATAAACAAGCTTTTTAGAAAGTCCATCCAACTTTTTTTTTTTTTTTTTTTAAACACTATTCTGCCTCTCATCTGAAACATTTCAAATGACGGCACCGCACCTTTAAGTTTTCCGGGCTTGCCGAAGAAAGGTAGCAGTGTTTTATAGCTTGGGGGGCGGTGGTTGGGGAGAGTAGGTCAGAAACTACTGCAAAAGGGAATGTAGGGGGCGGAAGGCTTTAACGGTGCATTATGTGAAGGCACATTACAGTTATGATGTGTTAGTTAGAGTAGCCTATTCTCTGTGTTGTTGCCTCGAGATCTCTTTGGCAGTCACATGGAGATCTATATAATTTTTACCAAACATAAATCTTAATTAGACGCATGATTGTAGGACGGGTCTGGATTCAAATTGTCTTTGTGAGATTTCTTTTCAAAATGAAAGGTCCAGCTCTCGTTTTCTTTCCTCTGATCTTATGGCATGTTTTTGGTCAAGGATATACTGCAGTTGGTTATTTTAGATAGTTTCCTTTTTGTAATGTCTTTTAGAGGACGCTGTCCATCTCTTTTCTTTGCATGGGAATATTTTTGCTGCTGCGGTTCTGCCAGTGTTATGTATTTAGTTAAATGTTCTGATCCCTTTAAGGAATTGGGAGTAGCTTTTAAATAGAGAAACCCTTCTAACTCTGCAAGCTCAGTCGCAACGTACATGTTTTAGCAACATTTT
Source organism: Emys orbicularis (assembly GCF_028017835.1). NCBI lineage: Eukaryota > Metazoa > Chordata > Testudines > Emydidae > Emys > Emys orbicularis. The sequence goes on from NC_088696.1 coordinate 30,313,920, forward strand.
TAGAGCACAAATCAATAATAATTCTGAAATATTGTTCTCAGCAGTTTATATCTTGTCCACCAGCCAGCCCCTGGCAGTCAGGATGTACTCGCTTAGTGCTTTTAGTCAGTACCAAATTGATGGAGGCTACAATGTTTTTTTTAGCAGCTCCTCTCTTAGTTAGCTGCTTCCTTAATTTTCTATAAATTTATGGGACTTTGAAGCATTTTTGATGCACACATTGAACATGAGGGGCTTAGTATTTAAAAGGAATAATTTGGTGTATATTTAACATAATCATTCTCTATTACAGTTTTATGCCGTTAATGGAATATGATGTTGTTTACTGCAGGCTAGTTTTGTTGCATCTGGAAATAGGACTGATATTTCATTAGATGATCCCAACTTCTGGCAGAAATGGGCCAAAAAAGCAGAAATAGATATAGATACCATCAGTGGTAGAGTAAGTATTTTTTATGTGTGAATATTTTCATTTGTATACATGCTTTTTAATGGTCCTGTTTGTCTTTCTCACAATCATGTTGCTCATGTGGATTGAATATTCAGCAGATTGAACTATCCAGTTACCACCTTTGGAAATTAATATTAAAACCTTTGGCCTTTAAGGAGAGCAGTGTTGGATTTATGAAACTTTTTCAACCAACACCTAAACTAATCATCACACTTGTTATTTTAAATTGACTTCTTTGGTTAGTCAGTGCATTAGTTGGCAGCTTCAGGGCTTTTCTAATGTAAATCTGGTTCCCAAATGACCCAGGAGACCATTTTATCACCTAAGGATGGCTGGAACACAAGAGGCAGTCTGACTGCTTTGTTTCCATTGGCCACAACCCCTACCATGGGCACTTCGGAGTATGAGAGAGCCACAATGTCGGTTCTTCTTTGAGTGGAATTGACGTGAGCAAGCACTCAAAGAAGAAAAAACGTACAGTTACCTACCTTTTGTAACTGTTGTTCTTCAAGATGTGTTGCTCATGTCCATTTCCCACCCTCCTACCCCTCTGTTGGAGTTGCCGGCAAGAAGGAACTGAGAGGGCGCAGGGCCGGCGGCGCCTGATACACCGCCGCATGGGAGCGCCACTCCAGGGGGCGCCACAGCCGGCCCTACGGATACTGCTAAGGCAGAAATCTCTGACAACTGTGCATGTGGGTACGTGCACACCTAAAATGGAATGGATGTGAGCAACACATCTCGAAGTACAACAGTTACAAAAGGTAGGTAACCGTTTTTTCTACACAATCCTAACGCTACCCTGTGCTGAAGGAATCCCTAGGTAGTCAATTAAAAAATGTCTTTATATCTCCTTTGCATTGCACAGAGCATAGGGAAGAAACTGGTTCCCAGTACCTATGGCAGTATTTAGTACAAATAAAATACGATATTACATCTAGTTTGTAACTAATGTATTGGTCTCATTGAAGGAGTAAATAATGAAGAATGTCTGTTTCTGTTGCATAAGAATACTATAATTGGTGTACAGCTAGTAATTTCTTTGATTTTTGTGTAAATGTTAATGGAATTTAAATAGAAATTGCCCTTTCAAAATTGTCAGGTACTTTTAGAAAATGTTACCAAACATGTCTTAGATAATATTTGTTAAAATTTTACAGAACAGCCTGGTTATTGATACCCCAAGAATTAGGAAGCAAACAAGACCCTTTAGTGCCACAAAAGATGAGCTGGCTGAGTTATCAGAAGCAGAGAGTGAAGGGGATGATAAACCAAAACTCCGCAGGCCTTGTGACCGCTCCAGTGGATATGGAAGAACAGAGTGCTTTCGGGTGGAGAAAAACTTATTAGTCTATGGGTAAAATATACTCTATTTTGTTAAAGTGAAACTCACAACATAGTGGTGATTTCTAAATATACTAAATCCTACTTATGGAATATATTTTTAGTTTTATAAACAAGAATGAATTACAGATGTTAAGATGTAAAATGCTTTTGTGCATTTTAAATGTTGCCAAGTGTTGAGACTTATAAACTAGTAAAGTATGAGATACATTGGCAGCATAACTCCTTTCCTTTTTCTTCAGTATTTAAAGTCATTTTTCTAATGTACTATTTTTAATTCTCATCTTCCCTGACTGTTAAGAGGAGTGCTTTCAGGAGCTCAGATGAACTGCAGCTCACAAATAACGCTGTCAGACTATAGCAGTTTTTAAATCAGAGTCCTATGCATGAGACATGTTGGGGGAATCTATTTGGGATGGGAGTTTTGTTCTGTACCCTGTGTAAGTATTTCCCCTTCTGAAAAGTTTAATAGAGGAGTGAGTTTTTTCCTCTTTAATCAAAATGTGAGAAACTTGTTAATCCACAGATTATACATAAATAATGTATGCATAGAAAGAACTATGCATAGTTAGAAATTGCATTATATTATGCAATTTCTGTTTGTGTTCATTTTAAAATCAGTCTGGAAAAACAGGACACAATTTTCAATAAGAGATGCCATAAGTTAGGTTTATAAATCCATAATTAGGTGTGTAAGCAACCTGATTTTCAAAAATACTAAGCACCCTGCAGTTCCAATTGGCTTTAATAGGAACTTGCAGATGCTCAGCACTTTTGAAAATCAAGCCTACTATTGATGAGCCTAACATTTGGGAACAAAAATCCTGGCCATAGTTTACATAAAGAGAGAGAGAGTGTATGTGCATTTAGCAGTACTGTAATAACCATTTTTGAAAAATCTAAACCAATAATCCATATTTGAGATATACATTCTTCAGAATTTCATTTGAAACAGTTATTTTGATATTTTCATCATGTATCTGAAGCCTGAGTAATTAACAGTCCTTTGCACTCTGGTAACTTAAGCTACTGAAGATACCAAAAAAGTGAAAACCACAAAATCTTAAGAAGTTCCTTTTGCAATAATACTCACATACAGATTGCCTGAAAATTGTATTTTAAAAACTCTGCTGGGTGTGTCACTTTGGATCAGGTGGGGTCGTTGGAGAGAGATTTTATCACATGGTCGCTTCAAGAGGCAACTAAATGAACAGGATGTGGAGATAATTTGCCGAGCACTCCTAGCATATTGCCTTGTTCACTACAGAGGAGATGAAAAGATAAAAAGTTTTATATGGGATCTCATCACCCCAACAGAGGATGGGCAAACACGAGAGCTACAGAATCACCTAGGTAAGGAACTGTAATTAGACAACTTGTTGAATGTAAGTTTGTGACATTTTCTAAGTATGTTTAAAGAATAATGTAATGTAATAACTAAAGCAAATGGATTTTGCTGAGGGTATCTCAAAAGGTTGATGGGAAAAAGGAGGAGAATTTTCTTTTCCAATTCTTTGCTATTGCTGGCTTTCCACAATGGGTTGGTATACTGTATGTAAACTTAACTTTCCCACTGGTTCCTGCTCATTGAAACCTAGTACACTGTGTGCTAACAGTGACAACATGCAGTCTCTCCTTTACCCTTCTGTCCTAATGATGAAATACACCTCTTAGAGATTCCTGTGTGGCAGACCAAGGAGCTATAAAGAGCCTGAGCTCCCATATGGTATTTGAGGTCACCACACCAGGGTTTACCTCTCTTTTAGAATATATTAATTTAAAAAACACTGCAAAGCATCTGCCAGTTGTACATTACTGTCCATTGCTTTGTATTTTCATTTTGTGTAGGTTTGTCAGCACCTGTTCCCAGGGGTAGAAAAGGAAAGAAAGTGAAGACTCAGGCTAGCACATTTGATATACATAAAGCAGAATGGCTTCGAAAATATAATCCAGAACATCTACTGCAAGATGAAGGATATAAAAAACACATAAAGCATCACTGCAATAAGTAAGTACTAGTATAAATATGTGAATGTATTTTTTCAGTTCGTATAAAGGATTATTTTTTCGTTTAGTTCTTCATTGTTATACTCTTGAAAGATTAAAAAGTATATCTTAAAGAACAAAGAGGCGGCGGGGGGGCGGCATTAATTTTTCCCCACCGATGATTTTACGAAGCAGAAAGTAACATAGCTCTTGTAGTAGTAGTAGCCTTTATGGCATCTTATTGTACATTCCCAAAGCATCTTACAAATATTAACTACTATTTTTTGTTTCCTTTCTTGTTTGCCAACGTATCCTTCTGTGAACAGAGATCTGGGAAGTGTGTTAATTCTGTAGAACCACAGAATTCACAATTATGGGTGTTGTGCAGAAGGAGATACTAGCACCTGCTTGTCGGGCAGGCTTGTGGAGGGTGGGCCACACATCTCTGGGTGATGGTGTGGCACTTGCTGGTCTTCGTTGGCTCTTTCTTATTAAGAATGCACCTATTTGTCGGTGCCAAACATCTAACAAGCACACTGGGTTTGGGTGGCATGGAGCTGTCCATAAATGGCAGGAAGGAGTAGAAGCAGCCCTCTGTCTATCCCCTTTCTGCAAAATCTCAGCTTCTAAAATCTTACCATCGGTTCCCTGTTTTTCTTTCAGTATGGGGGTTTGTGTTGTTGGGTTAAGCTATATGTTGAGGTTACAGGCATTAGAAGATACATTTCAGTTTTAAAACAGTTGCAAGGCATGGGACCAGCTGGACTTTAGAGGTTGTTATGGGTTTGATTTAACTCAGTAAATAGCTAGGCTCAATCAATTTTATTAATCAAAGATTATTAGTCAAAGATTAAAACGGTGTAATACAGAAAGACCAATACATTACCACCAATCTGGGAGGCAGCAATGCAGTTTGTAAGCTTTCTCAAAATCTGAGCTTCACTCTGGCTCTATTTATATTAGCGTTGAGGGTTTCGTCATTTCTTTGCATTACTTCTCATCTATTATCTTTGACATGTTTTGAAAGTCTTGCACAGACCCTGCATTAAACAGAGCAAAGTTTGTAACCTTGTTTATGACCTTGTTTTGACCATAGTATTCCAGAAATCGGCAAAACTTTAGAGACAGCCTTCACCAGTTATAGCTTGGAACAGAGGGCATGTTAGCTAATCAACAAAACTGTTCATCTGGTTCTTGTTCTCTGGAATGACTCTATAGCTAACACAGAGATTACAATACTTCACATCTCCTCTTGTTTAAACAGTTTAACATAAGTAAAAAGCATTTGGGGGGAAAGTGGAACATAAATAAAAGTTATAGTTCTACAAAAACACTATAAACCTTACAGACTTTTTCTTACTTGGCTCCATATTTATGCTCCTGTCTGCAGTAGCCAAGCATAGCAGAATGCCGAAAGGCTTTTGGTTTGAGTGTATTTCTCAAGCCTTGTTGTATTCCCCTGTTGTATACAGAGTAACACAGCTGTGCAAAGCTGCAAAGGTTACAGCATGTAACTTTAGATTAATGTTAGTGTTCTAGAATTCAGCATGAATATAAAGCATTGTAAAATATAATGAATTATACTTATTTATTAGGGCTGTCGATTAATCGCAGTTAACTCACGCGATTAACTCAAAAAAAATTTCTCACTATGCTAAAAAAATTAATAGCAGTTTTAATCGCACTGTTAAATAATAGAATACCAATTGAAATTTATTAAATATTTGGATGTTTATCTACATTTTCAAATATATTGATTCTTCTTCGAGTGCTTGCTCATGTCGATTTCATTCTAGGTGTGCGCGCATGCCCAAGTGTGCGGCCATCAGAGATCTTTGCCTTAGTAGTACCCGTAGGGCTGGCTGTAGTGCCCGCTAGTGTGCCGCACCCATGCTGTGGTATATTAGGTGCTGCTGGCCCATGCCCTCTTAGTTCCTTCTTATCGCCCGTGGTGGTCAGTCGGAGCGCCTCTCTTGCTTGTTTGAGCGAACGGTTTTTTTCCATTGGACTTCAGGCCTTTTGTTTAATTGTAGTTAGTGTTTAGTAGCATAGTTAGCTGTTAGCTAAGGTCCCGGCTGGGATAATAGGGCTCAAAAACAAAACAATGTAAAACTTTAGAGCCTACAAGTCCACTCAGTCTTACTTCTTGGGCAGCCAGTGGCTAAGAGAAACAAGTTTGTTTACATTTATGGGAGATAATGCTGCCCGCTTCTTATTTGCAATGTCACCTGAAAGTGAAAACAGACGTTCACATGGCATTTTTGTAGCCGGCATTGGGAGGTATTTACGTGCCAGATACGCTAAACATTTGTATGCCCCTTCGTGCTTTGGCCACCATTCCAGAGGGCATGCTTCCATGCTGATGACGCTCATTAAAAAAATAATTTGTTAATTAAATTTGTGACTGAACTCGTTGGGGAAGAATTGTATGTCTCCTGCTCTTTGTTTTCCCACATTCTGCCAAATATTTCATGTTATAGCAGTTTCAGATGATGACCTAGCATGTTGTTAGTTTTAAGAACACTTTCACTGCAGTTTTGACAAAATGCAAAGAAGGTACCAATATGAGATTTCTAAAGATAGCTACAGCACTCGACCCAAGATTTAAGAATCTGAAGTGCCTTCCAAAATCTGAGAGGGACGGGGTGTGGAGCATGCTTTCAGAAGTCTAAAAGAGCAACACTCCGATGCGGAAACTACAGAACCTGAATCACCAAAAAAGAAAATCAACCTCCTTCTTCGAGTGATTGCTCATGTCCATTCAACTTAGGTGTGTGTGCTTACCACATGCAGCAGTGCTGGAAGTTTTTCCCTCAGCAGTATCCACAGCAATATTTACACACACCTAAGTTGAATACACATGAGCAACACATTTCGAAGAACACGAGTTATGGAAAAGGTAACTCTCTTTTCTGCTGGTGATATGACTCAGATGATGAAAATGATCATGCGTTGGTCTGCATCGCTTTGGATCGTTATCGGGCAGAACCCGTCATCAGCATGGATGCATGTCCCTGGAATGGTGGCCCAAGCATGAAAGGGCATACGAATCTTTAGCACATCTGGCATGTAAATATCTTGTGATGCCGGCTACAGCAGTGCCATGCCAACACTTGTTCTCACTTTCAGGTGACATTGTAAACAAGAAGCGGGCAGCAGTATCTCCTGCAAATGTAAAGAAACTTGTTTGTCTGAGTGATTGGCTGAACAAGAAGTAGGACTGAGTGGACTTGAAGGCTCTAAAGTTTTACATTGTTTTATTTTTGAATGAAGTTATTTTTTGTACATAACTCTACATTTGTAAGTTCAACATTCATGATAAAGAGATTGCACTACAGTACATGTATTAAGTGAATTGAAAAATGCTATATTTTATTTTTACAGTGCAAATATTGATAATAAAAAATAAATATAAAATGAGCACTGTATACTTTGTATTCTATGTTGTAATTGAAATCAATATTTTTGCGAATGTAGAAAACAGCCAAAAATATTTACATAAATGGCATTCTATTATTGTTTAACAGTGCGATTAATAGCGATTATTTTTTTTAATCGTGCAATTAATCACAATTAATTTTGAGCTTACGCAGAGTTCTTCTTCAGGTCTGGGAAATGTGCTCAGCGTGACAGTGCTAACTATAAGGTAGAACAGATTGTTTAGCATTAATATTTAACACATATTTCAAGGGACCATTCAAGGTGAAGTGCCCTGTTAACATCTCTCCAGTCATAGAGGGGGGGGAAAAAGCTGAGTGGGGGGGGTTGGGAGCTTATACAGGGGCGGCGGGTGAACTGCCGGCTGGGGGAGGCCCCTAGCCGGCCCCGCCCCCTTCCCCCGTCCGAAGACTTGCCCCCTTCCCCCAGCCGCCCCTAACGCAGCCCCCCCGGCCCCGTGTGCAGAGCGGGTGCATGCCCCTGCTCCCCCGAGCGCAGGGCAGTCGGCGCACAGCCTCCTCAGCCCCAATGCCCCCAGCCTCCCCCAAGCACAGGGCAGGCAGCCCCAGTGCCTCCTGCCCCCGAGTGCTGGGTGCTGTGGCCCCAGTGTCTGGGGCCCCTAGCGCTGGGCAGCCCCAGCACCCTGCCCCTCCCCCCCTGCCGCCCCAAGTCCCGGCTGTCCTAGCCCCAGCACACTGCCCTGAAAGAGGAGCATCCTGCCTGGGCTGGGGCCAAGGGAGAAGAGCAAGCCAGGAAGGGGGCTCAGGGATGAGCGTGGGTGGGGCCACGCCGGGCTGTTTGGGGAGGCACAGCCTTCCCCTGCCCATGTGACATGCAGCCCATGGGCTTATAGATGGTAGTAATAAGCAATAAATTCAATGTCTCTGGTCAGTCCATCATTGTTCGTATGTAGCAAAGTTATGAATTTAAGCTACCAAGTTCATCTTTTGAGGGTGTTCCTCCCACTCCCTCATGAGTTTGAGGAGTTCCTGTTGCACGTTGTTCCCTGAAAGGGGCAGATGGGCCATTTGCTGGATGTTGGAAGGTTCTTGCAGGGGGCAGGAGGCTTGTCCAGCCTGGCTCTTGTTCTCCCTGCTGCTCTGGAAGCTTCCAGTAGAGTGTATGGCCGTGGTGCTGCTGCTGCTTTGCTATTGGCCTGGCTTTCTAGAATGTTATATTGGTGAGCTGCCAACATTTTTCCTGAGGAATGCAAGTGAGGGAAGGGAAATGGCAATTTTTAACAGTTTATAACCCAGCCAAACCTGAATAGAATTGCAGGGGACAAGGTTAGAGACATGCCTTGACTTTCAAAGGCTTGTTGCAAAGAATGGAGGTCTTAGAGGTTCTCAGGTAAAGGTTGTACGAATCTTAAATGTTAGGCAGTCTAAATATACGATCACTACCAGTTACCTCTGCATTTCAGGAAAAAGCAGCATTGCAAAAAAACCAATAACTAGTTAATTTCACAAAAAAGCCTTCCAAATATAAATCTTGATAGAGTTCTAATGTCTGTTTCTTATGTGTTTGTTTTTAGGGTCTTGCTTCGAGTACGAATGCTGTATTACTTAAAACAAGAAGTCATTGGTAATGAATGCCAAAAAGTGTTTGATGGAGTTGATGCCAGGTGAACTATACTGAAGTTTTTTTGCTTGTTTTTAAATGTAAACTATTAAGTAAGAATACCTCACAGGGAAAAACAATAACAACAAATAACATTTACAATTTTTGCCCATGAAAAAACTGTTTCTGTTGTATTTACTTTTTTTATCATTAGCAATTCTAAGTTTTAGGAAATGTAAATATATTTAGGACAAATACAAATTCACCTGATTTATACTCTGTCAGCAGGATTCCCATGCTGCTTAGTGATAGAATTCAGATAATGGGTCTCTTTTTACCCTTATTGAAGGTAATGACAAAACTTCCATTGGTTTCAGTGCTATCAAAAGCAATTTATATGCTTTAATTTAGCTGCAAATTACCAAAGCGCTCAGTCCTCAGTGGAAAAATTGTCATTTTCATTTATGTTGCACTGTTTATGATTTATGCATCTGTCAGTGCTTTTTTTTTTCTTTTTTCTTGGAATGCCAGCTTTTGTAAAAGAGAATGTGGCTTATATACTCTTGAGTCTTTTAACCAACATGGAAACTGTGAATAAAATGATGTTTAGCTTGTTGATCAGAGGCTAGTTTTTGTGTGTTTGGACATGTAAAATTACTGCTGCTTTCTATTAAAAATTGAAGTATAAAATGTGAAATAACAAAGACAAATTAAATTTCATCCTTCCTTGTGTAGATTTATGTTTGTTTTATTGGTGAATTTTTCAGTGAAGTTGATGTTTGGGTCCCTGAGCCAGAGCATTCTGAGGTCCCTGCAGAATGGTGGGATGCAGATGCAGATAAATCCCTCCTAATTGGAGTTTTTAAGCATGGTAAGTAATAAGGATGACTGGATGACTAAATATATGTATTTTTTCCCCTGACACAAACCTTTCCTCTTGTTTTCTCTTATGCCTTCTTTTAAAAATCACTTGTATGTTATTGCTTCTTCCCATTCAGGCTATGAAAAGTACAACACTATTAGAGCAGATCCCGCACTCTGTTTCTTGGAAAGGGTGGGCAAACCAGATGAGAAAGCAGTTGCTGCTGAACAAAGAGCAAATGATTACATTGATGGGTATGAATGTTTCAGTTTTGTTACAAGCTGTTTGATGTAAACTGAACTAAACTTATACACTGGGCCTGATTCTCTTCTCACACTATTTTTACACCAGTGTAAGTTGATTGGTATAAATGGCGTTATTTCTGGTGTATTCCAGTGTAAGTGAAAAGAAAATCAGGCCAAGTGTATTTATAGCACAATATTTAGACATGGGAATTCATTGGTAACGTAAGGTTATCCATACAGCAGTGATAGTGCTTTGCATTGCTATATCAGAGATGCGAGTTTGATTCCTCAGGACAAAAGCCAGCAGAAATTGGGAGTGCTACCACATTAGTCAACTTTTCCTCTAGAGGCCAGAAATGTCTAGTGTTGCTAAACAGCAACCCCTTTAAATCAATTTGAGTAGCATTGATAACTTCCAAAGAGGAGGAGGAGTTCATTTTTCATGAGACAGGGGTTGGTGGCCACAATTTAGGGCCACAGATAGAAGTCCTCTTGGAAAGAGGGAAAATGTTGAAGCCATAGTTCCTCTTGTAATGTTTTTTCCCCTCCAAAGTACAGTGACTGAGATTTCCCAGTAGAAAATTAACCAGAGAATAAATCCATCTTGATTTAGAATTGCTTTGCATAATACAAGCAGGATAGGTCCTCTTAAAAGAGTATTAAAATAGATTATTTTGCTGTGTTGAAATTTTAACAGGGATGTAGAAGATCCAGAATATAAACCAGCCCCAGCAATGTTTAAAGATGATATGGAGGTACGGTATGCATCTGTTTTTAGTTCTTTCTATCATAATGAAAATGTTACTTCTAACTTCATGGAGCTAGTTATTTTAACATTTTTAATATTTCCTATACATGCACAGCTTAAGTATAAGTCTCATAGAAGTCTTTTAAAAAGTATTTTTGTGTGATCCCTTCATATTAAAGATGCCTTAATAGCCAATTGTCTAAAATATAACGTAATACTATTATTCTTATTTTACTTTTATTAGTTATCTACCTAAGGTGTGTGTTGTTTAACTACGTCTCTGATGGATTCATATTTTTGATTTATTTCAAATCTTGGATTTTTTAGGATGATGCTTCATCGCCAGGAGATCTAGTAATAGCTGATGGAGGTAAAGTAAATTAAATTTAATATATGATGGTTATTGTTAACATATAGTATCCTATCATGCTGGACTACATCATATCTTGGCGCAGCCCTGCTTTGGGGGTAGTGCAGAACCCGAGGCACCATCAATAATTGACTTGTTTCTTTGATTTTGTTTGTTTTTTTCTTTTAATATAGATGGTCAGATGATGGAAGGAGACAAAATTTATTGGCCCACTCAGTCTGCTTTAACAACACGTCTGCGCCGCCTAATAACAGCCTACCAACGTACTAGTAAGAACAGGCAGGCCCAGCAAATCCAACCAACGTTTCCAGTTCAGGCCACTGTAATGCAGCCTCCATATGAAGAAGCTGCTCTAAATCCAAAAATGGCAGCCAAGATTGAAAGGCAACAAAGGTTTGTGCAAAGTAAAAGTATTCAGTTTAAACGCATGAGCCTATAGAAACTCAAAAAGACTTCAGATTTTTTTAAAGTTGTAGTCACTAATTGTCACAGGTGATAATATTAAGAACATTACTAAATGTCCAAACTTGATGGATGTTTTTTTTTTTTCTTTCTATTGCCAACCAAGATGGACAAGAAGAGAAGAAGCTGATTTTTACAGGGTTGTATCCACATTTGGAGTGGTGTTTGATCCTGACGGGGGTCGATTTGACTGGACAAAATTTAGAGCCATGGCTAGGCTACATAAGAAAACAGATGAGAGTTTAGAGAAGTACTTGTATGCATTTATGTCTATGTGCAGGAGAGTCTGTCGCCTTCCCTCAAAAGAAGGTATGTATCGTAGGAAAATAGAGTACAGTATGTTTTAAAAATATTTTTTGAATCATGTAGTTGATGCTGATCATACAAAATATTGTTTGTTTCCTCTTTCCAAAAAGCTACAACTTTGTCTGCTTCCCAAAATTTTATTAGGGGAGAAGAAAATGGGGAAAAGTCTGTGGAACATGAGGTCAATGTTTTGTGGGACTTGGGTGTTAACTGGTTAATGTCACTTGCTTGTAATCTGCATTACAAGGTTTTGTTTGCCAGATACTCCCATTTGTTTTATTTTTATACAGAACTTGTAGACCCAACCATTTTTATCCAACCAATTACAGAGGAGCGTGCTTCTCGGACCTTATATCGCATTGAACTCCTGAGGAAGGTACGAGAACAGGCCCTACGACATCCACAGCTGTTTGAACGCTTGAAACTTTGTCAGCCAAATCCAGACTTGCCAGTCTGGTGGGAGTGTGGGACTCATGACAGGGATTTACTTATTGGAGCTGCTAAACATGGGGTTAGCAGAACAGACTATCACATTCTTCGTGATCCTGAACTCTCATTTATGTCTGCCCAGAGGAATTACAGTCAGAATAAAGTGGCGCTATCAAGGACTTCTACTCCACTTTTACATCAGTATCAGATGGCATTGTCTGCGTCTCCTCTTACACCTCAGTCAAGATTGCCAGATACTAAAGGGAATGCTCTTGAGGATACAAAAGTTAAAAATGAAAACCTTAAAGAGGACCCTCAGTCGTCTGAAGAGGAATCTATGTCTACTGAGGAAACACGGACAATGATGAAATCTGAACCTTTGAGCCCCAAAAATGGCACGCCATTACAGACTACAGACCACAAACCTGGTGTGAAGAATGAAACTGACAGGCGTATGGTTGCAGCAAGGACAGAGCCCCTAACTCCAAACCCTGCTTCCAAAAAACAGAGAGTCAACAAAAGAGGGTCAGACTCTAGTTCTGATTCTGACTCTGATTCAGACAGATCATCCTGTTCTTCCAGGTCATCTTCATCGTCCTCTTCCTCTTCCTCTTCTTGTTCACGCTCCCGGTCAGGATCCAGCTCTTCATCCTCCTCCTCTTGTTCTTCAGCATCCTCTTCCTCTTCATCCTCTTCCTCTTCATCATCGTCGTCATCATCGTCGTCATCTGAAGAGAGTGACAGTGATGACGAAGAGGCACAAAAGCGAGGTAAGTGGTAAAAGTCTTATTGCTACATCATAATTTAAAAAGTAAAAATACTGAATATTGAAAAACATATAAAAGGCGTAGGAATAGGAGAATACATAGTAAAAGCAAATATTCTACACTTCCCATCGCTTCCTACCAAGGCCTCTGTCAATTCAATGAGTCACGTTGACTGATTTCATAGAGAACTGTGTTCACCATTCAACTCAGGTGTGGGAGGAAGGATGAATTGTCAGAATTTCTGTAAAAAAAAAAAAAAAAAAAATTTCCCCTCTTCTTCCCCATTTCTTTTCTTTCCTCCCATATTTAGGTTCTTTTGGTGCCTCTTCTGTTTTTCCCTCCTCATTCATCCCTTGTCCCACATTATTGCACCACTCCTAGGAATCTCTTGGAAACTCACAGACCTACAGTCTGCCAAAGATCATTAAGAGTAATTTGAGGTACTGTCTCAGCACCCACCTATGGGCATGACGGGACCAGTCTTGGTTACCAAACTTAGATATCTAGAGCAACAGGCCCTCCTTTTATAAAATCTCCCTTTTGTTTCTGTGCCTCCTGTCCCTTCCTTTTGTTTCCCCAACACTCTATTTGTCTCTTCTTTACCTCATCTTAAAGTATTTCCTGAAGCAGCAAAGTATCATGCCACGTAATGCTTTCCCAACAGCAGAAAGAATTGCGACAATAAGAACCGTATTCTGCCAAAGTGTTAGCTCAAAGATTGTCATGACAGGAATTAGACAATGGGGGGAGCATGATTCTCAATGTCTTGAACTCAATTCAACTGTTTTACTGTTAAGAATATAACCCTCTGCTCTGTTTTCTGTGATGGAGAGAAAAATACATTAAAAGTGCTAATATTCAAGATCTGCTTTAGATTGGTTTCCCCTACGAGTACAACGAATGTTATATAATGGTGATCATTAACTTTCTGGCAGTAGAGTTGGGTTGTGTGGGTTAGGAGAGATTTCCCACCACTAAAGGTAAGGTTTTAGGCTGCAACAGCAAGGGTCAGTTATGAAGTTAGGTGCAAATATGTAATTTGTTACTATGGGATATTAGCATATTATATAAGTGGTGTATGCTCATTCATTTATGCTTGTCTGACACAGTGCAACATGTATTTGCATTCACTGACAAATTTTCAAGCATTTTTGCACTGATATTCAGACTTCAAGACTATTCAGAAAATATAAATGAGATTGTGGATTAGTGTAGGACCTAGGAACACATAAGATAGAATTTTCAAAATCAGCTGTGTGGCTTGGGAGCACTAGGTCCATGGTGGGTGGTGCTGTGCCACAAGTAGATTCTGGGTGCAAAGCCAGCTTAGGCACCATGAGATGATATCCCCTCAGTCTCCCTTGCACAGGGGGATCGTCTGGTGGTGTAGAGCTAGGTTAGTCATTAATTGTGTTTAGAGAAAGGAGACGTTGCTAGGACTGTATTACACCCTGCTGATTCCAACCTGCCTTATCAGTCCATTGGTGCTATTGGCAGGTGGTACAATTGACAGCTACTTTCAGACTGTGCTGAATTATGCTTGGGACCATCCTGAGGCACATCTGGCCCAGGATCAGGGAGTGGCGGGGGAGGGCTCAGCAGAGAGGCTGTGTGGTCCTCTCCCATAGAAAACTTGTAATATTTTGGCAAATAAGTGGTGGGTAGCATTTTTTATCAATATTTTATGATTAGAGTGATAATGGAAACACTTTTTTGTAGAAAGTAGAGTGTTGTGATACAAATGCTTTTTCTACAAACATAAAAAACCTCACCCACTCACACCCACCCATCCTCCGTAACTTAACCACACAATGCACAGCTAAAATATGATATTAACTGATTTAAAGCAATGAAAATCTCCATCTTTCGCTCTCACTTATGTACACAATTGTAATCTTGCATTTTTTGTTACACATAAGTTTGAGTCTTGCAGAATTATCTGACATTGCTCTTGCATCTGTGGCTGTTAGTTTAAAAATATGTCTGGCCTTGCTACAAGGAAATTTATACTGTGCAAACACAGAGACATAATATCCCTGATTTTCTTCTTCTGTTGGAGATGGTCTGGAAGAGAAAAGAAATGAAAAAAATGGAGGTTGGAATGTGGGGAAAATAGGTGAGGGTCAGGGGAGAAGAAACAACAGTGGAATGTTAGTTGAAAAGAAACTCAGATTTTAAAAATGCATGTTTAAAATTGCAATATTATGTAGACACATCATTTAAAAAAAAATTTGGGGAGGCAAATGGAGCCTTCTACACCCCATCCAATAAGTGAAATGGACTAGATATAAAAAGTAATATCCCCCCAATAGATTTACCACACTCTGGTGACAGCCACTTTGCTTTCCATGCTTACTTTTCTGTTTAAAAATGGAATTGATTTATTGTCTTGAACTCACATTTCGTTTCACTTCAAAATGAAATGTGCGTGTTCTAAAAAGTACACAAGGGATTTCATATCAGACTTTAGCAAGCAACCTGTTTTGAAATATCTGAATACTTCACATGTTAAGCTCTAGAAAAGAGCATAGGAATATAGTTATGTGCAGAGTAGTAGTAGTTCACAATTTACATAGAAGAGCCTCAGCACTCCTAATTTAAAAATCAGCCTTGCATATACCCAGAATAAAAATTTCATTTTTCATTTTATATTAGTGTTCAAATTTTTCTTTCCAAACCTTTACATACTTTGTATGAGCATCCTAAAAAAAAAAAAGGTATATTTTTCTATACAGCTTCAAGTTATATGTAGTACTTTTATTTAGCAGAAGGAACCCCTCACATCAAAGCATATGACGAAGAGAGCGTAGCCTCTCTGAGCACCACACAAGATGAGACCCAGGACTGTTTCCAGTTGAACAACGGGACGCCAAATTCCAACTATCTCTTGCAAGGTGGATATATGTTGGCTGCATCCTATTGGCCAAAGGTAAGTTTGTAATACCATTTTCAAGCTCAAATGTGATAGCTGGGTCATTTTTCTTGGGGGTTGATGAGTTAAAATAGCAAGCTGGGGGTAAATCCTATTGTGACTATGCCAATATGACGTTTTGGGTTTCGACTCAGACCAGTCGGGTTGTGTCACTGCCTGGTCTGGAACTCTGGATGTCTTAAATGCTATGCTGCTGTGGCTTACAGCCCTGATACCAACAGCTGGCATACACAGGGTGATGCCAAGACCCTCCCTGTCTTGTATTTTCTCCAAAACGTCTGCCCTGTAGTGTCCAGCCCTCTCACCGAAAACTTACAGAAGTTAAGTTTGCTGCTCCCTTCAAGAGACAGTACCCGGAAGCTTATTAACTTAACTGGGGTTAACACACTGAGTTGGTGTATAGTATAAATAAAACAAGTTCATTAAACAAGCAAACAAAAGTAAAAATATGCTTCTAAGATTAAAACTTAATTTCAACAGGTTGCAATCTTTGCTTAAGCAGTTTTCTCATCTATATTCAGTTCCCACAGACTTCAAACTGCTTGGTTAAGGGATCCACCATTCTGTGATTTCAAGAGCTCTGGCCCCTTTAGTCCCTCATGTGACAGAAGGCAAAATGGCTTTCTTTCTTTATATCTTCCCAAAGTTCAGTGATGCTGCTTCAAGAGGCAGGAAGGTTTCGGGAGCGGGGGGTGCACTCTCCATACCCTATCGAGATTAAGTGGTCATCTTTCCCCACTTGCTCTCCTGATGGCTTTGTTTACCATGCATGTAAATGTCCTTTTCTTTGTCTTTGGTCACACCTTGCTTAATTTACACCAGAAACACATTCAAGCAATGTGAAAACACACTCAGTTAATGCTCAGGCGCAGCATCTGTAGCTTCCCTTAAAGATATCCCTGTTACTGAAATCTGCAGAGCAGCAACCTGGCACTTGGTACATGCCTTCACTAGACACTGTGTACAGGGTGTGAACAACTGCGTCTGATGCAAAACTACCCTGCCTAGAGAAGCAATCGGTTATGTCATAGGTTTCTAGGCACCTGCCTCCTTAGAGACACGGCTTGTGAATCACCAGTAGTGCACTACACATAGGGACAATCCCTGGAAGAAGGAGGATGGGTAGTAACAGGAGTTCTTTGAGATATCTTTTCCCTATATATAGTGCACTACCTCCCCTCTTTCCCCGCTCCCTAGTCTCCTACTGGGAACTGGCGGTAGAGAAGGAACTGAGATGGTGGCAGTCTGGCAATCCCCCCTTTTATTCCCTTGATGCGGTGCACAAGGAGAGCAGAGGCACATGGGTGGACCAGATGGACAGTGCTAGGTAAAAATCTATAGTTTTTGGAGTGCTTGCTCATGTCCATTCCATATTAGGTGTGTGTGCTTGCTACATGCACCAGTGCCAGAAGTTTTTCCCTTAGCAGTATCTGTAGGGGACTGGCTCTGGTGCCCTCTGGAGTGGCGCCCGCATGGCGCGGTATAAGGGGCACCACCGGCTCCCCCCACTCTGAGTTCCTTCTTGCTGCCAGTCACGGTGCTGGAACTTCTGCTGCTTCAGCTAGCTTTCGCTTAGTTCAGTGTGTCTCAAAAACGTTTCTTTTTAAAATAGTTGTATATAGTTTCGTATTTACCCTTAGTATTAGTTCTTGTTAGTTGGTCCCAGACGGGACTCAGCCTAGGGACGGGGCATGCCTTGATCCTCAGGCTTTAAACCATGCTATCATTGTAAGTGGCCCATGCCCATCAGCGACCCGCACGTTAGCTGTTAAGGTGTCTAGGAGAAGGACACATAAGTGACACGTGTTGCATCTGTAAGTCGTCCAAACCCAAAATGAAAAAGGAGAGAGACATCCATCTCGGGGCGCTCCTGATGGGGTCAGCGCTGAACCCAGCACCCGCCAATGCCATCTACGAGCCGGCACCGATCCCCCTCTCCAGCCAAGAAGCTCAAGAGGTCCGCGAGGGGAAGATCTCCCACTTACCGTAGGGAAAGGAGAGGGCCGGAGGAAAGCCAAGACCCGTGCTGGGCGGCTCAACACCTCCATCAGGGAGTTGGGTCCCAGCTCATGTCGAGCCCCTCCCATACTATGCCTGCCACACCGGACAGTGACGAGGGCTTCCGTCAACTCGAAGTCCCATCGACACCCGAGTCTCTGCAGGCAGTGCAGGAGATCCTGACGCTACCGGCGAATGACAAAAAGTCTACGTTCGTTCTGGTCCAAAGGATAGAGTTCATCGGAGCGGTGCTCAACTCGACCTGCGCCAGAGCGTTCCTGCTGCTAGGAAGGTAACAGACGTTGACGGACCTCATCGCGGAGGTCTCCACATTCCCCCTCACTAAGGCCAAGGTTTGCCTGTGCCTGCTGGGTCACATGGCAGCGTGCACATACGTTGTCCACCATGCCAGGCTCCGGATGCGGCCCCTGCAGCAATGGCTGGCGACGGTCTATTCCCAGTCCAGGGATCACCTGGACAAGGTCGTTACCATTTCCCCCGACAGTACTCACCTCACTGCAATGGTGGACCGATCGCATGACCATCCTACAGGTGGTTCTGTCCGATATCCCCCATCACTCCATCGAATTGGTATCAGACGCCTCAGACTTCAGCTGGGGCATGCACCTCGGCAACCTCCAGACCCAGGGTATGTGGTCCCCGGAGGAGATGGTGTTACACATAAACGTCAAAGAACTTAGGGTGGTCTGCTTGTCATTCGGAGTCTTCCTACCTTACCTGTCGGGCAAGGTGGTGAGAGTCTGACGGACAATATGGCCTCGATGTTCTACATCAACAGGCAAGGGAGAGCATGTTCGTAGATTCTCTACCAAGAGGCACTCTGTCTTTTGGACTTAGGCATCAGCCATGAAATCCATCTGGAAGCTTGTCACTTCCCTGGCATCAAGAAAACGCTAGCAGATCACCCCAGCAGGGACTTCTCCTCCCACCACAAATGGTTGCTTCACATGGAGGTAGCCTGCATGATCTTTCAGGTGTGGGGAACTCCCCGAGTGGACCTGTTCGCTACCAGGCTAAACAGGAAATGCCACCGGTTTTGTTCGCGGCCAGGCCTGGGCAAGGACTCCCTCTCCGATGCCTTTCTCCTGTCGTGGTCAGGGAACCTGATGTATGCGTTCCCTGCGATTCCTCTCATCAGCAGGGTCCTGGCAAAGATCAAGAGAGAGAAGGCACAGGTTATCATGGTCGCCACGGCTTGGCCTCGCCAGCACTGGTTTGGCACGCTCATGAACCTGGCAGCAGCCCCTCCCTAGCCCCTGCCCAACTGTTCCCGCCTGCTCCTCTTGTGGAAGGTCTCCTTCCTGGTGGCAATTGCGTCAGCTCGAAGGGTCTCTGAAATCAGAGTGCTTATGTCAGAGCCACCCTACACGGTGTTCTATAAGGACAAGGTTGAACTGCGACTGCACTCTGCCTTTTTACCAAAGGTAGTTTTGCAGTTTCACACTAATCAGGACATATTTTTACCGGTCTTCTTCCCAAAACCTCATAAATCTGATAAGGAGCGCAGGTTACACACTCTGGATGATAAGAAAGCACTAGCCTTTTATATAGCAAGAACTAAGTCGTTCTGTAAGTCGACACAATTTTTCATCGCAGTAGCGGACAGAACGAAAAGCCTACCTGTTTCTGCTCAGAGAATTTCCTCTTGGATCACCACCTACATCAGGTTTTGTTATGAACAGGCAAAGGTACCACTGCTGGCGATCATTACCGCCCATTCCAACCGAGCGCAGGCCTCGTTAGCAGCCTTCCTGGCCCAGGTGCCAATTCAAGATATCTGCAAGGCCGCTACCTGGTCATCCATCCATACCTCCATACCCATTGCACCCAGCAGGTTCGGGGTGATGCCAGCTTTGGCAGAGGAGTGTTACAATTCTGAGCTTACCTCCAGGGATACCGCTTGTGAGTCACCTAGAATGGAATTGACATGAGCAAGCATTCGAAGAAGAAAAAAGGTTACCTAGCTCTCGTAACTGCTGTTCTTCAAGATGTGGTGTTCATGTCCATTCCATAACCGGCCCTCCTACCCCTCTGTCCGAGTTGCCGGCAAGAAGGAACTTAGAGGGCATAGGGCTGGCGGCGCCTCATATACCAGGACTCCAGAGCGTGCCAGAGCTGGCCCTATGGATACCAGTAAGGCAAAAAATTCCAACAATGGTGCATGTGGGCGCACACACACCTAGAACGGAATGGACATGAGCAACACATCTTAGAACACCAGTTACAAGAGGTAACCAGTAACCATTTTTTACTGCATGGTGAGTAAATTTATCCTTTTGCATGCATCAGTGGCTTATTCTCAACTGCACTAGTGGAAAACTAAGAAGATTTTGTAATTTGATAAAATGTATACTTAAAATACAAACTTTAATCCTAGTGTTTAGTATACTTTTGACAATTGCCTTCACAGTGGAAAAGGATAGATATTATTTTAAAAATGAAAGATTAGATTAGCTTTGACACTTGAAGTCAAAATCAGAGGACCCAAGGGAAATACTTTATGGGCGTCTAAAGCCAATCCTGTTTTCACAGTCCCCTGCTATGCTTATGGTTTGCAGTATATCTGGCTTATAAAATCACCTACTTCTTGGAGGTGCTAGTTGGATTTTAAGTAGATTCAACTTCATTTTTGAATTTTCTGGGATTTATATTTTATTCAGTAGTTCTAAAGTTGTTTTAACACAATTTTGTAAAATGTAAGGGTCACTGGTATAATTCTTCTACATGCTACTTTCCAAAGAATCTGTGTTCCCCTCTACAAAACAGTTTTAAATTATGTAGTTACCGATAACACAGTCTTAGGGTACGTCTTCACTACCCGCCGTATCGGTGGGTAGCAATCGATTTATCCGGGATCGATATATCGTGTCTCGTTAAGACGCGATATATCGATCCCCGAACGCGCTCACCGTCGACTCCGGAACTCCACCAGACCCCAGGTAATTTGATCCAAGATACTTCGACTTCAGCTACGCTATTCACGTAGCTGAAGTTGCGTATCTTGAATCGATATTCCCCCCCCCCCCCCCCCCAGTGTAGACCAGCCCTTAGAGTAAAATTTCATTGTATTTGTTAAAGGCATGTACTATATTACAAAAAATAGCTATCGGTTTCTTAATTTGCAGTGATAGAGATCTCATTCACCGGAGGCAGGCATGGATTGGACTGAGGCTTGAAAATACGCAGCCAGATTGGAAGCTTCTGATGAAGGCATTGCTTTCAGAAGTCAAACAGCTTAGGGAGAGCCTGAAAGGGAACTTCATGACAAAGGAAGAGACAAAAAGGGTGGGGGAGCTCAGAAGAGAGAGATTAGTATTAGTATCTGAAATTCAGGAGCTTTTAATCTCCACTATATTAACGTCACGAATATTTTTCTTAAAAAGAACTTTGATTTCAATGTTCATGATTTTCAATTTTTAAGAGCACCACTTGAGCTCTTAAACGATCTAACTTTCATAGGGAAGGTGGAAGGCCAATTTATGGACACCCACAAATAGAGGCATAACAAAACAACTAATCGTTTTTGAAAATGTAGGCCCTTGTTCTGAGTATAGTGGTGTAGAACATAATCAGGATTAGGAGAGAACTGTAAAGAGCATTTTATATATTGGGCAGTTTTAGTGTTCACATATCTTGGACAAATATGTATGCTCTAACGTATCGGCAAACTTTATGGATTTTATTTTTATATTACATAGCTTCTAAAAGGGTCCCCTACATTTTATTTGGGGAAATCAGCATGTATTGCTTAAGGTCTGAGTACATGCTTGATGTTTCAGTGGGACTATTTGTGTGTTTAAAATTAAATATATGCTTAGTGCTCTGCTGGCTTGGGACTTAAGGTATTTGAATCTGTTCCGTTCCAGATTCAAACATGACAACAGAAACTATGAATAAGAGCGTGCGCATTTATTTTTATATTTGTGGTTGTTTATTATATTATTGTAGCACCTACAAGCCGCAGCCTAAATAGGATCCCATTAAGCTAGACACTGAACAAACATATGTTAGGTGATAGCCCAAATGGTCATGGCCAAAAATCTGCAAACACTTCTGCACTGTTTCATTTTACTATCCACAGTATTCCCATTAAAATTAATGGGACTACTCATGTGAGTAAAGCAAAGCATGTGCTTAAGTATTTGCAGGAGCAGGACCTAAATAGACAAGATACACAGAGTGGAAGAAAGGAAGTATCATTGTCCACATTTTGCAAATGGTTATGTGAGGTATAGAGAGATCATGTGATCTATCTAAAGTCACATGTTGTAGAGCCAGGAATTGAACCCAAATCCTGAGTACAAGTCCAGTGACTTAACCATAAGATCATCCTTTCTCTTCTTTGTAGAAGAGTAAGATTTGCATTCTGAATGGCATAATGTATACATTTGGTAAGCAGTTCCTTTGTAAAAAAAAAAAAAAAAAAATCTCTTTTTTTTCTAGGATCGAGTTATGATTAACCGACTAGACAGTATTTGTCAAACAGTGTTGAAAGGTAAATGGCCTTCAGCAAGAAGAAGTTATGACAGCAATACAGTAGCATCTTTCTACACAACCAAACTTCTGGACAGCCCGGGTGCAGCTGCAGACTACAGTGAACCTAGTGCACCAACACCCCCAACTGCAGGTGTTAAGGAAGAACATGATCAGTCGCCACAGATGCCAAAGGTGAAGAAGCATGTACGAGAAAAGGAGTTTACAGTGAAAATCAATGACGTATGTTTATTTTTATTGCCCTAGGACCTGATTGCGATTGCGGTGTGCGGCATGCTTTACCTGCAAGTGGCTGCCTGCTCTCACTCTTACTTCCTTTGCACATTAGTTTACGGGTATTTGGATATGTTTCTTTTGGGCATTGAGCAATTTTAAATTTGCATATCCTACTAGAGGGATCATCATTGAATGTATGTCCCTCTTTAAACTTCTGAAATCCTGCTGTTCAGATGCTTCCTCAAATGGTCTGTTTTATGCAGTTTCTAACAAACTGGTTAGTTGCATAAATAATAGGTGTTTCCAGTGAGTTTGGCTTTTTTTTGAACATTTTAGCATGCCCTACTCAAATTAGCACTTTATAATTTCACGTGCTTTTAAAAAGATTACAACTAAATTCTGTAGTTTCACATACATACTAGAGGTGTCTAAAATACCCATTTCCTATATTTGTAATTTGAGAGTTGTTGGTAGTAAGTACAAATGGATGAGAACTCTGTTCTAGTAATTGGATTTGGGATTTGCATAGGATGAGACTAAGGAAGTAGATAGATGTTCAGTGTCTGAATTTTTCAATTAAGATATTAATTTATTCACAATTTGTATTCATAAAGGTGGTCCTGTAAAATTTCTGGTTAGATTGGTTACTTGGAAGAAAAGCAAGGCTTGATTAAAGTCTTGTGTGATCTCATTTTCTCTCAACTCTTCTGGAATAGATGTGTTTTATGCAAGAATTCTGAACTTCTAACCCTGGCATTTGTTTAACAGGAAGGTGGTTTGAAATTGACTTTTCAGAAGCAGGGGTTTTCTCAGAAAAGGCTCTTTGAAAGTGAAGAAGGCACGTTAGGACAGCAGCAATACCTGGCTCGGCTACGTGAGCTCCAGAATGCTTCAGAGACCAGCCTTGTCAATTTTCCAAAATCCTTACCAGAATCAGGTAAACATTATGACTTATAATAGTGTCAATTTACATAATGCTCCCTGGTCACAAGAATCTCTTTGAGACTGTACATTGTAGGGAAATAGACAAAGAGCCATTATACTTTGTCTGCCATTTTCTATCGGTGTTAATTTTCTGTGCATTCTTTATAATCTGTCTCCTGTGCCTGAGGCAATCAAACAGTCAAGTATAGTAGTATAGAGACAGTTTTGTGCTTTACTACTGTGATCCTTAATAATATTCTGAACAAAACTGTATTATAGTTCAATCAGAAATATGTATTACAGCTAGAAAGTAGCCTCTGATCTGGATCCTCAATTTTTCGTAACAAGGAATGTTTAGATTTAGGTATTTGTTTTGGATCTATTTCTAATTATAGCTAGGAAAGTCATTAAGTTCCAGAGGTTAATTACACGTGGGGGGGGGGGGGGGCATTCCTTTTATACTTTTGAAATTTACCTCTCCATTTCATTGGATGCCTTCTAGTTCTTGTGATGGTGTCATGATTTCTTTGGTGCCACTATGGTCTCATTGTGGTAAACTTATATTTAGATTTTTCTATGGATATTTAGCCTAGTGATCGTCAATGCTTTATTATATAAATATGTATTCAGAAAATGTCTAAAAGGGATATTATTTACCCTGTACATTACAATAGCTTCTTAAGAACTTAATATAATTGTGTGTGTGTGTGTGTGTGTGTGTGTGTGTGTGTATATACACACACAATATATATATATATATATATAGTAACCCAGTAGACCGTAATGACTCTTATGGAGACATTATAATCTCTCACGTATACCTGAGTTATGCATGTGAGTAACCTTTTATGAAAAGTAATGTCTGTAAACATGAAGTAGACACAATATTTAAGATGTTCATAATATTGACCAATTGTTTACAAAGTTTTTAAAATCTAAGCTCGAGTTACAGCAATTCCAAAATATATCTTTAACTTTGAAAAATGTACACATTTTTCATTTATGTAGAATAGAAGCTTATTGAAATCATTTTGTTGAATACAAGCTACATAAAAATACAGAAGTAGAAACTTGGTATGTCAAGTTTCAACTTAAAACAGGATAATACATCTAAGATCCTTAAGCCTATTAAATATGTACGACAGTGTTGTCAACTTGTGCAATATTTGGGATCTTTAAGGGTTCTTGTTAATGTCTTATTTTTTCTTCAATCTTGCAAATTTTTGCCCTCATCTAAAATGGCTGCCATATCCCATTACCATCTGGATCTGAAGGCAAAAGCTTCCCTTAGCAAGATGGATTGTTTATCCATTTGACCTTATCAGATGAAAGTGAGGCTGCCCTTAGCAAAGATAGATGACATTCTATTGGTTTCCAATGGCTCTGAAGCCAGGCTACTCTCAGGGAAGAGAGTGTCCCATTAGTCACTGAGGGCCAGGCAAATATAAAGGTGTTAGGAATGGGACTGTAGGGACTATCAGGGAATGGAGTGGGTTAGGGAACTGGACAGGGCACTAAGAATCAAAGGAATGTGAGAAGCAGAGTACAGAGGGGATGGAGTACTAGGGAATGTTGGGATCAGGAGGCCATCTGAGAGGTGGCAGGAGGATATGAAGGCAAAGTGAGAGGAGCTGAAAGAGTGCAGAGGAATGTGGTGTGAAAGAGAATGTGATGGGTAAGAAACTGTGAGGGAGGGAAATATGAGTGGGGGTGAATGTAGGTGACAGTAGATTGTGGGGAAACATGCAGAAAGAATGTGATTGGAGCAGCTGCCTATCCTATTTAGCTAAGGACTGGATAGAATGGAATTGCCACATGCCCCCCAAGAGGACAATAGAAGGTAAGCAGAGTTGCCTCTAATCAGTAAAAAAAGATGCTGCATTTTTGTGTGTATTTAAGGTAGCATTTTGACCCTAAGATGATCACATACACAATGTGCATGGGCAGCTCCCCGTAAAGGTGAAAAATCAAAAGACAGGTGAAAAACAGGGGTTTAAAACAAAAACAAAAAACCCAAAACCACTATGTTTTTAAGTCAATCTTAAGATGTTATTTTGGAAGATGGTGTAGTCTCTCATATTTGGAATGTTGAGCTTGTCAATATCTTGATGGAGATTCTTAAATGGGTACAACTTTCTAGGAATTTAAGTCCAAAACATGTTACCTTAAAATTGGTTCAGTATGTTGGTGAATGATATTTACATATAGAATACTGATTTAAGAACACTTGCTTTCCTTTTTTCAACATCACCAATTTGGGTGATACTTCACAAACGGTTGTGTCTTCCCTGCTGGCTTTGGAGCGGTTGTCTGCTAAAAACACTGTTCTGAGCTAATCATGGTCAGGCTAACAGCACTGAATGATGTTGGTTCGCAAATAAAGAAATAAAATGCACCGATAGCTTCTTCTGTACTAGAAAATTAAATTAAATCATTTGGAGTTAAATGATCTTTCCCTTATACAATGGAGATGGAAAAATAGTTGATAGTTTTAATTTTAATAGTACTAGCAGCTGCAACTATGATGTATTGATCCCTTTTTTTTTCTGTACTTGTTACAGGGTCTCTTTAGCAGTTAGATGATTTTTTGTTTATATGTGGGAATTATCTTTAAATTACTCTTTCAAATTATGGAACTTTTTTATTGAATGTGTTCCTGATTATAGACGGAACACACCTTTGACTAATTATATTGCATTATTAATTTGATAGGTGCTTCCAATCAGTTAACAGCTAATGCTAATGGAGTGATAGTCGACAGCCAGCCTGTAGTCAAAAAGAGGAGAGGAAGGAGGAAGAATGTAGAAGGAGTTGACATCCTCTTTATAAATAGAAATAAACCACCTAATCATGTAAGTAAATGTGATTCTATATCCAAAATATGAGTTCCATTTTACTGTGAATGTCTTCATTGAGCATATTATGCTGTGAACAAATAATTGCTAAACTTTAGCATTCAAATTATTTCATCTGGAATTAATCAGTATAAGCTTATAATTAAGGTCCTACTTAACTTGCAATGCTGTGAAAATTGCAGATTCTGCAATATTACGCTTCCACTGCAATTTTGACAGTGGGAGCCCCGGCTCCTTCTGTCAGCCCCAGGCGGATGTCAGCGGGAGCCACCACTCTCAGCCATGGGTGGCCGAAAGTGGAAAATCGCAGAAAAGTAATAATGGACTTTATTACTGCAAATAATACGGTCCATTATTACTTTTCTGCAATTTTCCATGGCTTGTTCACAATTTTTTGATAATCATTCCACAATTCAAGTATTGCCTTACTTATAATCTTTTAAATGCGAACTGGAAAGGTTTTTTATTAAAAACAAACAAAAAGCCACATCTATAATATTGCTTAATTACAATATGGAAAATTACATATAGATCTCTTTCAGAATGTAATTGGCTGTGTATTTAACTAAATTGGAGACCACCTACAAATTCTTTGTGACATTCATTTTCCAATATATTGCATATTTCTCAGAACATTTTGTCTTTCTACAGGTTAGTCCAGGCATTAACACCTCGCAAGTTGCTCCAGTAATAAACCCAACACTTACTTATGCTCAGTCCCAAGGTCTACTTGATGCAGAAAGCCCAGTTCCTGTCATTAACCTGAAAGATGGAACAAGGCTTGCAGGGGATGATGCACCAAAAAGGAAGGATTTAGAAAAATGGCTTAAGGAACATCCTGGTTATGTTGAAGATTTAGGAGCTTTTATTCCTGTGAGTATTCTTTTGAACTCTGCTTTACCTAAACAGTGAGTCTCATTCTGCCTCTGCATACTGTATTTAAATTTATAATATATGCCACATGGGATTCCTTATTCTCTTATTTTTTTCTTTTTCTTCCCCTTCTTTATTTTCACTTTATTTGAAGAGGAGGTAGATGGGATGGTCTCTTCATTGCTATCTTTCTTCTTCCCATCTCCATGCAATTTGTACACTAAGGCCAGTCCATGAATATAGCATTTAATCACTAATGAAAAATAATCAATAGCAAGATGCATTATCTGTTGCCATTTTTTATGGAGACTAATCAATTTCAAATATTTCTTTAATGAAAATTAGGAAATATGTATCTATGTGATGTTTCATTAGTTATAAATGACACTGAAAATGGGTGTATGTGCATTTTCACAATTATGCAAGAGGAGTAAGTTGGTTACAGTGGGATAAATGTCATAGGGACCTATATTTTAAATGCTTAGTAGTGTCAAATGTGAAATGGATTTGCTATTCGCACCTTGATACTTCTGCGCTTGTGATCTACTGACCCATAAATCTGTACAGAACAGACATTTATGGGATTACAACCAAAAATTTTCTGTTCTGTAAAAGTGTTTTAATATGAAGTAATATCGGGTAAACTGGTATACCCAGAAGTAAAGTACTCCTGAAAATTGCAACTTTATCAGTACAAAAGGGGAAGCAGGAAATGATGAGCTTGAAATGGAATTGTTTGTGTACCTTTTGTCTTGCACTGGGTGTATATAAATTTAGTTAAATTTTTAACTAAATTCTAATATTTCGGTTTAAGAATAATTTCAAATAACTATTAGAAGCTGAATAACTAAAAGGAGGCATCAGTATTCTCCAGCTACCTGTATCATAGCCTCTCAGCCACTTTTTCTCCTCCTCTTCTTCGTGATTGGTTCATGTCAGGCCTGTCCATTCTGTCCGTGCACTGTTGGTAGTAAACCTATCAGGGTATTAGGCAGTTGAGGGTGCTCTTTTTATTCAGAATGACTAAGTATATTAATACAATCTGTTGTAAATATTTCATTTTTATTCCAGGATCTTGCCTGTGCACGTTAAACAATGTGGTTTTTTAACTAGCTTAATAGTCAAGTCTTCAGAATGCTGAATGCTGATTGGTTGATAGATAATAAAAGTGCACCTTGATTATCTACATGCCCCTCAGGTGCAGACTCTTCACGCTAACAGGGAAAGTCATATCTAACGAATACTTTGTCTTACAAAGTTATGATTTTGACTAACTATGGCATTGTTAATAATCCTGCTGTATTAGAATAAATATGTAATACATGTACTTCTGTCATTATTGCTGTAGCCACCAGTCTAATCCAAATTTGACTTCAGCCAAATGCTATTTCCAGTTTTTTTGTTCAAATAGTAAAATTAAGCAGTCAGTACACTCATAAATTAAACATCTCGGCTTATATCGTTCTTACGGTAATACTTAAAAACAGTCAGTGACTGTATGGGACATCAAAGGTAGTAAAAACTCTGCAGGTGTGCCTCCTGTTGTGGTCCCTATATGCTGCTCTAGTGAAGTACTTGGACTGGGGAACAATTTCCCCAGCACAGGAGCACCAGAGGTCCAATGTAAGTGTCACTATGCGGTCCCTTGAGTAACTTCCAGCTGGAGGGGGCATGTCAAGCAGTTTGGTGAGAGTCCATAGTGATGATCACTGCAGAGATTTTGTGCTGTGGTGCAGCCTGTAGGCCATCTTGAGGAGTCTGCCACAAGTTAGTACAGAACTTACCATTCATCTTCAAGTGATCTTCAAGTGATGGTCTGTATGTGTATTCCACACATGGGTATGCATGCGCCTGAGTACACAATTTTTTGCAAGCATTGTCTGTTGGGCCGCATATGCTTTGTAGTTCTCCTTGTGCTCTGAACTGGGGGCATGAAGCAGTGCGGGCCAATGCTTCTCCAGGTCCTTCTTACCACTGGATGGTCTGAGTTGAAATCTTTGATAGCTTCAGATCCTTCCTATTGTATCACTTCTGTAAATATATTTTAAATAGTTTTAGTATTTTTCTCATATAGTATAGTTAGTTATTTTCTGTTTCCCTCTACCCCTTCCAAGAAGGAATTTTTCCCCCCAAAAAGGCTGAGATTATGTCTGGGATTCTGAGGTTCAAAAACTGCGTTTCCTGCCCTCCCTCCATTTCTGTGAGCAGTGAACATCAATATTGTGTCTGCTGCCTGGGTAAGGCTCACATCTCAGCCAAGTGCAGCATCTGCTGCTCCTTTCCCCCCAGAACTCATGAGGGTTGGGAACTGAGACTTAGGAAACACCTGATGGAGAAGCCTATGAGACACCAATCAGATCCAGGTCAGAGACACCCATCCACCCCCAATACATCAGTCTCATCAAGCATAAGTTCAGGAATGGAGGCTAAGACTTCTAAGCCGCTTCCCATGAGATTAAAGGGGTAGGGACAAACTGTCTTCTTTGAGGACTGCTTTGAAGAGAAAGGAGCCCTCCCTGACCCTGTCAAAGTCAGAAGAGCCTGCACACATGGGCATCAGGGACTTAGGCCCGAGTAAATCTCAGCAGGAGAAAGTGGCATGCAGGGGTACAGATCCGCTGATTCTAGCATCAGTTCCTATGGCGAAGGCTCAAGACAAACAGAGGAGACATGGTGCCTAAAGCACATGGCCCAGGTGAGATCAGACTTCCACTGTAACCAGGGAAATTCCTGTTCCAGTGGCTCCATCAGTGAACTCTCCCCACGCCTCCTGACGGTCTGAGATCTTTTTCTCCATGGAGGACATTTTTGCTCTCCCCTATCATCTGCCCCTCCTGTCGAGATCATCTTTATCTCAGGACATTGTCCCTCCAGAGGAAGAGACTATCCCAAGGATACAGAGTAATTCTCCCTTCTCAACCTGCCAGCCTTGGTGCGCAGCCATCAGTATTCTCAGTAGTCCAGGATCCAGTCTTTTTCTTACACATACCCCTGATTGAGAACCACTGGTCTAGAGGAACAGCTATAGCCATTATTATGAGGAGAGACTTGTGGTTACAATCTTCAGGTTTCCCTAGATAGGTACAGACTACCATCCAGGATCTGCCCTTCGATACGATCAATCTGTTTCATGAGGAGACAGATAAATCTCTCTGCTTCCTCAAGGACTCAAAGACAACTCTTCACTCTCTGGCATCTCTGTACCCATGCTCCCAAGAGAAAACATCACAGACAGAGGTATAAGGTGAGACTGCCTCCACAGCTCTTTTATCATCAATGTCCTCAGGCAAATAAAAGACAGAAGGTTTATAGGTCCAGGAATACAATCTCTGCAACATCTTACTCTAACCCCTAGTCCAAGAGTTTCTTTTGACAAGACTGTAGAGACTCCCACATACCTTTACTGTTGCCACATCATTCTCCTCCTCAGATTTTTGGAGGCCACCTTACCCATTTTGCTGGCAACTGGAGGGCCCTAACTGCCAACAAATGCGTACTGGAAATTATTCACGGCAACTATCTGATTGAGTTTCTGGCTACTCCTACACACAAACCCCCTTCACAGTTCCTTTTCAGGGACCATTCTCATGAGATGATTCTCTGACGGGAAGTGGACTCACTTCTCCTTTGGTGAGCCAGAGAAAAGGTTCCACCTAAATGACAAGGGAGGGGATTCTACTCCCCTTCATTTTTGATCCCCAGAAAGAATGAGGGATGGAGGCCCATTCTCAACCTATGACGACTGAACTTATTCATCCAAAAGCTTTAAAATTCTGCAGGATTGCCTTGGCATCAATAATTCCATCCTTAGAGGAGGGCACGTGGTTTGTAGCTGTCCTCATGGAAGACTCATACGTTTGCATAGATGTTCACCCACCCCACAGAAGGTTCCTAAGGTTCCTCTTTGATCAAGACCATTACCTATTCAGAGTCCTCCCCTTTGGGCTAGCCATGCAGCACCCAGGGTGTTTATAAAGGTTTTCAGTAGTGGTGGAGCTTGAATGAGAAGAAGGGGATTCACCATCTTTCCATACCCTGATGATTGGCTTCTGATGAGCAGATATTACAAAGAAGTCTGGAGAGCAACCTGCAATCTCCAGAGATTCCTGCTCAGTCTACTGCCTTTCTTAGGTGTTTGCATTAACTACAAGAAATCCATATTAACCCCCATAAATTTCATAGGGGTGACATTGTATTTGGCCACAGCAAGAATTTATCTACCTCTCAAGAGGTTTCAGGCTAGGGGAGTTCTCCTACACCAGGTCACTATCAGACCCTGGACCTCAATCAGAACTTGCCTTTCCCTCCTCCGCCACATGGCACCATGCACACACATGATGTTATTTGCCAGGCTTCATCTTCGTTGTTTTCAAGCCTGGTTTCTCTCTGTGTACTCACCAGAGAGAGATAACATCAACAACGAGGTGGCAATTCCATCCAAGGTTTTGGACTCTGTCATCTGGTGGATAAAGCCAAAGTTCAGGTGGGAATCCCTTTCTTCACACTGACTCCCAAGGCAGTCATCTTCACTGATGCGTGCCTCTTAGGTTGGGATGCTCATGTGGGTGATCATACAGCACAGGGCCTCTGGACCCTTAGGAAGTCCAGAATGCATGAATTTACTAGAACTCAAGGGGTACATTGAGCCTGCAATGCCTTCCTCCCACTTATCTGATCCTGGCATGTCCAAGTAATGTTGGACAATAGGATAACTATATTCTGTATATACAAGTAATGGGAAACGAGATCCCCCTTCCACTTTGTATAGAGGCAGTCAACCTCTGGAACTGGTGCATCAGCCATCACATACTCCAATCAGGAGTATACTTACCAAGGGTGCAGAATTCCCTAGCAGACATCTCAGCAAATATTTTTCTGCTACTCATGAATGGGAAAGTCACAATTTGGTTCTCTTCATGCAATGGGAAATGCCATCCTCAAACCTTTTTTGCCTCACACATTAACAAAAGCATCCCCCATACTGCCCCAGAGCGGCCCTGGGCAAGGTCTCATTGGGAGATGCTCAGCTGCTATTATGGAAGGATCTATGTCATTCCTCCCATTCCATTAATACCACAGGTTCTATAGAAAATCTCTCAAGACAGAGCTCAAAGCATCCTTATTGTGCCCAACTAG
Source organism: Emys orbicularis (assembly GCF_028017835.1). Classification (NCBI taxonomy): domain Eukaryota; kingdom Metazoa; phylum Chordata; order Testudines; family Emydidae; genus Emys; species Emys orbicularis. Next base: position 30,346,337 of record NC_088696.1, read on the forward strand.
ATGATCACAATGGTCCCTTTGGCCTTGGAATCTGTGAATCTATATAAAACTGGCTGAGATGGTTCTGGTTTACAGATCTACTGAAGTTTTCAGCTCAGCCACCATAAACATCTGCCCATTTTCAGGCACCCTGGTCCAGAACCACTGCAGATCATAGCCTGGTATTTGAATGGGCATCAAATGTAGAGTGCTCATGTTCCAGAATGGTGCAATCTATCTTTAACAAAGCAGGAAAGACTCTACTAAGATATGTTATTCAGCCCAATGGAAGCATTTCTCCACTTGGTCTCAGCAACACCAGAACTGGCTGGAATCCCTGCTATCCTGGAATATTTTCTTACCTATTGGTCCCCAGGTCTCACTTTCAGTTCCTTCTAAGAGCATTTAGCAGCAATCAGTGCTTTTCATCCTCTGGCAGATAACCACATGATCTTCACTCATTCTGTCACAACTCACTTTTTGAAGGGGCTTCTTAGATCCTTTCCACTATTGGTGAAGTTTGCACCTCAGTTCTGTCATTTCTCACCAGCCTCCCCTCGAGCCTCTGGCCACATGCTCTATGGTTCTTCTGTCTATGAAGTTTGCCTTTCTAATCACTATAACATCAGTCAGAAGATTCAGCGAGCTGGGCGGACTTATGGTAGACCCGCCGTATATTGACTTCTCTAAAGAAAAAGTCTCATTACATCCCACCCCAAATTCATCCCTAAAGAAGTTTCTGAGTTTCATATGAGTCATACCATCCACTTACCATTTCCTCCCCTAAACCACGTGCCTCAGATGAAATGAGGAGGCTGTGTTCTCTGGATGTCCGAAGGGCATTGGCCTTTACCTACAAAGAACAAAAGACATTAGAAAGCCATCTAAACTATTTGTTTCCGTAGCAAAGAGATCATGGGGTCAAGCTGTATGTGTTTAGAGATTTTCAAAATGGATTTCTGATTGTATTATCCTTTGTGTTATCAACTAGCTCATATTTCCCCCTCTTCCCAGAGGGAGTGAGGGCTCATTCTACTAAAGCTCAAGGAACCTCTGCTACATCTCTAAAACTGTCTCTACCCTGCCAGGAGGCCGATACCTAGTAGAGATATGTAGGGCAGTTACTGGAAGATACAGCTGTGAGGATAGTAGTATTACAGTCAGCTATCACTTCTTCATCCTCACACCCAACATGCATTTGAGTACTGCTTGTTAATCTCCCACCTGTGGAATACACATAGGGACCATCACTCGAAGAAGAAATGCAGGTTACTTATCTGTAACTGGAGGTTCTTCAAAATGTGCCGTCCCTATCTGTATTCCACTCCCCACCCTCTGTCCCTTCTGCTCCGGATTTTTTGGATTTGAGGTAAGAGTAGAAACTGGAGAGGCATCGGTCCAGACCGCCCTTTATACCCTCGGTTCGGAGCACAAGGAGAGCCATGGCACATGTGCAAGTTAAAAGATGCTGCTTGTGAAAAATTCTTGACTTAGGCATGTGGTGTGCATGCGTATCCATGTGTGGAACACAGATCACACATCTCAAAGAGCCTCCTGTTTCATTTAAGTCACCTCAATTTTCCTTTTCCTGTTCTTTCCACCACTCTCCTCCCCCAGCAAACTAGCAACTGGGAGTGACAACTTAGTGTTTCATACTCATTACATCCCAATGAATGCCATTACTCTACTATATGTGGACCAGCTGATAGTTAATCTTTTCCAATTATACATTTACTTAAGTGTATTGATACATTTTAAAAGAACATAGTCTGAATGTCCAGAATTTTATACTGAGATTTTCAGAGTAGTGCAGGGGATTTGGCCATGCACTGCTCTGAGACTGTCTCAGTTTTTAAAATCAGGAGATAACAGCTGTACAGTACTGCTCATTTAAAGTCATCCCAGTTAACATTGTTTCATTGTTGCGTTGCTGATCAATTAGAGAACATGCTGGTTTAAAGTTGCTCAATGCTCCCTTATGTCGTTTGGCAGCTGCCTGCTTTGTCCACTGCTTGGAGAAAGAGCAGCCCGTTGGAGCTAGCTGGTGGGGGCTTTGGAACCAGGGCGGACAAGCAGCCCCCCTATCAGCTCCCCGCTCCCCTATGTTTTCTGTGCAGCAGCCACCCAGCAGGCTATCAATTGCCGGGCAGTTCAGCTGTCCCTCCCCGACTGCCATGTGCTGCTCCTATCCTCTGCCTTGGAGCTGCTCTCGGGAGCCTCCTGCTTGCTGTGCAAGGGGGAGGAAGAGGGGTGCTAATGTCAGGGTGTCCCCCTCCCCACTTCCCCCCACTCCTTTACCCTATCTCCAAAGAGCGGGGGGGACCATGACAGGGCTCAGGACGGAGGGAGCTTGCTGGCTGCAGCTGCTGTCTCAACTTGCTGATCTACTTTAAAAGGCAGTGTACTTCGAGTGGGGTCAGCATACTTAAAGGGGCAATGCGCGCGTGTCTCTCTCTCTCACTCACACTCACACACACACGGTGTGTGTCTCTGTCTCTCTCTGCCATGCTGTCTCCCCTCCCTCCATTCGTGCTGCCTTGTAGAGTGTGAGGCTACATTAACAACAATGTGTTAACCCTTGAGGGGTCTCCGAGTAGTTGTTCATCATTATCAGTAAGGCATTCCCTGGGAAATATCCAACCCTCTTCCACCCTCTGACTTCACCACCTCAACCAAGCTTCACAATCATCATTGCTGTGTACAGTATTAAATTGTTTGTTTAAAACTTATACTGTGTGTGTGTGTGTGTGTGTGTGTATATATATATATATAGTCTTTTCTCTGGTGAATACTTTTTCCCTTGAACCTCCTGCTTTCCCCCCCCCCCCCATTTATATTAATTCTTATGGGGAAATTGGATTCGCTTAACATAGTTTTGCTTAAAGTAGCATTTTTCAGGAGTTACTGTACAAGGTAAGACTGCTTGTGATGTTGGAAATACGAAAAGATTTACCTTAAAATGAGAGGGTGGCTTATAAGAATAAATAAACAAGTCCACTTTCTCAGCACTTTTGTAAGTAGTTTTACTAGAAAACTAATATTAATAATTCATTATTTAAATCCCTCTAAAACAGAGAATGCAGCTTCATGATGGGAGGCCCAAACAAAAAAGACACCGTTGTCGAAACCCTAATAAACTGGATGTTAATAGTCTCACTGGTGAAGAACGTGTTCAGCTGATCAATAGAAGAAATGCTAGAAAGGTAATCCTATTACTGTGTCCACTCGCATTTTGCCCAAACACAAAATTTATGTGAAATTAAGTGTTCATATCTTCTGCTAGGAAGTCCTTATGTACAGTCTAAAGTTTGTTTTATTAAGTTAATTTGTAAATGGGACATGAAGGGTAATTATAGTGTTTAAATCAGGATTTAGTAAATGGAGAAACTTTCATAAGTTGCTGCAAAATTATTCTGGAGATTCTGTGCAAAATTACACGCACTAAGTGTATATACAGCATTGTATGTTTCTATTGGGTGGAATTCAGCCAATAAAGGGCCTGCACAATGTCCTATGCGCTACTCCAACCCCATGTTAAAAAATTTGAAGACTTTTATAGAGTCGTGCATGAGCCCCCTGCTCTGGGGTGAATTTCATCTGCTAAGAATAGTACAGTATTAAACTGAGGCTTCATAATAACGAGTAAATTGTAAATGATCAAGTACTGTGAAAATGCAGCTATAGGGTTGGCGTCACCGTGTGGAAAAACAGATTGATAAGTGGGAGCTGCTCTGGATTTGTTTACGTTTATTAGGGGGATATTCTTAAATTGATGTTTTAATACAGTAATTTTTCTTTCCCAGAAGAGTGAAAACTTTTTTTAAGCTAAAATTCCATTGTGACCCCCTCTCTGGATATTGCTAGACCATCCCTGCCAGAGTTAACTTAGTATAAATATTTCCAGCAAATAATTTTATTAAAAATTTGTCAAGTGTTAAAAATTTGTCAACCCTGTTACTTGGGTTAAAAGTTTTGTTTAAACAGACATACTAATGACTAGATTTCCTGGCACCTCACTCTTCTGTCTGCAAACACACATCCCTCTAATGTTAACAGCTCATTAAAGGACATTTCTTCTCCATCCTCCTGGTAGGGTAGAGACAGTTTTAGATCTACAGGGTTTGTGTTGGGTAAATCTACAGAGTTGAGCAGGCTGAGCTGCCAGTAATTTTTGCATGATTCGTAGTGTGAGTGCAAAAAGAATTCACCAGATTTGCAAGTGCAGGAGTAGACCTGACCTGCACCCAGTGGGACACAACTACAAATGTTGGGTCCGGGTGAGATGGGAAAACAAAAGGACCCTCCTGGTATTGGTTCAGGTCAGTTGTCCTCCTCCTGCTCGTGGGGTTGGCATGGCAGCGGCTGCATGCCCCATTCTGCTGGCCATCCCCACCTCGCTGCACTGTTATGCTGAAGAGTGAGCGTGGAAAGTCGCACAGCGCCTCTCATTCCACACTGCAGGCAGCACAGCAAGGGGCAGTGGATGGCATCAGCAAGGCATGTAGCTGCTGCCATGCCAGTCCCTTGGGCTGGAGGAGGAGGAGAGTCAGCTCCCTGGGCAAGAGGTGGCAGTGATGGTGCTGACTAAGGTTTGTGGGAAAGGGTCTGGGTTGGGTTGGAAAATAACTTTACTCACTCAAGTGAGCTTGAGTCTGGGTCAGGCCTAAAAATTAGGCACAAGCAGACCTCTACTTAGCAGGTGAAAATTTCCTTTCTTCTCTTTCATCATGGCTCTTGCAGCAACTTCTGGCAGCTCAGCTTGTACCAGCACAGCATATTGCACTCCACAAAATCTATAGATTTCTCCTCTCATCCTCTTGTACCCTTACAGGGTGATAGAGGAGAAGAAATGTCCCCTTAGCTAATGATGGGCTGCTAACACAAGAGAGTCATGTACTTGAAGAACCAAGAGGTGAGATGATTTTAAAATGATCTCGTCTCATGAGCCCCAGTACTTTTAAACCTCTGGACACTTTCAGTTCTCAATTTCTGTTTCAAAAATTTAATAATAATTCAATATTCTCAGTTTAGTTACTGTTGAAAATGACCTGGAAATCACAAGAGGGATGCAATGTGTGCTTCTGAAGGGGCTTTAGCAAATTGGGGGAATAAGAAGAGAGAAAAGGGATCCAAGGAGTCCGTGAACCTTAACAATAAAGAAAAAAGTTACTGAAAATTAATTTAAATATATTTAAAATTGCATAGAAAATCCTTTTTTCTAGTATTTCCTTTTATCAGTCTACTATGAACATTTTTTACATAATGGAAGAATAGTTTCATAAACTACTTTAACATGTGTTTCGTTTTTGCTTAAGGTGGAGTTTGCAATAAGCCTCACCAATGTGTGCATTAATAGATTACTGATGTATTATTGTGTGGTTGAAGACAAAAGTTTAAATGCAGCCAAAGCCTGCAGATGTTGTGGCTTTTTACTGTAGAACACTGAAAGTACGCTTCACTAACAGGCTGGATCTTGATGTTGTTTGGTGGTGGTTCTGTAAATCTTAAAAATATCCATTATTACAAAAGTGTGGTGACTTTTTTACTGAGAAGTCTGTGATGCTTGACATATAATGATGGTTTGCATTTGTATAACACCTTTCATGCAGAAGGATCTCAGTTATTTACAAAATCACTTCACCCATCATGGAAGTATTGCAACCATTTAAAAGTCCCCAGGAACATTGCTCAACAGTTTAGAACAGAAAGTGAAGAATACCCCATCCAGTTGAAATAACAGGGAGAATTGTAGGTAGGCAGAACATAATTACCCAAGTTGAATTGGGCCAGAACACCAGGATTAACAACCCTGTTCTTGCAAAAATTGCTGTGGTATGAAAGGTCAAGTCCTTAGTGTTAAATGTCACCTGAAAGTTGTAATCTTCAGCATCACAAGACCCTCAGTAATATTGGTTCCATACTGACTTTGGAGGGAAAAATGACCACCAACCACTTCTTCAGAACCTTGGATGTCTTCTGTCAAAGTAATGACCCATCACATTCCTTCTTAATAGGAGTTCTGAAAAGATCACAGCCAAAGTGATAAAGCTTCCAGTCCTGTTTCTTCGACATTTGATTTTGTGTGTGTGTAAACCCTCTGCATGCATGATTCATTTCAGGTTGTATGGTTGTGTATTTGGTCTGTTTGACCTCTCATGATTTTTATCCTCCAAAGACAGCACTGTGTGTTGTCTGATCAAGAATAGATCTCAACCCTAGTGTTATTTGTGTTAAGTATCTATCACAAATACAGTGCTTGCTATTATAATGTTACTGTTTTGGCATTGAGTGGTATCCAAGATACTACAGTTCACACCAATATTTAAAATAGAAAATAAGTATACTGATGGTATAGCGTCTCTTGGCGAGTGTTGACTTCTCAGTCATGTCCAGTCTGTCACTTCCAGAGACAAATGTGAGTAGCCTCTGATGGGTGATGGAGACAAAGGAGTCTTAGCCGGACATTAAACAAAGAGGGAACAAACAGAAGGGGGGAGGGGTATATTAGACAAGCACTGGTAGTGATTCCTTAGTTATGATTGTGTTGAGAATTATACTTTCAGCAAGTTCACTGTAAATTTTCAGAGGACAAATTAATGTTCTATGTAATCTTTCTTAATAAAGGGTTTGCTAACTTTTCCAAAGGAAACACTTGAAAAATGCCCCCTTGAAGTTTTGCCTTGGTTTACGTACACTTCGGATGACTCTAGCTAAACAGCCACAAACACCAGAAATTCTAAACTTCACGCATACCTTCTATTACATTTCAGACATCATCTACTTTCAAGGTTTTTAAAATTAATTCAATAGGTTATCTTGCACTGAGACTGGCTAATAGAATTGCTCAGATTTGTCAGCTATTTCTGTGTTCATTCTGCCAACCTGCATTCTGATTCACCAACATACCCATTATGAGTCATGTTGGCAGGTTTCATAGCAGGGTAAAGGGAGCTGTTCTGGGGGAGAGATGTGGCTTGGGGTAGGGATGTGGAATTGCAGGCAGATGGATCAGGGATTGGGAAGGGCATGAAGGAATTCAGCTGGGCTTTGGGGAAGGGTAATGTGCAGGGAAATAAAGTGGATAACACTTCCGCATGTCGGAGTGAGTTTGGGGTGGTGGGCGTGGGTGTGGTTTTGAGTCTGAACAGTGTACCCAAAGCAGCATTACTGTAGGGAGCCTTTCAAGTGCTGTTTCATCAATGCACAGACACTCAGCTCTTAGATTCATAGATTCATAGATTCTAGGACTGGAAGGGACCTCGAGAGGTCATCGAGTCCAGTCCCCTGCCCGCATGGCAGGACCAAATACTGTCTAGACCATCCCTGATAGACATTTACCTAACCTACTCTTAAATATCTCCAGAGATGGAGATTCCACAACCTCCCTAGGCAATTTATTCCAGTGTTTAACCACCCTGACAGTTAGGAACTTTTTCCTAATGTCCAACCTAGACCTCCCTTGCTGCAGTTTAAGCCCATTGCTTCTTGTTCTATCCTTAGAGGCTAAGGTGAACAAGTTTTCTCCCTCCTCCTTATGACACCCTTTTAGATACCTGAAAACTGCTATCATGTCCCCTCTCAGTCTTCTCTTTTCCAAACTAAACAAACCCAATTCTTTCAGTCTTCCTTCATAGATCATGTTCTCAAGACCTTTAATCATTCTTGTTGCTCTTCACTGGACCCTTTCCAATTTCTCCACATCTTTCTTGAAATGCGGTGCCCAAAACTGGACACAATACTCCAGCTGAGGCCTAACCAGAGCAGAGTAGAGCGGAAGAATGACTTCTCGTGTCTTGCTCACAACACGCCTGTTAATACATCCCAGAATCATGTTTGCTTTTTTTGCAACAGCATCACACTGTTGACTCATATTTAGCTTGTGGTCCACTATAACCCCTAGATCCCTTTCTGCCGTACTCCTTCCTAGACAGTCTCTTCCCATTCTGTATGTGTGAAACTGATTTTTTCTTCCTAAGTGGAGCACTTTGCATTTGTCTTTGTTAAACTTCATCCTGTTTAACTCAGACCATTTCTCCAATTTGTCCAGATCATTTTGAATTATGACCCTGTCCTCCAAAGCAGTTGCAATCCCTCCCAGTTTGGTATCATCCGCAGACTTAATAAGCGTACTTTCTATGCCAATATCTAAGTCGTTAATGAAGATATTGAACAGAGCCGGTCCCAAAACAGACCCCTGCGGAACCCCACTCGTTATGCCTTTCCAGCAGGATTGGGAACCATTAATAACAACTCTCTGAGTACGGTTATCCAGCCAGTTATGCACCCACCTTATAGTAGCCCCATCTAAATTGTATTTGCCTAGTTTATCGATAAGAATATCATGCGAGACCGTATCAAATGCCTTACTAAAGTCTAGGTATACTACATCCACAGCTTCTCCCTTATCCACAAGACTCGTTATCGTATCGAAGAAAGCTATCAGATTGGTTTGACATGATTTGTTCTTTACAAATCCATGCTGGCTGTTCCCTATCACCTTACCACCTTCCAAGTGTTTGCAGATGATTTCCTTAATTACTTGCTCCATTATCTTCCCTGGCACAGAAGTTAAACTAACTGGTCTGTAGTTTCCTGGGTTGTTTTTATTTCCCTTTTTATAGATGGGCACTATATTTGCCCTTTTCCAGTCTTCTGGAATCTCTCCCGTCTCCCATGATTTTCCAAAGATAATAGCTAGAGGCTCAGATACCTCCTCTATTAACTCCTTGACTATTCTAGGATGCATTTCATCAGGCCCTGGTGACTTGCAGGCATCTAACTTTTCTAAGTGATTTTTAACTTGTTCTTTTTTTATTTTATCTGCTAAACCTACCCCCTTCCCATTAGCATTCACTATGTTAGGCATTCCTTCAGACTTCTTGGTGAAGACCGAAACAAAGAAGTCATTAAGCATCTCTGCCATTTCCAAGTTTCCTGTTACTGTTTCTCCCTCTTCACTAAGCAGTGGGCCTACCCTGTCTTTGGTCTTCCTCTTGCTTCTAATGTATTGATAAAAAGTCGTCTTGTTTCCCTTTATTCCCGTAGCTAGTTTGAGCTCATTTTGTGCCTTTGCCTTTCTAATCTTGCCCCTGCATTCCTGTGTTGTTTGCCTATATTCATCCTTTGTAATCTGTCCTAGTTTCCATTTTTTATGACTCCTTTTTATTTTTTAGATCATGCAAGATCTCGTGGTTAAGCCAAGGTGGTCTTTTGCCACATTTTCTATCTTTCCTAACCAGCGGAATAGCTTGCTTTTGGGCCCTTAATAGTGTCCCTTTGAAAAACTGCCAACTCTCCTCAGTTGTTTTTCCCCTCAGTCTTGATTCCCATGGGACCTTACCTATCAGCTCTCTGAGCTTACCAAAATCCGCCTTCCTGAAATCCATTGTCTCTATTTTGCTGTTCTCCCTTCTACCCTTCCTTAGAATTGCAAACTCTATGATTTCATGATCACTTTCACCCAAGCTGCCTTCTACTTTCAAATTCTCAACGAGTTCCTCCCTATTTGTTAAAATCAAGTCTAGAACAGCTTCCCCCCTAGTAGCTTTTTCAACCTTCTGAAATAAAAAGTTGTCTGCAATGCAGTCCAAGAATTTGTTGGATAGTCTGTGCCCCGCTGTGTTATTTTCCCAACATATGTCCGGATAGTTGAAGTCCCCCATCACCACCAAATCTTGGGCTTTGGATGATTTTGTTAGTTGTTTAAAAAAAGCCTCATCTTCTGGTACTGCAGCCTTGGCTGTCCAGCACACCAAACAGCAGTGCCAGGAAAAAGGAGCTACGCTGCACATAAATACTGGTGTATCAATCAAGGGCTCCTAGTGGCTCTGTGCTTAGGAGAATGAGGGAGCAGCACCAGGAAGACTTTCAAGCACCATTGCCTCAAAAGCACTGGTCTCCGAAGCCTCTTCTGTGGCCTGAGGACCCCCAGTCAAAACACTCTTCTGCAACTAAAATCCCCAAACCTCCTGTCCCTTGCTAGCCGCTCACTCCCCCATGCCCAATTTTTAGGCCCTCTAATACCGCCAACTCATTCATAAAGCTGCCTGGATGGAGTGCAGGATTCAGGAAGGCCTGGGTCTGTGATTTTTTTTGGGGGGGGAGGGTCTAAAATGAGGGAATCCCAGTGCGTCTGTACCAAGGCCTGTACCAGCATTGGAAGGACTCCCCTAAGCTCCCCATCAGCCCCAGGAGGAGCCAGTGCCAGTGTCTTGACACAAACACACGATGTTCTCCCATGGTGGTATCCCAGGGAGCTGAGCCAACAGCACTGGGGAACCCTATCAAAGGTGGTTGTCCCAGTGCAGAGACATTTGAGCTCTCCCCGCCACCAGCTGCCTGCACAGTGATACTCCCTCTTTGCTGCAACGAGATTCACCACTGTAAACTGCCTGCCCCGTTACCTTCTATGTTCCCAATCACTACCCTGCCCCAACATCCCCGATCACCTGGCTCATTTCTGCTCTTCCCTTTTTGGTTCTCTCAGTTATCCATGCGGCAGCCCCATGGGGAGCTAAGGAGCAGAGGCAGATTTCTGTTTTGTGGGGCCCTGGACCCGAACAAGTGCCTCCCCTCCCCCTCCGGCACCACTGCCGGATAAATAGGGTCAGAACACGGGGGCTTGCCCAGCCCCGTGTCCGGCCGCCCAGCACTCCTGCTGGGGAGCAGAGGAAGCCTGCTCCCCAGCAGGAGCGCCAGGTGGGCAGAGCAGGTTGGGGTGGAGGGGCGCCCCAATTGGCTGGGGCCACTGGACACAGGCACCTTTGGCCCAGTGGCTAATCCGCCACTGCCAAGGAGGGATGAAGAGCTGGTTAGAGAAGGTCTGGCAGTTAACTGAGATGTGGAGGACATGGGGAGTGTGAATTAAAAATGAGGCTTGAGCTGAAAGGAGCTTGAGTGGAGAAGAACAGAGGAAGCACTCCTCTTCCCTCTCCTTCCTTTCATTCAGCTCTGTCCTAGATCAAACCCTACTTCTCCCCTTCCATGTCATGATGAGGTATAAAAAAGGGGAGTTGATGACAGGGATTTTTGATGACTTAACTGCTTATTTCTTTGCTTTTTGTGGGATGCATTGATGGGAGATGCTGTTTAGAAACCTTAACTCAAAATTAAAGTTTGATTTTTTGTGTGTGTGTGGGAAACTATAGGAAAATAAATAGTTTAACCTGCCAGAAAGGGCAGCTCTTATTAGACAAAAAGGGTGCCTCTTGAAAAGCAGAATCAGGGGTAATAGGTTAGAACTGATTCACCCACCAAAAGGTAAGCAATTTTTAATAAACAAAAAGAGTATGAATTTTCCTTTTAAAACTTTGACACCTGTTTTCATATATTCATTATTCGTGTGACACCATCCCATTTCAGTACATTTCTGAAATGAACCCTGGCATTTATACTAAATCTTACATTAGTAAGATTGTCAGATATTGAAGTTGCTATATGTGAGTTTAGTGGCTGCTGACGACTGGTACAAATTTATAGAGTACCTATTTTATTCCATTCTGACAGAAACTAATGACAAACCTGGAGTGCTGTTTCGCTTTCTAATGCTGTCAGGTTATATTTGATTTTTTGAAAAAGACATAAATGAAACCAGAGTATCAAATCAGGAAAATCCAAAGTAAACTGAGAAATGTTTCTTCTCAAAACTTTTTATTTTTTAGGTGGGAGGTGCTTTTGCTCCACCACTGAAGGACTTGTGCAGATTCTTGAAAGAAAATCCTGAGTATGGAGTAGCTCCTGAATGGGGAGATGTTGTGAAACAGTCTGTGAGTATTTACAGGATGAACAATGTAATCTATGATGTGAAGTCTGCTTTTTTTTTTTTAAAGAAAGAGACAGACCGATACTAGCATTAGTTTCAGGTACTAGAGTCAGGCAACCGTTATTTAATGTACCTTTGGATGCTCTTAGGAAAATCTACCTGCCTACCCATGATATCTACTTATCTATCCTTTGCCACAATGATGAAGATAATTACAAAATTAAAATTTTAATTGGCCATCAAAATAAAATTACTTGTCCTGGGAAAATGAGCAAGTAGAATTTTTGAAGATTGATTTAATTGTACTAGGTACCTAACTTAAGAGCCAACTATTTATGAAAATAGCTATTATGTTCTGCATTTTATTTTCTAGTTCAGAACTGTACTGTTAGGCAGATTCCAGTGGAAGTGAGATTTATATATTGTAAAAGTTCAATTGTTTGGGGTGTCATACATCTGTCCTTGTAGAATAAAAAATGTGTTTAATATTTACAGCTCTACAGTGAGCAGGCTTTTAAAGTAGAGATCATAAACTAGACTTAGAGCAAAATTTTCTGAATTGCTTATGTCTCATGTTCAAATGTGACTTGTCTCTTTTGAAAATAGGACTTAGGCTCCTGAATCAGTTGGCACTTCAGAAAATTTTACTCTAGTGTCTTGTGCCCTCTAATTCCCAGGAGCATGGTTTGTGCTGCTCTGGCCTCACCTGTGCTGTTTCTTCTGTTTGGCTCTCCACTCTGTATGTGCTACTAGAATTGTGTGACAGAAGGAACATGCTCCCCACTGGCACGGGAGCAGCTTAATGCCAATAGCAAGATGCATCTAATGTGTAGTTTTTCCCAGGTTAGACTTATGAATGTAGCTCTAAGAATATACATTTATTGCAGCCCCTTCTGCATTGTAAACCAAATTTTAATTTAGTTTGAAAAACTGAATTTGCAACTATTTGTGGACACACAGTTTGCATTCACATTTGCAGATCAAATAATTGTGCATGTGCCAACCTGATTTGCCAGATGTAGACTTTGTGCACACATAGGTGTACGCAAAAATTTGTGACCACAATTTCTGAGGCCACTTACAAATTTTCCCCTTTCTGTAGAACTTGTAGGAAATATCCAAATCTCATGGGACACGTGGTACAGAAGAAGGAATCTACAAGGATGTTTTTATTTCTGTAATGAAAAAACAAACCCAAAAAACAAATCCTGTTATCTGTAAAAAGTGACAGTCTGTTATAAGTGCAGTAGATCAAAATAACACAGATCATTTTATTTGAGGTTTGTACCCCAGTAAGTTGAAAGGGAAATTTTCATTTAATTATTGATGCTGTTTTTTGTCTTCAGGCTCAGCAAAACAGCATGCATATATTTTCATTGTGAAAACTGTATAACTGATTCATCTGTCCTTTGTTTTATTGGGATGAGTACCCTTTTTTTTTTTTTTTTTTTTTTTTTTTTTTTTAAACACACCACCACCACCACCACCCACCTATGGACACAAAGCTGTAAACCTACCCTCCTTTATCTCCATGCAAATAGAAGTGGCTAGAGGTGCAGGCCTCAAAATGTTGGATAACAAAATCCTGCTCTGGGAACTTTATTTACCCTTCCACTCCTCATGTCCACATAGAGATTAAGATAATTTCTGGTGGTAATCCTGTGAAGTCTGTATCTCCACCTGCCAGAACTGGTAGGGATTGTACTACATTTGCTGTACACAGTCAGCCTCAGGCAGAGGATTGCAGGGTTTTTATTTATTTATTTAACAACATTTTAGGCTTCTGCAGTTAATCATAAGTACTATAGTATTTAAAAATAGTATCTTCTTACTTAACTCATCCTTACGTTCATTGAAAGTTCTGAGCACTTGCTTTAGTGACAAAGTAATTTTTACTATTTTTTTTTCTTGGTATAGCAGGGCCAGTACAGCTAACAGTGAGCTAGATTCTATTCTGGTTAATATGCCAACAGAATTGTAAAGTTCCAGTTGCAGGACTAGGTTCTGCCCTCTTTTATACCCAGGCACCTCCATGCAGGGCAATGAAGTATCACAGCAGTAACGAGGAGCAGAACTGGTGACAATGATTACCAAGACATAAATGAGAATAGAATTTGCCCTGTAGATTTTTTTTTTTTTTTAATGGTGATCCTGAAAGCAGAAAGAATAGAACTTGATTTTCAAATCCCTGGTTGAATATGAGGGCTGACAGTTTTTTTTAAATTAAGGGATCTTGTATACTGAGCAAATTTTATTTTGAGTTATAATAAAAAATTGAATCCTGTGGTGCCATTTTTATAGTCAGTTTTCAAGGCAGAACTGTACTTCAAAAAGAACACCAGAGCACAATTAGAGTCCTGTCTTTACCACTAGATAGGACTTACATAGCTGGCAGAACACCACTCTAGGTCCCAAGAAAAGATTTTAAGTGTCTTGGATTTCAATTTATTTGGACTTTCAAACTGTGAAGAAACATTAAAATGTTCCCAGATCATGCCTCCACATGAAAATGCACAATTATCTTTCCTATTAAATTGGATAGCCTTGTTATCTTTGTAATCACAGTAACTAGGTATTTAAAAAAATCAAATAAATTATTGGAATCTGGAAATTACATTAAAATCTGTTGAAAGATCCTAAATCCACACTAGATTTTAAATCTTAAATTCAGATTGCTTAGGCCAAATCCTAATAAACCCTTTGAGGATGATCCTCTGGGCCTGTGGAGAGCCCCATTAAAGGTAGTAGGGATCAATGTGGGTACAGAGGACCATTCAGGGTTACAGGGCTCATTGCAGGATTGAGGCTTGAATGAGGTACCTTTGGGAAGTGACAGCACAGATCAGTCACAAACTTTCAGGGAGTTGTCTGGTTAATCAAACTGCTGTGCTAAATTTAGTTAAACAGAATTGTTTTGGGAACTATTCTTGAGTATTTAATTTTTAACCAACATAGCTTTAACCTTATCTTCCTGTAGTGGCATTAATTTTCATATATTAATATAGAATGTATCTGTTTCAGGGATTTCTTCCTGAAGGTATGTTTGACCGTATTCTCACTGGGCCTGTTGTACGAGAAGAAGTAAGCAGGAGGGGGAGACGGCCTAAAAGTGAGATTGCCAAGGCAACAGCTGCAGCAGCAGCTGCCACAGCAGCAAATGTTTCGGTCAACCCTTTGCTAGCTAATGGATTACTTCCAGGAGTGGATCTATCTACTCTTCAGGCCTTACAACAAAACCTGCAAAACTTGCAATCACTGCAAGTAACAGCAGGATTAATGGGAATGCCTGCTGGACTAACTACTGGAGGAGAAGCTAAGAATATGGCTGCCATGTTCCCCATGCTACTGTCAGGAATGGCTGGATTACCAAACTTGCTGGGTATGGGAGGACTCCTAACAAAGTCTACAGAATCTGTTTCAGAGGAGAAAAAGGGAAATGACTCAAAAGAGCCAGATGTAAAGAAAGAAAGGACAGAAAACCAACATGCAAATAATGGTGGTGAAGACTCTGTGTCAAGTTCTCCCTCTACGTCCTCTGCTGCTGCCAACCCTTTAGCTCTTAACCCGTTACTTTTGTCCAATATACTTTATCCAGGGATGCTTCTCACTCCAGGCCTTAATCTTCATATCCCAGCATTGTCCCAATCCAATATTTTTGATGTACAGAACACTGAAAACAATGACACAGGCTCAGCCAAGGCTACAGAGGAAAAGGAGGAGAATTCTAGGATTAGAGATCAGGAAGACAAAGGGGGAACAGAGCCAAGTTCTCATAATGAAAACAGCACAGATGAGGGTTCAGAGAAAGCAGATGCTTCATCTGGATCTGACAGTACATCGTCTTCATCTGAGGATTCAGATTCTAGTGATGAAGACTGACCCCAGACTATGTACTTAAATTATGAACTGATTTTGAATTTATTCTTTAATTATTTCATTGTAAATAACCCAGTGTTGAGCGCATCAAATGATTTATTGACTGAACTTTCAGTATTTGTTTAGAAGTGCAAACTGCTTTCAGAGATGTTTTGCATGTAATATTTCTTGAAGTTCATAAGTTTCTGAACTTGTATGTACTATCAATACACAATGGTGTAAAATTACAACAAATGGCATAATTTTGTTGGGAGGTTATTTTATGAAAATAATGCTCAGTAAGAGCTGTATATTTAATATATTTGCAGTGAACACAGAATATTTTCGGCATATTATTGATTTAATTTGAATATAGTTTTACAGCCTCCTTGACACTTATAATTTACAGATCAAAACTCAGCAATAATTTGGGCAGCTAATGAATGTCATGAAAGCTGTAGAATCTACATCACCATCCATTGCTTTAATTACATGAAAATGCTGTAGTGTTGCGATGCACTGCTGATGTTTCCAATTCAGGTACAAGTGTGTTTAAAAGGAGGAAAAAAGTTTCCCAATCAGCCAGTTAAACTGGCTATCTGTTACCTCAGCTGAGTTAGTTTAGGAAGTTTACATTGGTTTCTATAGTTGTTTTTAGGTTTTGTTTTGTTTTTAAACACACCCTCTATGATATCATGTTAATCTGGCAAGAGATAGGACTGTTTTTTCTCACCAGAAGCGTTCTGATAACAGTAAAGGGAAGTTGACACAAAATAGTCCTATCTCATCCTTCTTTGGCACCACAGAGACCTATTTAGTTTAAACCTTGCAAAGTTTTGGGCTCCCTCCACAGAAATACAATGTCTCGATTGAGGAGTAGTATCCCCAAAACTCAGAAAAGGCAAACTGTCATGAAGTGCCACTGAAAAGACCTTTCAACACTGCATACTTCATGTAAAAAAATGTTTGTTTGCTTTGTTTGTGTAGATTTTTATTTGTGTTTTATGTAACAAAGCCTCCTGGGATTACCAGATGATAATGGTAAAGAAGAATATTGATAGTTTAAACTCATTTTGAGTTTAGACTTCTCTACAGGTTTAAATATGACTAAATGTTATGATGAAATGTTACCCAAAATCATTCTTGAGGATTTAGTTTATATATTATGCTGAGTTGCCCAATTTAAAATAAAAAAAAAAAAGCACTTTGAATAGTAAAGACAGATAAATTATTCCTGGAAACAACAATAACAGGGCATAAGACATCTGTTCAAATCCAAATCCTTAGAACCCTTTACTGTATAAAATCAGTCTAATATTTGATGTGTGATATGATTCCTCTTTCTGCTGAAGCTGCTATTACTTTGACATGGTAGAGGCCCAGATTCACACTTACATGTTTGAACTGAGATTTCGATTGACTTTAGTTATCTCATTTGTGGTCCAAGAATAGGGAAGTGCTCAGAGAGAATATATACAGGTACTAGTAGAAGTCATTGAAAAAAGCTTTTCAAAGGGATACATTTAAAAAAAACAAACTGTATATTTTGATATAGTTCTGTTGCTCGCTTGTATAGTAAACAAGACTTTGTTTTTTACCAAGAACTTTTCCAATACATTATACGTTTCTATGTGCAAAATAATTAACCCCATGATTAGAAGCAGTATTACATGTAATTACACAATTATACAAGTCCCATTTGGATTGTGCTGGTTACTGTATTTTCCCATAATAGTATTCTGATTTTTGGCCTTTCATACAGTGTCTTAGCAATAGTGAAAATTAAAACCTGCCAAGAGAAGGGTGTAGCAATTCTTCATCATGAAGGGATGTATTGCATATTTAATATTTTTGCCCTTTGTAATATAGCACTTTTGTTTAACTAGGATGCATCTATGAAATAGCCAAAGTTTTTCAAACACAGTTATTAACTTAGTTTGCTGATGGAGTATTTCAACAACACCCTTACCCCACAAAAGAAATACTAAATCTTGTGGCTAAAACCTAATTTATATCAAATTTATTAAATAAAGTATTTTCCTAATTATGGTCAAGTGAGTTTGCTTACCGTTCTATGATTCTCTTTCTGTGTAATAAGGCAATTACAGTTTAAAATAATTAAGGCTGATATAGACTTGAACATAATGTATTGGATTTATTTTTAATCATTATCAATTGGAAGAGGAAAAATGTGTCCCACTATCAGCTAAACAATATGCAAATATGGTTGTATAAAGTTAAGGGTTGTAAGGAAACTTCAGTAGATTTACACTAATACTGAGGTTACAGTTAAAAGGATATCCAAGGTGATCATAAAGTGTGTGTTGGTAGTTACTAAAAGAACTTTAGCTATTACTGCCTTGTATTTCTATCCCTTGTTTCAGGCTTCATGATACAAGTCTTAGTCCAGTTTTTCTTTTGGACATTTGCAATATTTGCCAGTTGTGTTCTGTGTAGTCTGAATTTGCTTTCTGTAGTTGAACAAGCGTCTTAAAAAGTCATTTGTAATTTATTGAATTACTTTCTATGATGTTCTATAGAGGAAATGGAAGTTTAATTATTTTTTATTAAACATATTCTTTGACTACCCATGATGTCAGGCTTGATACGTGAAAATAATTTTTAACATGAATGCAGATTAAATTTATACCTGTGAGCAGTGTAGGTGAAGCTATTAGTAAAATTCCAAGGTGTTAAAACACACATTAAGATGCGTTACAAAATATAAAACTTGAAGTTATTCAAAGTTAAGAATTTAAGTCAAGGTCATGTAACTGTTTTGATATAACTACATACAAATTCTGTGAATTAGTTAATGGTAACTTACTGTTGTTCTTCCCTGGTTTCTGAGAGAATCCATTTCAGCCTATTTCCTGTAGCATTTATATGGGTATTGTGCTAATTCTACCAGCGTTATTCAGATACAGTATTATAACAAGATAACTTGCTGAACCAAGAACAGTTCAATTTAAAAAAAAATCAGGTTATTTTACACAAAATAAGGTAATTTTAAAACATGACGGATATATCCCACATCCTGCACAGCCAGGGGAAGGCACTAGATAATCTTATGAAACTTAAATCTCTAATTTTTATGAAAATCTGAACGGAAAATAACAGCCAAATTATACTGAAAATAAATCTCTGATCCTATAAACAAAATAAACCATTAATAACCACACAATCTTTGAAATATGCCACCTGATAGCTAGACAGAGGAGACTGTCAAGGTTTAGGCCCAAAATTTGATTTGCTTTAAAAGGCATTTATTTCTAGTATTTTATCATAGTAAAATATTAGGCCAGAAGGTGGATGTGGCTGGGAGAGCCATAATGCCCATCTAAATCTGTCTGTCAATCTGTTTTGCTTTTATATCCTGTTACCTTTTAAGTGCTTGTCTAAATCTTTTGATTACATTGGCAGCTGCAATTACTATTGCTACCTTTAGTTTAAGCCACTCAGGATAAATATATTTTTCCTGTACGGTCCCTAGTTGTCTGCGCCTTCTTGTTTCAGTCTGCTACTCACTGTTAGTTCAGTGGCATCCATCTTATCTATTCTCATCTGAATCCTATCTTTAGGTCTTGAGTGTGCTCTCTGTTATTCCTTTTTCAGATGAATGTATACCTAATTTAGTTAACATGTCATTGTTCTATTTTAAATTTGGAGATCTGGCAGAAGCTCTGATAGCTTTGTTTTTATTTCAAAGGGCTCATTTGAGAAGAAATAGTCATACATTTCAAAGCAGCTGATAAATAAAGAAAATTATATATATATATATATATATATATGGTTCGTAGCCATACCATCTTTGGATGTAATCCTTTCAGGTCTCTCACAAGTTAAACTGTAGAAGGATCAGTACTTGAAAGAGATTTCAAAGGAATATACAGATTGTGTAGGCCCGGGGTTCTCGAACTGGGGGTTGAGACCCCTCAGGGGGTTGTGAGGTTATTACATGGGGGGGCACGAGCTGTCAGCCTCCACCCCAAACCCTGCTTTGCCTCCAGCATTTATAATGGTGTTAAATATATTAAAAAGTGTTTTTAATTTATAAGGGGGGGGACACACTCAGAGGCTTGCTATGTGAAAGGGGTCACCAGTACAAAAGTTTGAGAACCACTGGTGTAAGCAATGGTGTTGGTGACTCAGTGAGTACCTCTACTTCCCAGCTTGAGTAGACAGACATGTGCTAGCTCTACTTGATCTAGTGCAATAAAAATAGCAGTGTGGTCAGGGGTAGCACACACAATGGCTTGGGCTAATTGCCCACGTATGTACCCAGGAGTCCTGGGTGGTTTTGCACTCTGGTGGCTAGCCTGAACTGCCACCTGTGCTGCTACACTGCTATTTTTAGCCTGCTAGCTTGAGCAGAGATAGCATGTGTCTATTCAAGCTGGGAAGCATGCTCCCAGCTGCAGTGTATAGGTACAGATGAAGTGACAGTCTTGTAAATTGGTACTCAACCAATATCCTAGCATGGAGTTAGCACCTCAGGAAGCAAAGTGTACCTGATAAACAAGTCATGAATATCAGTGGTCATTCAAGACTCATAGTGTTTGGTATACCAGATGAGATTTTAAATCTGCTGTTTTGGGCAAATTCCAGCCCAAGATTCTAATTCTACCTAAACTCTCCCTGCAATTTCAACTGGATATGGTATTCTTCAGTTCCTCCCCTAAATTATTACACCACCACTACGCTGTCAAAAAGACGTTTCACCTTAGTATTGGCTGCATTCAAGAGGCGGATTAAATGATCTCTGTGTATGGCTTGTATATCTGATATTTTATAAAGCATTTTGGGATGTAATACATAATACATACTTTGCATTGTGAAGATTATTAAGGTCTGTCCACACTAGGAATTTTTGCACTGTTTAGCTATACCAGTATTAGTGTAGAGAACCTTCATTGATGTAAAGTGGGATTTGCACTGCTGCATGTTGCTGGTTCGGACGGGAGGTGTAGGAAATTGGCTCTGTCAACACTATGCCTTCTGAGGAGACTCCTGTGTGGAGGTATCCCCTGCTGGATATGTGTGGGAGATTTCCACTCAGGTGGAGTAAAAGGATCCAAGTGAAATAGAGAATCTGGCCTAATAACTTTGTGTTCCTTCACTGGATCCTGTTTCAGTGCATGAACAAAGGTGGTGGTCTACTCTCTAAAGACAAAATCCTACTCCATTTGTGGTAATGAAACATCTGGTGAAGCACTTGAGATGTTGATGACACAAACAAGAGCATAGGTGCAGCTCCTCAACTGAGGTAAATTGTCATAGTTCTGATTGAAGTCAGTGAGCTATGACAGTTTACCCCAACTGAGGTGGAACAATTTTAAATGTCTGGTTTTGAATTTACAAAATTAAAATACTCTTTTCTTCCCTGCAAGTGTAATTCCATCAAGAGTTAAAAGTGAACAGTTAAGGGTTTGGTTGAGGTGATGTGGGCTGACCAACAAGGAGAATGTGGAGATGGATGTCTACATTCTGAATAATTTCTCTTCCCTGAAAATGCTGTGTTATTTCTGTCGTATTAATTTTGGATAAAATTCAATATTGTGGACTCTAATTTAAAACAATGTAGAAGATAACTGAAAACAAAATTACCACTGTACAAGAGCCTCCTCCTATACGACTTAAAATGATTCAGAGACTATGGAATGTCCACCTATCAAGAAGAACATTAATTTAAATAAATAAGGCAGATTGAGACTAATCTCTCCTTGTGCCTTTTTGTCATTGTCCTGGAATCAGGTAGCCCATGCTTCATCTCTCTGCTTTTCTTCTTCCAGTTCCCCCAGACGGAAGGATGATGGATAAAAAAGAGAAGGAAGGAATACAAGAAGGAACAGGGAAGAGTATAAGTCAGAAACTCCAGGTGAAAGGGTGATCCTGAGATTCCTCTGTGAGAGAAAAACTTCCTTCCCTGCCTGCTCTCCAACTCCTCTCTGAGCACGGGCTAAGGGTGCAAAACCCCATGTGAGTGCCCCAGGTAAGATCTGCTTTGGGCATCCCTTTTACTGCCACCTTTATGCATGAGAGATATTTTGGCTGTTTCTTTCCCTCACTTCAGTCTATCCCTGCCCTGTGTCTAAGCTGATGGGGGACAGTTCCCATTGCAACCTCTCCAACTCTTCTCTGGGATGTAGGAGATGACACCCTGTTACCGACTCTATTTCCAATAGTTGGGAGTCCTGTTGGATAGGGGCTCTCTTCTACCATGTCTTCCTGCCAGTGGCAGCCTCTCCTCAGACTCTGTCTTGCAGTTCAGCTGTGGCTGCTGCTGTGCCATCTTGGGTGTTTCCTGCTGCTTTGATCACAATTGTGTCTGTTCTGACCAAATGAGTGGCTAGAGCTCAGCTCTGCACTTCTGCAATGGAGGGAGCCTTTCACTGTAGTGAGGGAAGGCTCTGGCAGGGGAGAGGCAGCGGGACACTATACTGCTAAAAACAGTAGTGTAGGTGTGGGAATCACTGCTTAGACATGTAGAGAGAGAGATAGCATATTGTCGTGGTCAAAGACCCCCACGCAGTTATTTTAGTTCAAAGACTCATAGCCTGAGGCCTTTATTGACATACAAACCAGTGCGCACTGGGGTGTGGTCCGGAGACCAACACCCCAGTGCGCACTGGTTTGTATGTCAATAAAGGCCTCAGGCTATGAGTCTTTGAACTAAAATAACTGCGTGGGGGTCTTTGACCACGACAATTTGGGGGCTCGTCCGGGATCACTCGACGTCCCACCGGACCGGAGGACCGTGGACCGCTCTCACACCGATCCCAGGCGCCAGGTAAGAGACCCTTGTCTCTATTTGGGCTTCGGTGGGGAGCTGCCCATAGGCTCTGGGTTCAGGTAAGGGCGCGCTGTGATCCGAACCTTTTGAGGTAAGACTCATTTGCCTGACGCCTGTTCGTTTTGTGTGTGTCTGTTCTGTAACTTGTCTGTTTAAATTCTTGCATCATGCTGCACTTTCTCTATCATTGTTTCCTTAGGCTATAAGCTAGGGGGGGAGGGCGTAGGGGACTGTCTGTTTTGTGGTGTGTACACGAGGTCTTAAACCCAACGGTTTCTTTGGAACAGCCTCGGTGAAATTACTGGGACATCCGTCTGGCAGTTAAACACTTTTAGAGTGCCAGCCCAGAATAAAAACAAGTTTCGGATGACAGGAGATTATTCAGGCAGGAACAGAGGCTGAATAGGCTGGGTGATCTCTCTGGGACATAAAGGAAACCACCACTGACTCAAGAACTAAGTGGCCCGAGGACTAGAGGTAAACAACTGAAAGGGTTTCTAATCTTAATAAGAACAAGAAGTACGCCAAACTCCTATGCTTTGCCTTTTTGAGCTTTCTATATTGTTGCTTGCTTAGCTTTGTGGCCATATCCCTCTGGGCGGTGGTGTCCCCAGAGGGAGGGGAGATACGCGGGGAAATATAGGGACCGGCTGCAGGAGCACCCCGGGAGAGTGGACCCCATAGTAAGTAGGGGCGTAATCCACCGAACCTGTAGGACGCGGGTGGACCCCTTAAGCGAGGTGGGGTATAATCCCCTGAGTAGAGTAGAGGGGGGGCGGAATCCACTGCCTGAACTTCAACAGGAGTTGGGGCGTAATCCAGGAGGACCCGGTGCAGCCGAAGGGGCCGGAGTAGCTCCCACTAGCAATAGGCTGGTGGACCACACTAGCAATAGGCTGTGTGAACTGATAAGACCTGCGGTCCGGGGATTGGCAGGACTCCCACCAGCACCAGGCTGTATGGCTGGGTAGGACTGTTATAGCAAAGATCCCAGTTTAGGTGTGGTGTGATTGTAGGTCGTAAGGTGGTTCCGGGACCTGCTACGGGCGGGGTAAGGGACCGTGAAGTGAAGTAGCGAAAACCCCCGTTTTGTGTAAGTAAAGTAGTAGGTCCCCACCCTTTTCTACCCATTTAAGTGACAATTGTGTCCCTTCTCGCTCGGAGAGCGGGAAGGCCCCGGGAAACCGTCCAAGTACTCCTAGGCAGTGGTGCAACCCATCCCGTTCTCTTGAAGACGGGCCGGTGCTCCCTGCTGGGGGAGGAGTGTACGGCGACCACCTCCTTGCTCGGAGAGCGGGGGGGCCCCTAAGGAATCCGTCCTAGTACTCCTAGGTAGTAGAGTATCCCATCCCGTACTCTTGAAGACGGGCCGGTGCTCTCTACTGGGGGAGGAGAGTACGGTGACCAAGGCTTTCCTAATTTTTCGTGTAATTGACCTACGACCAAAAACCCTTCCCCGAATCTTATCTTCCTCTGGAGCAAGAACTCGCGTGTGGGTTGGATCACTGTGGAGTGAGCTCCCTCCCCTTGCTGTGTTTAAAGGGGAGCCCCTGGAAATCGTTTGCCAAAACCTGGGACAATCGGGCATCCTACCCCGTTCCTTTTAAAGGCGGATTGGTAACTCATTGCTGAACAGGGTGCATGCGAGGACCTCCCTTATAAATCCTTCCTATTGGTGTGTGAATGTTGAAAGGGGTGGACCTCGCCTAGAGAAACGAAGGTTGGGTGGACCTCACCTAGAGAAACGGAGGTTGGGTGGACCTCACCTGGAGAAACGGAGGTTAAAAAAGAAAAAGATAGAAAACCAAATAAAAATGCTAATTGCAGTGTTCTAGTTTGTGTAATATAAATTTTAGTGTTGTTTAACTATTCTTCCAGCATGATAGCAAGTGTTTTAGTGTTGTTGTGTTGTTTAACCACTCTTTAAGTATAATAATAATTGTTTTGATAAATAATTGGTCCTCTTCTACAAGGAGAGTTGGTAAAAACAGCCCACCCTCCCTGCTGAATTGATAGTAAAACAGTGCCTGTGCCCATAAGAAAAAAAGGATTGGGCCCAAGCGGGCAGACAACCGCAGTTTGAGGAAGTTAAGAGGGGGGGGGGTTGAGGGGTTAACTCTGTAGTTGCTGGTGAAAATTAAGTAATTGCAGAGTTGGCTTCTTGCTTTCTTTCCTTTCATAATAGTAATTGCTTAAATAATAATGTAACGTTGTGCAGTCTATATGATTTTATAGAAACTTAATAATAAGTCAATATAATGTAACTGGAATAGTTTTAGAAAAAATATGGTGATAAGTAAATATAACGCAACTGGGATATGCTTCATGCAAAAGGTCTCTTGTAAGGTATCATTACAGAGCTTATAATCTACTAAGTATAGTCATCTAATTTGTACCACTCTTGCATCTAAAACTGGAAATATAAAATGTATCTCTCTATCAGTGTTATAGAGGGCAAACAATTTATAAGTTTGCCCTGCATGGGCTTGTGCAGGGTAAAACGGATTTATTTGGGTTTAGACCCCATTGGGATTTGGGCATCTGAGTGCTAGAGACAAGCACACTATTGTAAGCTGTTTTCAGGTAGACTTGCAGCTTTGGGACAAGTAATTCAGCGGGGTCTGTGTTAGAGCAGATTAGAGTGTCTAGCTCGGCAAGACAGGGTGCTGGAGTCCTGGGCTGGCAGGAAAGGCAGGAGCAGAAGTAGTCTTGGTACATTGGGTGGCAGCTCCCAAGTGGGTTTCTGTAATCCAACCCGTCACAAATGGCATAAGCGGTAAAACTATAAATAAATGTTAAAAAAAAAGGAAATTCTTGGTTTCTTTGCAGCCATTCCTTTGGGAGTGTCTGTAAATAATCCAGGCAAAAGAATATTAAGGTAAAATCATTTGACTATATAAAAAGGGTTAGTTAAATTTGTTAAGAAACGCTCCTGGTGTGTATAATTTTTTTGTTTATAAGTTTAAGATGTTTTCTAGTGTTGTTTAATTTTGGTATTTAGCATTTGATCCTCAAAGTAATTTAATGCTTTATAAAATTTAAAGTGTTTAAAATAAAGACCAAAGTTGTGGCTGCAGCAAAATAGTCAAAGCCAAAAGAATGGAAAATTTTAAATCTGTTTTGGTAACAAATAGCAAGTAAAAGCTAATATCAACTAAAAGCCACAAATAGAAATCTGGAAGTGTTGCTAGGTACATCTTATACCCTGATCACCTTTGGCACTCCCTGGACGGTTGCGCCTCAGGTGCTCTGGCCCTATTTGCTCGTGTGCATCACCGGATGACAGTGCACCGTTGATTGCTGCAGTTAAATAAAACGTTTCCTCTGTGGCCCAGCACTACTGCCAGTGACGTGATGATTGGGCAGGCAGCACTTTTCCCTCTTTGGAAACTCTTTCTAAATATTTAAATTAATTTAATATCAAGTGTTTGGATAATATAATTGTAAGTTTGCAAGAAGGGCAAATGCAGGATCTTGGACGGAGGTTTTGCAACAGTTTTGCATTGGTAAAATATGTAATGCATGGGCTGTTGTGAAGCTTTTGCTTAAGAATTTTGTATCACAATCTGGCATATCTAAACTGATTATAAAAGAGCTGTGTGCAGCTTCACAGATCCAGTATGGCCAAATGCCCTTTAAAGGCCACTCTCAATCAAAGAACCAGATTCAGCCCTCATAAAAATTTTTACCAGGGCACCCAATGCAACTACCAACAGTGCCCTGCTGGCCTGGCTCAAATAAACAGTCATTTAATAAATTACACAATAGTCAGGCACTAACGAAATGTGTTAGGTCTTTTTATATACAGCAGTCCTGCCACTCACTAAAACCAGAAACTGGGTTTGCATAAGGGTCCATCAGCAAAGAACTGCCCTGGCCCCATGCTAAGGGACTCTTGTCCGCTGACAAATCCATTAAGCCTTCGGACCTTGCTAAGAAAACAACTTCTCCACCTAAGGCCATAATAAAGCCTCCAACCAAGCATGGTAATTGTGCTGGTAACCCCTCCCTTGCAGCCTCATTGCCGGACAGCTAAGTGAACTAAGACTACAAAATCTTAAAGAATAGCTTGCGAAAGCTAGCCAAAACTACCTAAAGATGAAACTTTTAATATTTCTCAGCCTCTCCTCCTTAACGAACTTGGGGTGGGGAGGGAAAAAGTAATTTTTTTGTGTTGTTTTTGTTTTTCTAAATCTTGGCCAATCAGTAGCCTTCGGTTTGGCCTGTGTCGTATTGCAGTGTATTCCGGCTCTATATGGTTGCCCATTGTTTTAGTCCCCGCTCCCCAGCTACTCCCCCTTGTATCTTCTCCAATTCCCATACAAATCTGTTTGGCCATAGCCTCAGGGAAATTCAAGTCTCGGAACAACGAATGTGGTATAGCACATCCTACCGATGGAATTGTTGTTTACAGTGGTGAATTGTGCTAAATGCTACTATAAGAACCACCACTTTCTCATTTCCCTCTCTGCTTTCCAAATAACTACCTAGTACCCTAATTGTTTTCAGAGAGCGGCCATTCAACTGGCCCAGCTTGTGCAGTGGGAAAGTTTTTATCAAGGAAGGAGAGGTTTGGTGGAAGGAGCTTTGCATGGCCTAACTAGAGTAGCCGCTATTTAAACAATAAACAAAGCCCAAAACCATAAAAAACGCCTGAAAAATTTGGAAAAAGCATCAGGCCTCCTTACTGAAGCAAAATTAATAAACACCCTTGCCTTAGCAGGAAAGGACACTGTCTGGGATTCAGCTTGTAGTCAAATGCAGGATTTCTTTAACGGTCCCTTTTAAATCAGCGGTGGCCTAAAACCCTTACCACTACTGTGGGAGTGCCACCCAAGCTGTGGAAGTGAAAAAATACGTGAACATTGTCAAAATAAAGCTGTAACTCTGTTGCATGTACCTTCCAAGCACCCCTGCTGCACCGCTGACAGGGAGCCGCCTGAGGTAAACCTGTGCCCCAATCCCCTGCCCCAGCCCTAAGCCCCCACCCAAACCCAGAGCCCCTTCCTGCACCCTAAACCCCTCATCCGCGGCCGCACCCCAGAGCCTGCACCCCCACCCCGCAGCCCTCACCCCAGCACTCCAACCCTTTGCCCCAGCCTAGAGCCCCCTCCCACACTCTAAACCTCTCATTCTCGGCCCCACCCCGCACCACAACCCTCTGCCCCAGCCCTGAGCCCCTCCCACACCCCAACCCATTATCCCCAGCTCCATTGGGTCACAGGCATCAACAATTTTCTTCAACTGGGTCGCCAGAAAAAAAGTTTGAAAACCACTGCTCTAATCTACTCTCATAAGCCATGCCTCAAATCTACACTGCTAGGTGGGCATATAGCATCTGTACTCTGTATGTGGCCATAAAGTATAGACATAACTTTTGTTTACCCCCGACTTTACCCAACACACATCTTCTAGAATCAAATAAGGAATTGCCTCATCTTCCCAAACACACAGAAACCCTTACAGTCATAGTATTGCCAGCCCTGAATATTCAAAAATCATGAGTCAGGCCCCAAGAAATCATGATTGGCTTAAAAAAATTGTGGTTTTTTTTTTTTATTAAAATAAAAGGTTTTTTATTTGCTTTCTGTTTTTTGAGCCTTCAGGGTGCACGCCAATCACATTTTTTAAGCTTTTCTCAGCAAACACAAGGGCTAGTAACTTAACTGCTTTAAAAAACAAAAACAAAAAAACAAAAACCCTGAAATACTCTTATCACTTATCTCTGGGAGCTGAGGCTTTAAGTAAAACATCTACTTCAAGACTCACAATAAAACTGTGAGAGTTGGCAACACTGCAATAAGAGCACTGGCTACCTTGATGATGCAAATCCACATTGGAAAGGCTAAGAATCATATTTCGGAGGAAAATTCCTAGGTATGCACTACTTTCCCCATGCACAAATCTCTCCAAGAGTTGGTTGACTTGGACTAGCCTAATCTGGACCAAGCTATGACTGATAAGTATCCTGTCTCCTTTGAGAAGTACTTCTTAGGCCTGGGATACACTAGCGGGGGCTAAGATACGCAACTTCAGCTACGCTATTCGCGTAGCTGAAGTCGAAGTATCTTAGTTTGACTTACCTGGCCGTCCTCATGGCAGCGAGTCGACCGCCGCGGCTCCCTTGTCGACTCCGCTTACTCCTCTTGCCAAGGTGGAGTACGGGCGTCGATTCAGGGATCGATTTATCACATCTAGACGAGACGCGATAAATCGATCCCCGATACATCGAACACTACCCGCTGATCCGGCAGGTAGTATAGATGTACCCTTAGTCTCCAAGGTAGATGGCAAGGTAGCAGCCATTACTTCAAAATCTGCCCCTACATTGATTCTTTTGCTACCCTGATGAACAGATTGGGCTCGGTCATCTGCCAGTGCAAAGATTTTGACGTTGTTACCTTGGCCCTCAAGAGTGCAACCCATTTGGTTTACATAGCTAGGTCACTGCAATCGCTCAACTAGGTCACCAACCTGGCAGTAGCTTACATAAAATAGAATCACAAAGCAATGCCATGTATGAAGGATTTTTGAGCTAGCTGCCACACAACTTCTGGTAGAATCACCAGTGAGGTTAGGTGCACTGGTTGCTATACAGTATTAGACACATTTGGCTTTTAGAATGCCATTTTGTGAGGGGAAATTTCAGTTTATAACTATTGCATTCAAAGAGATTAAGCTGTTTCAGGAAGTGAAACCCAGGAACAACCCGTCAGCTCCCACCTGGTGGTCTTGTAAGAAATGTTATTCCCAATCTTTCCCAGGGCCCTTTCCGGGGTGAAAAGTCTGATTATTTATATTGCAGCATCTAGGAGCCCTAATCATGGACCAGAACTCCATTGACATAATCAGTGTCTATATTAGGGGGTTGCACCAGTACAGTAGTACTGGTGGCTGAAAATTTCATGTAGACAGGGCCTTAGATGGCACTTAGAAGTGAGTTAGAGGGACACAATGAGTTGAGTTAAGCAATTAAAATTTTAAATGAGGTTTGTTTTTCGTAATGTTTTTAAGATGTGTTGATCTGGTTTTGCACAATTGAGCTTTGTGCATATTAGCAGATTAGCTTGCTCTTTTGCAAGAGCAACAAGATTTCAATATATAATTTGAAATATCTATAGAAAAGGTAGATACTATATATTTTAAAATACAAAACTTTATTTAAAAATAAATAATTACAGTTGTTAAGTGAAAACAATGTAGTTATCACATCATTTACAAAACCCCGGCACATAAAAAGGTAGGGAAATATGCATATTTCATCAGCACACAACAACCTTACTTCTGACCCATGGCTTATTGACCTTTTTATGTGTGTTATTTTTGTTATCTTGATTTCTGTCTCTAAATATTTTCTTTTAAGGGAGACTCTTCGGGGGAAATGATCAGTTAATATATTTATCACTAGACAATAAAACATTGTGGTAAAATATTTATAATTGCTTTTTTCTTGACAGTAATATTGTATATGTAGCTTAACAGGAAAACCATAAAACAATTGTCCCTGGCATACACCTTTCTGGCTGGCACAGAGTTAGCTATATAGACTGTGCCTCACTTAAAGTTGCCCCCACACTGGGAAAATGACTGTTTTTAAGTGCTTTTAACTTTCTAACTCGGGTTTGTTTTTATTATTTTTGTAAATAGTTATTGGGTAATTTTCAATGAGGATTTAGTCATCCTGAACATCTAGGCTTTAATCCTGAAAAGAATTATTAATGTGCTTCACTTTATGCATTGTGTGAGTAATCCCATTGACTTCAGTGGGACTGCTCACAGACCCTGATCTTCAACTTGTGTAAGCTGCTATAGCTCAGCTGAAATCAACTGAACTATGGCAATTAACACCAGCTGAGGATCTGCAGGATCAGGACCTTAAATTTAAAAGGTTTAGCCATTTTGAGTGATCAGAGCAGAAAAGTGTTTTTAAACACACACACCCCACCTCAAATCAGCTTGCTCAAACGGGGGGAGGAAGGAGAATCACCTCAGACTAAAATCAAGCATGGAAAATTTCTGTTAGAAGGGAGAAATTTTCACAATGTTATGAACATGTGAATATAAGACCATATGAAAATGTTACCATTCTATTTTAAAAGGCACTGTTCTTTTCCCATTAGTCATATTTTAAGGTAAATTTAATTTACCTTCCAACTAGTCTATTAACAATTAGCATATTAGAGCCCAGTCTTCCAGTCCCATGGCTTCATCCAACTCCCATGGAAATGAATGGGACTTTGTCCCTTGACTTCAGGGGGAATTGGGCCCTGAAGTACTATTGACTTAAATGAAAATGTTGCTACATTAGGGACTGTAGGTTTGACTCATAGTAACTGTTAGCAAAAGTTATGTAACCTTTCATGCTCTTTAGATTAATTCTCTGGTGCCATCTAGTGTTTTTAGAGTAGACTACAAATGTCAAATCCTAGTTCTTGGAAAATAAATTGTTTTGGGCTGCACAAGTCACCCTTCACTGCTTTTCAGTTTCACTTTTATGTATAAAATCATCCCCGTGGTTCTTAATATTTGTGATTTAGATATGAAACTTGACTAGTACAAGACCAAATAGACATAGTTAAAACACCTTTCACAGCAAAGATCTAAAATGTTCTTGACTTTCCCTGATTTTCAGTATTAAAACTTCATCGGTACATAAGTTTGAGAGGATTGTTCAATTTCCCCGTCTATTCTTGGTGAAAAGAGCCAATAGTAGTGGATTTACTTTTTTATATGACCACTTATCCTCTGAAAATTGAGACCTACCAGTTCATTTCAGGTTGACTGACAGATAGTAATGACTTTTGATCACTATCAACAAGCAGCGGGATTGAAATCAGACAGGAAAGACTGCATATTCCATTAACAGTTACTGCCCATAATTGCAGAACCTATTCTTCATAAAAGTCTAAAACTTCTTTGGGACACTGAATTCCAGTGCCTTATTTCATTTGGCGTTAGAAAAATGTTTGGGGTTTTTTGGGGTCAATTTTATATAAATTGGCTTTTTAGCTAATTGAATGCCTCACTGTGTCAGAGGAAAGACAATTAGTAATTTTATTGTGCCTTCTATCTGCAGACCTCAAAGCATCTAGTGAACATTCATTAACTTCATGTAACCCTGCAAGGTATGTAAATATTAGTTTCCTCGCTGGTAAAAATGAGATTAAGGAGTCGGTGAATTGCCCAAGGTTACAGAGCAAGGCAGTGACAGAGCCAGGTGTAAAACCCAGCAGTTCGGATTCTAATCGTGTAACAGGACTGTGCCCTCCATCTCACAAAGAACTGGGGCTGGGAGCAATTGAAACCCAACACTTGCATTCCCCAGTGAGCATCCCCACGGGCTTGCACCGAGAGAACAGAAGATGGGGATTAAAAACCCGTTAGGTGACTCGGGCGGAAGTCGGGCTGTAGACCTGCCCTAAATTTTGATGCGTGTTAAACGTCAGCGGCGATGCCCCGTGGCTTGCGCGTTCACGTGCCCCCAAGCCGCGCTAGTTCAGGGCAGAGCTCCCAGGGGCGGCTGCTGGCTGTGGCTGGCCGGCCGGGCCGCAGGGCGGCGCTGCGGGTCTCTAGCAGAGAGGCAGCGCGTGAAGCTGCCATCATCCCCGAGCGCAGCAACGGGCCTGGCCTATCCGCCTGAGCCATCGCAGTGCATGCTGGGCGTGGTAGTTTTTGCTGCCTGGCTGTGGGATGCGATGGGGGGGGGGGGTTGGCACGGCTTGCTGGGATAGGTCACGTAGGCGCCCTCGCAGGCGGGTGCGTAGGGAGAAGTGTACTGCGCCTGCCTGCGAGGAGCCCGTTGA
Organism: Emys orbicularis; assembly: GCF_028017835.1. NCBI lineage: Eukaryota > Metazoa > Chordata > Testudines > Emydidae > Emys > Emys orbicularis. The sequence goes on from NC_088696.1 coordinate 30,378,528, forward strand.
TTGGTAGAGGCTCCCCGCCAGACCAATGAGGGTGCAGGGTGGGGCAGAGGGCGGGGGCGGAGCTCGGCGCCGGGGTGTTTGGATTCGAACGCCACTCCTGACCGGCGCAGGCGCAGTGTGAGGCAGGGCGGCGTTGCCCTCTAGTGACGGGGTAGGGGATGCCGGGCGAAGAGGAGGAGGAGGCCGAAGCGGGGGTCGCGGGCAGCGCCGCCTCCCCGCCGGCGGAGGAGTGGGGCACTCGGCAGCGCTATGAGGAGCTCTGCAGCAGCCTCAACATGGACGAGCGCGCCCGGGCCGAGGCCTGGCTCAGCTACCAGGGCATGAAGCGTAACTACACCCTGGAGGTGAGGGGCGGCCGGGGGGGGGGGGGGGGCAAGGCGAGGGGGGAGGGGCTGCCGAGGGGGGGGGGGGGGTGTCTCTGTGACAGACACAGTCCGGACCAGGAACGCTGTGGGACTCGCATCCCTTGTTGTTGCCTCAGAGACTCTCCGCCCCAGCGTCAGGAAATGGCTCGGTAGCCCTCTGTGCAGGAGTCCTAACGCCCCTCCCCTCCTGCACACACAAAAAGGATGTTCGTGTTTGCCCCGTGAGGGAAGGAGGGTTGCATTCCCTGACCTGTGATGTGTTAACCTGAGGTTCTAACTTTTTTCCTAATCGAGAAAAAAACCAAACTGTTCTCCTGCCTGAGATAGTTGCAAACCAGGATATTTCTCTCCAATTCCTTCAAAATTGCCATGTGTCTGTTTCTGCAACATTCCAAAAATGTGTTAAACCGAGTCTAATACAAATTTCTTCTCGTCTATTAAACCTTTGTTAAAAAGTGGGACGTTTAAGTGAAGTCTACTATTTCTAAAGCTTTGCTGCTTTTATAAAATAAGGAATATTTGCTGGTGGTATGAAGTGTTTTTATAAATTAACATAGTACATTCTGTGATGCAGTATCCTCAGTCTTTCTGTTGGTTCTTTGGCTTGCTGTTTTCAGAATTCAGTAGTTCACAATGACAGGTTTCCGAGTAGCAGCCGTGTTAGTCTGTTCTTTTTTAGTAGTTCACAATGTATGTTCCCATATGGACTAATGGGGTTCTACCATAGTGTATTTACTAGTAATGTGTGCAAAGATGTTTTTCAGCTATCGTGTATTATATTCAGATAAAGTACTTTTTTGTGTTGGTATTTTACCAAATGTTGAAATAGGTTTTATTTCACATATTACACTAGTTTCTGGATTTAACAACAGAAATATACACATCCAGTTTGCTTACACAGCTACTGTGATTCAATGAAAATCTGATATATGTACACACACATATTGCTACATGAATAGGTACCTATTGAGCATACAAATATCTGCAGTACCATAATAACCACAGTTTCTATGTGTGTTCTAGCACATAATTGTGCACATACTTCTGTGTGGTCAGTTTTTGGAAACACAGCTTTTAAATTTGATCCCCCGAAGTTGAGATTCAGATTTATTTAAAAAATATTTCTACCTGATAATTTTCTGGCAGTAAAGAAAAGTGTTAATGTGTATATCTGAATACAGTAGGATGGCAATTAAATATAATTTACTGTGCAAATATAACTTTTTTATTCATATGCAAAATATATTTAAAGTGGAATTAAGATACAAGCACTCAGCCAGCACCCTGTGCTGCTTGTGCCCTACCAGCATATGATGATTTAATTCCCAAACTCAAAGGATGCAATACCAGCTTCTGTTACATACTTCTTATAAGAAAGTTGTTTAAAAAAAAAAAATCACCAAACCACAGAGGTTAGAAAACCAAGAAAAGCTGAGTTAATGGGATATTTTCCACATTATACAATCTTAACTCTGCCTCCTTTGAGGACCTTTATGTATGTCCTCTTACCGTGCATCAAAAGCCTGATTTATTTGGAAAGGAACAGTGAGGTCAAAGCACCACATTTAAAATCAACTTTTTGGTCATTTAGAAAATTCCAGATTTTGAATGTTAACTCAGTGTCAGAGACACAAGGTGTTTGAGTTAATTTTTTTTTTAACCAACTTCTGTTAGTGGAAGGTAGAAGTTTTCAAACATCTCCCTGAAAAAGAAATCTGTATAGCTTGAAAGCTTGTCTCTTTCACCAAACAGAATTTGTTCAGTAAAAGATATTAACTCACCCACCTTATCTCTGTAATATCCTGGGACTAACACAGCTACGATGACACTGCAAACAATTCATTGTCAGCAGAAAAAGTAGCTTACTGCATAACACATTTTATCCATTGATGTCTGCTGTATGCAGTTAGGATTTCCCTGATTTGTACTTCATCAGTTGAGGTCTTATGATTTTATTTAAATTGCTACCAAGTTCTGATTTTTTTTTTTTTTTTTTTTTTTTTTTTTGGTTTGGTTTTTTTTGTATTACTGATTGTTTATCAGGAATAGGTTTGTCTGGTCTTAATACATCATCTTTCTGCAGGCCAGGAAAATTATGGCTTTGATAGAGAGGCATCCACCAGAGTATATATTGGCAATTGGAACATTGAGAGTGACATGATAGACTTACCAATAAGATATTCTCTGACAGGACACTAGGATATATGTGCCCACTGCTAGAAAATGCCTTGAATCTCATCTGTATGACACTTTCAATTACCTTGATGAAATAGACATATGAAACCGGACCAAGTGTATAAGTTTCTAACTGTATTGATTGTGGGTGCAGCCAGACTGGAGAGCTCAAACTTGAAAACTTTCATTCTTAGTCTTTGAGGGAAAAATGAACAAGTGTCCTTAGGAATATTTGGGGAAGAAGAATGTTCTGGCAGCCAGGAGCAGTTGCTTTCATATCCACAAGGTGATAGAACATTTAAAATAATCTTCTCTTGTTAGAAGTAAAAAAGCATGCTGAATGCCCCATGTAAAATTTGGCTTAACAAGCAATTGGTAAGTGTAAGTTAATTGATTCTTTAGTAATTTTGATGTTACCTAATTTTAGCATTTTTTAAATTCCTTAATTACATTATAACTAGAAAGAGCTTTTGAATAATTGAGTTAAGCTTTACAATCTTTCCCTTGAAATGTACTGGATTATTTTTTGCCTTTTTCTCTATATTGGATGCATAGCTGAAGTAAAAGAAACACTTATCAGTGTATCCTTTAAATGGCGTAATGTTTAATTTCACAGGGGAATGATCTACACTGGCTAGCATGTGCCTTATATGTGGCTTGCAGAAAAGCAGTCCCAACTGTGAGCAGAGGGACAGTCGAGGGAAACTATGTATCCTTAACAAGAATATTGCGCTGTTCAGAACAGAGGTAATTTCTCTTTCAAAAGTGCAACTATGTTGTTAAAATGTAAAAGTCTGCATTTCCCTTGCAAATGTCTAGAAATTGAGAGTGAAGGGTGAAAATTATCTTTAACTCACTCTTATTTCCTGCATTTTGACACACAGTGTTGTTATATTGCAAGACCTTTGTTCTCAGACACTATCATGAGTTAAAGACAGTTTGTCTTTAATATAAACTTTCCATCATTCTGAATGAGGATGTTTAACTCAGAAGGTTAAAATCATTTTAACAGACTTTGTTGTGATTTTATATCTAGTCACAATTCACGTGAATCATTAGCATGTTGTAACCACAGTATTTTTCTATCTCTGAGGCTGGCTTTTCAACCTCAGGAATCACAAGCAGGCCCATAAAAAGTAGTAGTGATGTGTGGGGGTGTCTTGGGGGGTTTATTTGGTGAAATCAAGTAAAAGCTGAGCTGCCTATTTAATACATAATATTCATATTCTTGTCTTGATTTTTCTAATGTACTTAGTGCTAATAACCAAATGAACGTGTGAATGTATTAAGTTGCGCTAGTCACATGAGACATTTACACACATGGATGTGCACATACACTTTCTCCTTCAAACAGTGGAGAGATGTCATCTTTGAGTTCTGGTCCCTGTGTGTATTCCACACACTCCAGGCACCTGAGACTGGAGATTTCTACTAAGTAGTGTCTGTTGTTTTGTGGCTATGCAGTTATTGTCCTTGTGCTCCAAGCTGAGGATATAAGGAGTGGGGCAGATTGACGCCTCTCCAGTTCCTTGTTACTGCTGCATGGCCTGATTCAGAATCCTCTGAGTCCGAAGCAATCTTCACATTTTCTTCTGAATTTGTAAATATATTTGTATGTAGTTTTTAGTATTCTTCTTGGTTTAGAGTTTTTTATAGTCTAGTTAGTATAGTCTCCCCAGTCGGATCCAGGCACCTTTCTGAGCACAAGTTCCAGAGCAGAGGCCAAAACCGCTAAGCCTCAGAAACCATTGCCTCTTGCAGGAGTAAGGGGCATACTCATGGGCATAAGGACTGATCCCCTGCCTAATCTGCCTCTAAGAGAATCCCCAACTCATTCCAGGTCTTGTGAATCCTTGTGCATGGGTCTTAAGGACTTGGGCATAAGATTTAAGAGGACCTAAGAGAGAAAGGTGCAAAGGAGGAGGGATCCATTGGTCTGGCTCCAACTTAGAGGCTGAAGGATAGTCATATGCCAGGTACTGACTGGGAGCTCCATGTTGGAATCCTTATTGAGAGTACTGACCCACTCCACAAGGAATCTGCTGATGATAGTGCCCTTGGATGTCTTGGATCTGTTGGTCCTGACACCCGGGACTCCGCAAACTCCAGGATGGACTGAAACATTTACCTTACCAGAGGATATTTTCACTTTGCCCTAACAACAATGTCTTTTCCTGTCTGGTCCGGTCCTCCTCTGACACATTTCATTATCAGAAGAAACCACTTTGAGGAGAGGGGATTCTCCCCTACCCCCTGCACAAGCCAGAACATTATTTCCCTGGTAAAACATGAGCCTACCTTCTCGTTGGCCGTGTCCGTTGTTCTAGACGAGCCTTTGCTTCCTTACAGGAGGCAAGCCCAGATGGAACCTCTAAAAGGTATTGGAGCCATTTTCCCCCAACGTACAACTATCCAGGGGATCGATGATAGACCGTGTCTTGGTGTCTCCCCAGCCAGTCGACCCTTCATATTGGCTCTACTGCAGTTCATGGGATCCATATGTTAGACATCCCAGATCCGTGCATGAATTGCACCCACCCTTTTGTCCTAGCTGATACCACTAAGCTCCGTTGGAGTATACTGAGAGAGAAATTGAACCAGATCTTTCAGTATTGACCGTTCCGATGGGCATATCATCATTCTCACCTGACAAGGCAATCACTCCATTATTGCCGTCCCTGCATAATGACCACAGGCAATTCCAGGAACTTTTCCAGATAGTTGTGACCGAACTCCAGATCTGTCTTGAGGAGATCCATGACACGCATCATAAATTCCAGTCCAGTTATGGAAATGGTGCGTCAGAAACCACATCGCACTCCGGCAACCTATCTTCTTCGAGTGATTGCTCATATTGATTCCAATTAGGTGTGTGCGTGCACAGTCGTCGAAAAGATTTTTCCCTAGCAGCAGCCGTCAGGTTGGCTGTGGAGCCCTGTGTAATGGCACCGTAATGGCGCTCAGTATATGACGCTGCCGACCTGGTGCCTCCTCAGTTCCTTCTTACCGCCAGTGCCATCGTTGGAACTGCGGTGAATTGCTTAGCAAGCTCTCCTTGTTCCCCCCTGAAACAGCAAAGCCTGGCAGCGTCCTCCATAAAGGTACACCTCGCTGCTATCTCGGCTTTCCACCTGGAAGCGTCTGGATGCTCCGTCTTCGCCAACCCTATGGTTGGTGGATCCCTCAAGGGTCTGGAATGGCTACATCCCCAGATCAGACAGCCTGTCCCCGCGTGGGACCTTAACCTGGTCCTCTCCAGACTAATGGGGACCCCCATTTGAACCGCTGGCGACTTGCTCACTTCTTTAATCTGTTGTGGAAGGTAGCCTTTTTGGTCACCATTACATCAGCAAGGAGGGTGTCTGAGTTAAAGGACTTTTCCTCTTACCCACCCTGTACGGTTTTCCACAGCAATAAGGTGCAACTCAGACCTCACCCGGCCTTTCTTCTTAAGGTTGTGTCATACTTCCACACTAGTCAGGACATTTTCCTGCCTGTTTTTTATCCTAAGCCTCATGCCAGTAGCCATGAGTGGAAGCTGCACTCCCTGGATGTTTGGTGAGAACTAGCCTTTTACATCCAGCGCACTAAGCCATTCAGATAGTCGAACCAGTTGTTCATAGCACCAGCAGACCAGATGAAAGGACTCCTGGCCTCATCTCAAAGGATATCTTCCTGGGTTACGTCATGCATCCTCACGTGCTATGAGCTGGCCAAAATACTGGCCCCAGCTCTTACTGCACACTCCACGAGTGCTCAGGCCTCATCAGCGACGTTCCTGGCCCAGGTCCCGATACAAGAAATCGTCAGGGCAACAAATTGGTCCTCGATACATACATTCACCTCTCATTACACCATCATCTGGCATGCCAGAGATGATGCAGCTTTCGGCAGAGCGATGCTCCGATCAATGATTCCATAACTCCAACCACAACCCCTAGGTAAGGCTTGGGAGTCACCTAATTGGAATCTAAATGAGCAATCGCTCATATCCATTCCAAACCCACCCACCTAACCCCTCTGTCGGAGTAACCGTCAAGAAGGAACTGAGGAGGCGCCAGGTCGGCAGGGTCATACATTGAGCGCCATGGAGGCGCCACTCCAGGAGGATCCACAGCCGACCCCACGGGTGTTGCTAGGGGGAAAACTTTCCGATGACTGTGCACACAGTGAGCACACACCTAATTGGAATCGATATGAGCAACACATCTCAAAGAACAACAGTTACGAGAAGATGAGTAACCGTTTTTTCCAGATCTGCAGGATGCTCTGGCACACAATCTCAGCAGGAACTTTTCTACAAACCACAAATAGGAGATACACAGTTATGTCCTAAAAGACATCTTGGCTCAGTGGAGAATGCCATCTTGGAATCTGTTCGCCTCCCAGGTGAACAAGAAAATTCCATCTGTACTGCCTCAGAGCAGCACTAGTCTGATTATCCAGAGGCAAGGCTCTCCTGTTATCCTGAACAAGCCACCTGAGGTATGCTAGTAGAACAGCAAAATCTAACATCCCAACCCCAAACCCTCTTGACCTCATGGCCTGGCTGTTGGATGGATACCCGACGTAGACCATTCGTATTTGGCAACCGTTCAGTCTATTCTCAATCGAAGCAGAAAAGACTCCACCAGAAAATGCTGTTTAGCTCAATGCAGGTGTTTCTCAGCCTGGATGCAATGGAACCAGCTGTCCCCAGAATCAGCAGATATTCCTGCTATTTCCTGTCCCTGAAGACTTCAGGGCTTTCTGTTAGTTTGCTGTGGATCCACCCAGCAGCAGTTGGTGCCTTCTGTTTGGTAGAAGGCCACTCCATTTTTACATACCCAACAACAATCAGATTCCTGAAAGGACTCGTTTACCACCGGCGGTGAAACCAATATCTCAGTGAGATCTCAGCCTTATACTATCAGTACTACCAGACCACCCTTTGAACCACTGATGACGTGTTCAGTGTCCTCCTTCTCTATGAAGGTCCCCTTCCTAGTTGCCGTCATATCAGCCGGAAGTGTAAGTGAACTAGGAGCTCTCATGGCTTATGCCATATGCCATACTAGAGGTTTCCCTTCAACTTCATCCAAAATTCATCCCCAAGGTAATTTCCAAGTTTCATATGAATCAGCATATTCACTTACCAGTAGTATCCTTTTCAAAATCTGATACTTTCGAAGAGGAGAGGAGACTTTACTCTCTCGATGTCAGATGGGCTTTGCTTTCTTTCTTTGCAGATAGAAAGACAATCAGGAAATCACCAAGATTATTTATTGCTATAGCAAAGTAATCATGAGGACAAGCATTATCTGCTCAGAGACTCTATGTGGCTCTCTGGCTGCATTGTTCTGTTATCAGTTGGCACATATTCCTCTCCCAGATGAAGTGGGAGTCCATTCCAGTAGAGCACAAACAATCTCAGTGGCATCTCTGAGAGAAGTACCTGTGCTGGACATTTGTAGGATGGCTATCTGGAGCTCCATCCAGACCGTCACAAAATATTACATCTTAATCCAGTCCTCTTCTGCAGATACATCTGTTGGGACAGTACTTTTACAGACATTTATACCAACTGTATCCTCGAACCCTCTCCTGTTTGAAGACTGCTTAACAATTACACATGTGTGGAATACGCATAGGGCCCTGCATTCGAAAAAGAAATGGAAGATCTTTACCTGTAACTGGAGGTTCTTCAAGATGGGTAATCCCTGTCTGTATTCTATTACCCACCCTTGTTCCTCTCTGCTTCAAACTTATCCTGTTTGCGATGAGAAGAGGGACTGACGAGTCATCGGTCCGCCCCGCCCCCATATCATCAGTTCAGACCACAAGGAGAATAACTGCACAGGGACGAACCTACAGATGGGGGTTGCTAGAAATCTCTAGTTTCAGGTGCATGATGCACTTGTGTATCTACTTGTGGGATACAGATAGGGACAATGCACCTCAAAGCACCTTCAGTTACAGATATGTAACCTCCATTTCACCTCCACACTTCAGCCTGTAACACGCCTTAGGTGATAAGATCTGTACCATAGTTTGACAAATCCCTTTTTACCACATGCTTAAAATCCATAAAAGCAATAAAATAAATTATTTTCTAAAGCTATTGAGTAAGCTGTGTCAGTGTTAATCAGTAATGCAATTGTGATGATCAAGCAGCCTAACATACAAATGATTATAGCAGGAAACCGTAGATACACAATAATAATTGATAAAGTATATTGTTGGACATTTTAAATAAAATGCAGAAAAGTTTTGTTAAAAAAAGCAAAAAGAAATAGAGGAAGGTAAAGACACAGGATACAAATTTAGGTGAATCCAGCTATAAAAGACAAGTTGGGGGGAGGGGGGCAATTAGAAGTCAGGGAAGAAAGGGCAATAAAACCATAAGGCAAATGAAAAATATAGCGTAGCTCAGTGGTTCACAAACTGTGGGTCAGGTCCCCGAAGTGGGTCGCGGCCCCATTTTAATGGTGTCTCCAAGGCTGGCGTTAGACGTGCTTTGAGGCCTGAGACCAAAGCCCGAACCCCACCCCGGGGGCTAAATCTCAAGCCCCACCACTCAGGGCTGAAGCTCAAGGGCTTCAGCCCTGGGTGGCAGGGTCAGGTTACAGCCCCCCACCTGGGGCTGAAACCCTTGGGCTTTGGGCCCCCTGCCAGGGTGGTGGGGCTTGTGCTTTGGCTTTATCCCCTCCTGCCTGGGGCGGTGGGGCTTGGGTGGGCTCAGGCTTCGTCCCCCCCTCCTGGGGTTGTGTAGTAATTTTTGTTGTCAGAAGGGAGTCGAGGTGTAATGAAGTTTGAGAGCCCCTGATGTAGCTTATTTAAAAGCATAGCAGAAATTATACATATGTCATGTTCTGTCTTTTCCCTCTGTGGTTGTAGATTTTCCTTAGTACTGTGAAGAGTGCAGGGGTATTTTTTTTTTCTTCCTGCCAAAGTAGATAAGTGGTTCAGGGAAATGTGGGAAGCTTAATATGCAGACTAGTCTGAGCCACTGCAACTGATGGTGCATATGTGGGGAAAAAAGCCACTAAAGTGCAGTGTAAAGTCACTGTGAGCACCAGCAAGTAATGGTACAATGTTCTTGTTAGGTGTCTGAACTCAACTTTGTTCATGAGTGCTCCGAGTTTTAATTGTCTTTGCCTGCTTGTAATCATGCAATGTTATCAAACTGTATATACCATTGTCAACAGTTGAAGTGTAAACCGTGTTGCGTTCTGTTGTAAAATGTTTTTTATAGTTCATAAAAAATAAGTATTTTTATTTTTCATAAAAAATAAACTCCTCATCCGCATCTTTTAAATGTTCTCAGCTTGATTGAGTTTTTTAACAAGATGAAGAAATGGGAAGACATGGCAAATCTACCCTTGCAATTCAGAGAACGTACTGAGAGACTGGAGAGAAACTTCACTGTTTCTGCTGTAATTTTTAAGAAGTATGAACCCATTTTCCAGGACATTTTCACGTATCCTCAAGATGATCAACCTCGTCAACAAAGAGGAAGAAAACAGAGGTGTGTGTTTGTTACTTTTTCTAATTGATTTTGGAGCAATGCTCATTGATAATTTCTTGGTGCTTTAGTTTTATATTTTTTTAATTCAGTGCATCTCCTAGTAATTCCTGCAGTTTGAATAATAGGTCATTCTTCTTTTTTCTGGGCTTCTCTTTATGGTAGTAAATTTCTATTCCATTGGCTTGTTGAAAGACTAAATAGATTTTATGTGCTGTACATAATCAGATTTTATGTGCTTGGTGTAACTCCTCTTTTTCTGATTCTGTACTTGTCAAAATTTCATGTGCCTGAGTTTGTTAATGTTGAGCATGGCTTCCCTTGATTTCCTTTGACTGGTTAACCAAGATGGAAACGTACCCGTTCATTGGTGCTTCCATCTGTGCAGCTGATGCATTCTTCATGTCTATTGTGCACAGCCTTTATTTTCCCTTTCTAACACTTAAGTTAATTTTTTTCTCAGTTCTTATATTTAATGCATGTTTCTGTGAGCACGTTAGTACCATATTTAAAACTGAGCTTATTTAAACCTTACTCATAAGACCATTTGGGACTGTCCAAATACTGGTTTTGAGTTATGGAAGATCAAAAAATTAAATGTGCTTAACATAGAGTTAAAACACTTGAAACAGAACCAGTTATTAAAATGAATTAGTTGATTATAACATGGAAGTAGAAAGTTATAGTAAATCCCATATATAATTCTATAATAAGAAGAGTAAATCTTGCAAATTGTTTGCATGGATAATACCAAGAGAAGATCTAATATGATTCTGGAGATTAAACTGGAAAATCACACTCAGGAGCATCCACACAAAAAAATAGTTTGGAAATCTTTTAAGATGATTCCATGTATAGGCATATGGTGCCAACAGAATAAAAGCTGATTAAGAATTCTTGACAAATTACATTGATCAAACTAGCAGAATCTAAAAAAAGAACTTATTAGAGAGGGAAATAGAGGAAATGGACAAAGGAGAATTTTGAGGTTAACTGGATTCCTTGTTGATTTATTTTAAAAAGTAAATAAATAGAATTACTTAAGGGAGCATTTAACTAATTTAGTCTTTCAAAACAGAAGTACTGTCAGAAATGGAGAGGCACTAATGCGGCCTCTTGAAGTCATACAAAGATCCCTTGTATGTGAGGCTAATAAACCTATTGTACAAACCAACTTAGGCAACTTTTTAAAAGTGTAAGGACAAGAAAACTTGGGAAACATGTACTTTATTACTTTTGTCTACATTTCATAGCAAAATTCTATCCTGGGGATGAGGTGTGGCACAGGACATGTCAGTTGGGGTGGTTTATTTTCAGAGAAGCAAGGACTGGTGATGTGGAGTTTAAAATATCAGTCTTTATAAAGAAAAGGTAGTTCTGACCTAATGTGGAAGTACTAGCGTCCTTTCAAATCATTCAGTAAATCAGATATTAGGATTTTAGGTACCATTGCTGTAATCAGTTTAAGGGAAAAATAATAGAAGAATTATTCCACCTGTATTGATCAAGATTTATGCCAGATCAAACAGAACATATGAAGACTGTTCAGTATTAAACCTGAATGGGGGAATTGGAGCTACTGGAATAAAATAACTTTTTGAGTGGAGATTTTGTTTTGACACCAAAGCATTTTTCATTTGGGATGAGTTGGCTGATTGGGTAACATTGCTGTATAACAATAGCACATGGTATTAACTAATATGTAACCTCAGCAGGGTTCAGACCCCTTCCTAGAAAAGGAGGGAGAGGTACCAAAAATAGTAAAATTACAATTGTCTTTTTTATATAGGAGAGTTGGTCTTACATTTGGCATTGTTATTACTGATGATAGAAGAGGCCCTTTGAAAATATTTGGATTCTTTCAAACACTCGATGAGAGGTTCATAATGTCTGGAAACTCAGATTTCCGAAGACTACAGTTAGGATTGTTTGAATATGGAAAGATTTATTAAATTTACCAATATTCCTCTTTTTAGAGGTCCAGTATTAGGGAGACAGAATAGTTTGGCCTAATGAAAAACTGGAGAAAAGGAATGCTTTTCTCTCCCACACTTCTTGCTTAGGATTTATTAGCATAATTTCATTCTCAGCAGAAGATTCTTTGGTTGAAGGCTCACAGTGGAATTGATCTCTCTCACGTGTGCACTAGGGTTGCCAACTTTCTAATCGCACAAAACTGAACACCTCTGCCCTGCTCCAAACCCCCTCTACCCCCCCTCATCGCTCGCTCTCCCCCACCCTCACTCACTTTCACTGGGATGGGGGGGTATGGGCTCTGGGCTAAGAGTGCGGGCTCTAGATAGGGCCAGAAATCAGGGGTTCAGGGTGTAGGAGAGGGCTCCGGGTTAGGTTGCGGTGGGGGGGGGTGAGGGCTCCAGCCGGGGGTACGGGCTCTGGGGTGGGGCCGGGGATGAATGATTTGGGGTACGGAGGAGTCTTCAGGCTGGGGCCAAGGGGTTTGGTGTGCAGGAGGAGGTGTGCTCTGGCTGGGGGTGTGGGCTCTGGTGTGGGGCTGGGGGGAGGGTGCAGGAGGGGGCTCAGGGATGGGGCAGAGGGTTGGGGTGGAGGGAGGTGTGGGGTGCAGGCTCTGGTTGGGAGTTTGGGTGCAGGAGGGGACTCTGGGCTAGAGTAAGGGATTGGGGTGTGGGGTCCCAGCGGCGCTTGCCATGGCTCCCAAGAAGCGGCTGCCAGGTCTCTGCGGCCCCCTAAGTGCATGGGTAGCCACTCAGTGAGGCTCCGTATGCTGCCCTCAAATCTGCATGCGCCGCCCCCACAGCTCCCATTGGTTGCGGTTTTCGGCCAATGGGGGGGGGGCTGCTTAGCTGGCACTCGGGGCGCTGGCAGTACCTGGAGCCGCCCATGCTCCTAGGGGCTTCAGGGACCTGGCGGTCACTTCCGGGAGCCGCACGTGGCTAGGGCAGGCAGGCAGGGAGCCTGCCTTAACTCCATCCTCCCGCTCTGCCACCGACCGGACTTTTAATGGACCAGTCGGCGGTGCCGACCGTAGCTGCCAGGGTCCCTTTTCTACTGGGAGTTCCGGTCGAAAACCAGATGCCCGGCAAACCTAGTGTGCACGCGCACTCATGTGATTTCCCCCTCCTTCCCCCAAAATTTGTGTGCAGAGGATCTTCTGTTTGTTCCATTAGGGAATGAATCTAATGACAAATGTTTGCAAAATCCTGATTTAGGGCTTGTCTAGAGGGGAATATTCGTGCACAGTAAGCCAGGGTGTGAACTTAAAGTATACTAGTTACTCCCCATGTGGACGCTCTTTCTGTGCACTGAGTCCCCCCGCAAACAGTTTAGTACAGTACAATTCCAAAGTGCATTACGCTGATGCGCACAAAGGCACTCTGAGTGCACAGTAAGAATGTCCAGTCAGGAAATTAATGCATTTTAAATTCATACCCTAGCTTCCTTTGCACTGATTTACCTATATAGACAAGCCATTAGATTAATCTATAACAATAGCAGTTTAACATTTCCCAATTCATCAAATGTATTATTGAAAGGCTTGGAAAAATGTAACCGATATCTGCTAGCTAGAGAATTAAACCTTTTAGCCTGACAAATGCAGAAGTCTTAGAGAAGGAGGTCTATAGCCGCCTCCACACGCTGGATGTGCGATGGGCTCTGGCTTTCTCCCTGGAGCGGACAAAACCCTTCAGAAAGTCTTCGCAGCTGTTCATCGCCTCGGCCAAATGCATGAAGGGTCGGCCGATCTCCATTCAGCGGCTCTCCAATTGGATCACATCATGCATCCGTACCTGTTATGACTTGATGGGAATCCCCCTGCCGTCAATTGTGAGGGCACACTCAACTAGGGCGCAGGCCTTTTTGGCCTATATCCTCATCCAGGACATTTGTAGGGCTGCTACATGGTCTTCAGGTCACACTTTCACCTCACATTATGCGATCGTCTCCCAAACCAGGGAGGATGCCGGGTTTGGCAGGGTTGTGCTCCGTCCCGAGAATTTGTGAATTCCTACCCACCTCCAACAGATATAGCTTGGAATCACCTATTGTGGAATACACATGAGCAATCACTCGAAGAAGAAAAGACATGGTTGCTTAAGAGCCATTTTACAACCCCTGCAAACCCTTATAACAAGGAAAAAGACAGTTACCTTTTCCGTAACTGGTGTTCTTCGAGATGTGTTGCTCATGTCTATTCCGCATCCTGCCCTCCTTCCCATCTGTCGTTGTCTGGCAAGAAGGAACTGAGGGTGGAGGGAGTGTGCAGCGCCCCTTATACCGCGCCATGGAGGCGCCACTCCAGGGGTTGCTAGGGGCACTCCTTTCCCGGTACTGCTAGGGGAAAAACTTCCGACACCGGTGCATGTGGCGAGCACGCACACCTATTGTGGAATAGACATGAGTAACACATCTCGAAGAACACCAGTTATGGAAAAGGGAACTGTCTTTTTCCTTGTTATAAGGGTTTGCAGGGGTTGTAAAATGGCCCTTAACCAACCATGGCCCATTATAATCTGTGCCCTTTACATCACTGGAACTTGTGCTTGGTAATTCTGGGCCATGGAATGATCCACTGGCATCCAGATAAAGCTGTTCTAAGTTAGGGCTGCTTTATCTCACATCAGGGGCCGCATCGGCTCCAGAGCATCGCAGAATATGGCACTTGAACTGTTTTTTATCTCATTTTCTTGTGGCATATTCAATAAACCTAATTACTATAGCACCTCACAGTCTGGTGGCTGTCTCCATTCCTAGGAAGACTAGAAACTTTTTTTAAAGGAAAATTTATGCTCATTAGAAAATGTTGCAAGTCCCTATAAAAAAAAAAACTTCACCACACTAAGACTGAGAACTGCTCTTTTACAGCACTCATAGTATTTGTTTTTATTTAACTAGCAGTGATGATTATTAGAGAGGCTGACATAAAATGGATATGACAGTGCTAGAAACAGAGAGGTTTCTGCATTTAAATTATGAATTGTTTATTATCTCAGGTTCCAAAAATGAAAAACGTAACATTGGGAAACAGGTATTCACAAATAATAGAATACCACCTGGGTCTAAAAGCAAAACAAAAAATGCTGATATGCCAGTGTTAAACAAAATAGTAGCAGCAGTAGATAAACTGTTGGTTTATATGAAGGCCACATTGAAGATCTATGTTTTATTAGGGTAGATTTCGTCTAGTCACTAACTGAAGTAAGACACGAGGAACACTGAAAATACATTGCCTGATTTGTAGAACTGTGTATGCACAAATGCATGCCACAGTTTTTGTGAGTGCACAATTCTAAAAATCTGGCTTTCACTAAATACACTTGATTAAATACCAGACACATTGCATACTTAATTGTTTACAAGAATGTGCTGATGGACTTTACACACCCCACTGATTAAACACAGTGTTTGTAAGCCATTTGTACTCTGACTCTCAGAACACATTGCTAATTATTACTATCTTCAGTAATTTTGCAACACTTGGTATATGTATGAAGATAATTTTTAAATGTACAGTAAAAAAAATACTATTGATGCTGCTCAACTTATAGTTAACTTTTATTGAAACAGAATAAGCCTCTTTCTGTGCTACAGACTGAAACAAGCAAATACCCAATACAAGCAAATCTGTCCGTTTTATTTATTTATTTATTTATTTTTAAAGTGAATGAATTATTTTCACTCACATTTTTTAATTGAGAACCCTGCGAAGGATTAGTAATACCCAATGAGAGTGCTGTGCAGGAGAGCAGGCACTGTGGAATCTTCCCTGTACCGTTGTGCCCATCCTTAGGATTATCTGTAGAAGTCTACTGTCCCATCAAGTAATGGGACACTTTAAGGCACGCTGTTTTGTCACTGTGAATGCATTGAGTTTGTTGCTATATTCTTATGATATTTTTCTTTCCAAAAGACGACAGCCTTGCACAGTCTCTGAAGTTTTCCAGTTTTGTTGGGTGCTGTTTGTTCATGCAAAAGGTAAGAGATTGGTTAAGAATGACATTTGCTGCACACTTTCTTTGTTAGCCTCCAGTATAGCTTATATATGAATAAAAAGGAGTGATCCTTGAACATCAGATAAGCATCAAAAAGTTCAGCATATCTTAACCCATTGAATTTCCATAAAGAAGCCATTCCACAACAGACCTTGTGACCCTCTTTTTCCCTGCCTTTACTTCTCCAGCTCTACCTTTCCACACATTTTTAAGATCAATGATGAGCTCACTTAGGCTAGGTCTACACTACAGCGTGGGGTCGACCTAAGATACGCAACTTCAGCTACGTGAATAGCGTAGCTGAAGTGGCGTATTTTAGGTCGACTTACCTGGCTGTGAGGACGGCGGCAAGTCGACTGCTGCCGCGCCGCCGTCGACTCCGCTGCCGCCTCTTGCCGCGGTGGATTTCCAGAGTCGACGGCAGAGCGATCAGGGATCGATTTTATCGCGTCTTCACTAGACGCGATAAGTCGATCCCCGATAGACCGATTGCTACCCGCCGATCCGGCGGGTAGTGAAGACGTGCCCTTAGTCTTGTAACTTTCATGTTGGCTGCATTTTCAGTTTTCCCAGCATTTTGTGTCTCTAAAAGGGGGAAGCCTCTTGAAACTTTTGTGGATTCGTGTTAAGATGTTCATGTTGTGGATTTTCATGTCCATTGGTGACTAAGATAAGACCAAACTTTTCTTGTATTTCTAGCTACACTTATAGTATTTTATTCTCTTTGCTATAAGCTTAGAAGGGTAAATAATGAAACTATAGATGTGGATGTTCTTCTTTCAACAATTATCACAAATAAAATTCTCATCCTTTTGATTGCCCTCTTTTAGTATTTTATTTATGGATTTATTTTTAAATGAACACACCAGAAATGTAGGCAGTATTCAGATAGCCCTATAACATCATATAAGTAGGGCCCTACCAAATTCATGGTCCATTTTGGTCAATTTCATGGTCATAGGATTTTAAAAATCATAAATTTCATGATTTCAGCTATTTAAATCTGAAATTTCACGGTGTTATAATTGTAGGGGTCCTGATCAAAAAAGGGTGTGTGTGTGTGTGTCAGTGTCACAAGGTTATTGTAGGAGGGGATGTGGTATTGCTACCTTCTGTCCTGCTGCTGGCGATGGTGCTGCCTTCAGAGCTGGAGAGTGGCGGCTGCTGGCCGGGAACCCAGCTCTGAAGGCAGAGCCGCCGCCAGCAGCAGTACAGAAGTACGGATGGCTTAGTATGGTATTGCCACCCTTACTTCTGCACTTCTGTCTGCAGAGCTTGGCCCTCAGTCAGCAGCCGCCACTCTCCAGCCACACAGCTGTGAAGGCATCAGAGCAGAAGTCAGAGTGGCAATACCGTGACCCCCCTAAAATCTTGTAAACCCCCTGCAACTCCCTTTTGCATCAGGGCCCCCAGTTTGAGAAGTGCTGGTATCCCTTGTGAAATGTATAATAGTATAGGGTAAAAGCAGACATAAGACCACATTTCATGATCCATGACACATTTTTCGTGGCCGTGAATTTCGTAGGGCATATAAGAGAATTTTCTGTATACTTGCACCACCTCATCCCAGAATACAAATGGGTGCCTTGACAACTCACATGATCTCCTGTTCAGTTTGTCCACAGATACCCCAAATCTATCTACAGTAGATTTGGAGTTTCATTTTTCTCTCTCAATTTTTAAATACACAATCAGTTCTACACACATCAGTTTGCATATATTTATATTAAATCTCTTCATGTTGGTCCACCCACTATCTTATATTCAGTCTTCTCTGTATTTTTGACATCTTTATACAGTAGGCATTATTTTTGTGTTGAAAATGTGCTTATTGGATTCATTTGCAGATAATATATCTATTAAAAGATACATTTCAGTGCTTATACAGCAGGCCTTTCACTGTGTGTGTTCTTAACCTGTTGCTATGACAGTGAATAAAGCTATCTGTATCTAATGTGACTAGCTGCATTTTGTACAGGCAAATCTGTTTCCTTTAAAGAATTTAATCAAAACTTCTCTATAGACCAAAACAAATTTTGTCTTGTCTTTGTTCAAAATCCTCTCTGTCAATGTGCTTCCAAAGAAACATAACTACAAAGACGGGTCTCTTTTTTTAAAATTTCCTACGGGGAGTAACCCTGTGCTGTCACTAATTCCTGTGTTGACAAAAATATAGAATATTACACTGTTTAATAATTACAAATTGCGTGTGACTTTGAAGGTCAGACTAGATGATCATTAAGGTCCCTTCTGACTTTAAAATCTGTGAGACTTGTAACAGTGAGCTATCTTAAACCCACGGTGAAAGGAGGTGGTTTACCTTGATATGGCTTAGTCTTTTTCTCTCTCAAATCTGGATGTTATGGTTCTTTTGCTTCCTCGGTGCCTACTTGAAATAGGGTTTGGTTGAGAATGAGCTCACTGGAACTCAATACAGGTAAGATAGAGGTGGTGCTTTTTGTTTGGAGAAAGCATCTAAAGAGAATGGCAGGGATGATGCTTACACATCTGACTGATGGGGTTTACTCACAGTTAGATTAATAATTTAGAAAGGTTTTTGAATCTCTGATAGATCATGGCATGAGCCTTGGTGAGCAGAAGGACTGTCTTTTTGATATGGTTGATGCAATAATTGCAACTTTTTCTTTGATGTGGACTTTGCCACGGTTGTTCATGCCTCTGTCACCTTAATATTGGATGACTAATGCACACTACATGGCCTTGAGGGCCATTCAGAATATACAGGTAGTGCAGGATGCAGCTGCCTGCAAGGAGCCTTTTACACCAGCGTGTCAAAAGCTGTACTGACTTCTTATTTCTTTCACATGCTATGCAGGGGATTGACGTTAATATTTAAAGCCCAGTTTAGTCTTTATTCTAGCTGTATGAGAAACTTCACCACTTCCCATTGAACCCTCCTAATTGATCAGTGGCTGAGTTATCCTGGTTCCTGAAATTGAACCGGTCTGGAGTCTGCATGCAGAGCATTTTCAATGGAAGGGCTTTGACTCTGGAATTTGGTTCTTCCACTAGTATAACCAAACCAAAGTTTGTTTGACTTTCAGTCACAGTATAAAACCCATCTGTTTTACTACAGCTTTTGTCTGAGTTCATGCTGGGTTACAATTCTGCTTATATGGCATCTCGGGGAAGTGAGAGAGTCACTCAAGGTTTCATTTAAGTTTTATAGTCAGCTAATTTTGTACTATTGTGCATGTGCCCGTAGCAATTGTGATGGGCCCATTTTATAAAAGTAATGATCATTAAATCCATTTTGATGTCTTAAAGGGCACTGGCATCATTGAATAGATTGCTTAGGAGGCAGCTGCTAGTTAAGAAAGCTGAAGGGTTTTTTCTTTTCTCACGTACATTTTGGTATCTGCCTGAGAGCAGGTGTGGGGGAGGAGGGTAGGATGCAGAAACTTTGATGGTTCTTGAAACTTTGAGACAATCATTTTAAGCTTACTTACCTAATATCCTACACATGAAGTTGTTGTAGCTTGCAACTGGAAGTTGGTAAGGGTAACCTTAGTCATTTAGTTTACTCAAGCATAATAAATGCTGGGTGACTGGTTCTTATTCCTTACTTTTATAACTATCAGAGTTTTCCCTTGTCCCGGACACCTCGGAAAGAAAAACAAGACAATGGGAATATGGTTTAGCGAGGCCACAGTTTTATTTAGTAACACATCTGAGAACTACCCAGCAATAACTTGTCTGGTGCAGATCATCCTTTGTAATCTATTCCACATGGTGGAAGGCTGCTACCATGGGGTTATGGTTGGGGGTTGTCTCCTTGCTGTACCAGACATTGCTGTATCCATTTCTCTCCTTTAGCAGTTGCCTTTTACTAATCTGCTCCAATTCTGATTTATCAGGGAACTGGACTCCGCATTTAATAATTACCTGCACTGGGTAGCTGCCATGTTGCAACAAAATGAATTTTATAATCTAACCTACCCCACCGTGCCTGGGTTGCTGAGAATAAAAAAAAACAAAAAAACACATACCCCACAAACCTCTCTCCAGGCCAGTCTGGCAGTGAGAGGGAAAAAATTATTTCCTCGCACCAAAAAGGTGGTAATGCCCATAAGTCCCCAAAACCAGGTTTGTCCCCCACATCTCCAATTTGGATTAGAATTTCTTCCCAGTGTAGAATAGTGCCCCCAGGCAGGGTGCAGTGTTTATAAGACCTTCCCTTGGGTGCATTGGAGAACAACAGGCTTATGCCGGTTACTCTCGTATCCAGCCAGTCTGCCACAACCCTCATTCCTCAAGTCCACAAGAAGTCTGAGTTTCCAGAAGGATGGGAGGAAACAGGGAAAGGGGGGCAATCCTTAAAGAGGCCAAGAGTTTTCTTTTTTTCTTCTGCTGGCCTAGACAAAGCTTTGCCACCCCTGAAACTGCTGAGGAATGCGGGGTAGGTGTTTTGTCATTTGCTTCTGCTGGATTTATAATTAACATTTTTGACTAGCTATGGATTTTTGAGCTGGTGCTTTCAGTGGTGAGCAACTTCTGATTCACAGCTTAACTTCGCTGCCTAGAATAGAAGAGAACAGGGTAGATAAAAATTGACTTTTTAAAAAAAAAAAAATGGATTGTTTTAGTTTAAATTAAAATGCATTTTCTTTTTAAAATAATCCTTTTTAAAATTGAATTTGATATTCTGACAACCTGTGTTAAACCCTATACTTACTATAATCTGTATCATTTAAATACATTTGGACTAATTCATTCAAACTTCAGTATCTTTTCTTATGTTTTCAACTCAATTTAAGGTAGTTATGTATATTGAGCTGTATAATTGCTTAAATAAATGTCAGGTTTCAGAGTAGCAGCCGTGTTAGTCTGTATCCGCAAAAAGAACAGGAGTATTTGTGGCACCTTAGAGACTAACAAATTTATTAGAGCATAAGCTTTCCGAAGAAGTGGGTTGTAGCCCACGAAAGCTTATGCTCTAATAAATTTGTTAGTCTCTAAGGTGCCACAAGTACTCCTGTTCTTTTTAAATAAATGTGTAGATACACAGTGTATGCTCCTGGTTAGCAAAAAGCACCAAATTTAGTGTAAAAGCTGTAGTCAGTTTCAAATCTGCATGTTTTTATAGTTATGCTAATATATGAGATTATACCTTTTTAAATCAATGTTTAGTTCAAGGTTTCTTGCTTGGTCTTTGAAATCATGATAAAATTGTTGATTTAAATCCCTTAGATTTAAATTAATCTGGCCTGGCATAGGTGCCATATAACCTATAGCATCCTAAATAAATAAATAAATAAATAGGATATCTCCATTAATTTATTTATCTCCTAAAACTGGAAGGGACCTTGAAAGGTCATCAAGTCCAGCCCGCTGCCTTCACTAGCAGGACCAAGTACTGATTTTGCCCCAGAACCCTACATGGCCCCTTCAAGGATTGAACTCACAACCCTGGGTTTAGCAGGCCGATGCTCAAACCACGGAGCTATCCCTAGCCTAAAACACAGAATTAGTAGTGATATAAAAATGGGGCAACAAAGATTATTACATTAAATTGACCTTCAGGGTCATTAAAGGCACTTTTTTGCTTTGAAAGTTGCTTATTTTGTTTTGAGGGTTGACCATTATCCTTATCGTAGCAACCACACATCGATGACAAGTTGGGGCTTGTCTGTGCAACAAGCTTCCCAGGCTGAAGAGCAGTGTGTGCAACTTCCTTTTCCAGTGCAGAAAATACAGCAGATTTGCTTGTTTAAACCTTTTTTTGTCTGGAGCAAAGTAAGTCAGTGACTGGTTTTATTTTATTTGTAAGATTAGTACTAAGATATTGTAATCTAGTATCATTGCTGTTTATGTTGCTCTTTATCTTGCTTGTCAGAGAATCACTCTTTAAACTCTCTCTCTTTGTTTGTTTTCAGTTAAAATGGAAATAGAGCGTTGTTTTTCTTACTGCATTGAGCAGAATGTAAATTGGTTTTGATTTGGGAAGGGGAAAATAGTAGACCATTGTTTGAAATGCTATGGATGGGGGAAATATAGCTTGGAATAATCTTTTGGTACTCTTAAAATTAGATTTATTCTTGACTGTGATGCTGTCCGTGATTATTGTTTTACTTAACTTAGGCTTTCATTTTACTGCTGCGACACAGCACCTACTTAATTAATAAAAAGTAAACACGGTACCATTTCTAGAGCTTGCCTTGTTCTGACATTTGTTTAATTGCTTGCAAATAGATCTGTAAATAAAGAGTATAACACTTAAATAAAAGAACATTCAGGATACACAGAATTGGAAGAGTTTGATGCAATTTGTTCTAATAAGCCTAATGATTTTTATATCAAAGGAAACATGTATTCTAATTTACATGTATTAAAAAGAGCCTTGCAATCAAGTCAATGTCATTTCTCCCAAATCTGGGGTGGCAGTCTCCCCTTTGTTCTGTTCTCACTTAACAGGGACAGGAGCAGGGGCAATCCTTCTCTTGATGGCTCTCCTGCCATTCCTCTTCTTGGAAGGTAAAACCACAGGCTGATTTAAGTGCAGGACTCCGCCCTGAGAGATGGTGACACCTCCCAGCAGTTTCTTGAGCTCTGAGTCGCTGTGGATGGCCAGCTGCAAGTGGCGTGGGGAAATCCGACGCTTCTTGCTGCGTGGAGCGACTTCCCCAGCAATATCCACAATCTCATGAGTCACTTATTGAAGCACCGCGGCCATATATACTGGGGCTCCAGCTCCAATACGGTCTGCAAATTGTCCTTTGCGGAGCAATCTGTCTCTGCGACTGACCGAGAACTGCAGCCCAGCCCGGGAAGAACGGGTGATTTTGGCCTTAGGGTCTTTTGCGGTTGAGGTCTCACCAAAGTGCTCAGACTCAGTCTCAGACATGTTGCAGACTTCTAGTGTTCCAGCAACACTTGGCTTGGCTTTCTTTTGTTTTCTCTGCTTGGTTTACCTGAGTCTTTACTCAGGAATTGGCCTGCCTAGCTTTTTTCTTGACTTGCTTGGCTTCGGTGGATGTTTCCTTGCTTGGCTCCACTTGCCTGTGTCTTTCTTTGCTTGGCTTGCCTGACTCTCTTTCCTTCTGTTCCTGGCTCTGTTCACTTGGTTTTCTCTCTCTTATTTTGCCTTCTTTGATTTCTTCCTGGTCTGGCCTGATTATGACTGGCCTGACACAGTGTGGCTTGGCTAAGCCACCTCTTGAAATCACCACAGTAGTGTGCTGACCCTGTCTGAGCCTGCAGCCTTTTATAACCTCAGTGCAGACAGAGAAAACATACTTTCTGATTGGTTGTCTGAGAACCAATGGGCAGCTACTTCATTTGTTACCCAAGCCAGAGGGGATATGTCATCCTTTTATGACATCATTCCCATTGATTCACCGTTTGTGTTGGATTTTTAGTCAGTGATATCTGCTATTAGCAAAACTCATCCTGTAACGGCATGAAATAGGCTTGGGTTACATTTTGAAAATTAGATGCCTTAAATTAGGCACCTAAATAACTTATAAGTGGCCTGATTTGAAGAGGAGCTGAGCACCCACAGCTCCTGTTGATTTCACTAGGAGTTTCGAGTGCTCAGCACCTATGGAAATCAGGTCACTTTTAGTTAGTTGCTTACAAGTGGGTTTAGGGGCTGAAATTCAGGCATCCTAAAGTTTGAAAATGTTGGCCAGTTTCTCTGGAGCCCTTAACTTGGTGATGCTTCCCGTCTCTTAGAGAACCCTCATGGCACCCAAGCCCATGGTAAGGGTTCTTTGCCATTCCAGAAACCCAAGTGTTCACCATTTGTCACTCTCAGGTTTGATTAGCCGCTTCTCTTGTTCGTGAGCTATTTTCTGAGACCGGTTTAAAAACAGCATCTGGAGAGAACCCCTCACATCAGGCCAAATCCATTGTGTGTGTGATGTTGCACTCTATATGATTTTATGAAAATATGCTAATGAGTTAAATATAATGTAACTGGAATATGCTTCATGCAAAAGGTCTCTTGTGAGGTATCATTACCAAGCTTATAATCTACTGAGTGTGGTCATCCTATTTGTATAAATGTACCACTCATGTATCTGAAACTAGAAATATGAAATATAACTCTGAGGGCCCATTGTAATTATGCAAAGTGTGGGCCATTAATGGTGGTTTGGAATCTTGATGACTCCCATTAACCAGGACAGTCGTCTGCAGATGGCTCTCTTTTACTTGTAAGTCTCCCTGTATACCTGTGTGCTGGCAAGTGGGTGATGTTTTCCCTTTAAAAAGGTGATCAAAGTTTATGTGAACCCCTCCAGGTATTTAATAATTTCAGAAAGCCTGATTCTAGTATCACTTATACTGTATAAATCTGATATTACTCTAAACGAGTCAATGGTTTTATAATGGGGTAACTAAAAAATAAAACAAAACAAAAAGAGAAACCAGGCCCATAGGCTTTATCCTTCATGTGTAATGGATTAAATTTTTCTGTCATGAGTTTGTTCTTTTTTCTGTTTTCACAAAACATGCAATACACATCAACTTCACTATGGGAAAAATGTTCCTAATCTTCAATCTATTGGGGAAATGCCTGAAAAAAACACAGAAATCACCTCCCAGAATCTACACGATTTAGACATTTATGCTCCAATACGTCTGTTGGTCTATAAGGTGCCACAGGACTCTTTGTCGCTTTTTACAGATCCAGACTAACACGGCTACCCCTCTGATACTTGACACCATTTAGACAATTTCTGATGTAAATTTCTTAATGAAATGATTGAGTTCTATCTTTCTAGGCTTTTATACCATATTATCAATGCAGCTACCTGACCAACTGAACGATCCCTTAAAATTGTAGGATAGTAAAAGAGGAAATTAATTCACAAAAGAAGACCAGGCATTTTAACTGCTTTTATTAGACCATACTGATGCATTTGAAAAGAGCCTTGCAAATGTCATTTCTCCCAAATCTGGGGTGGCAGTCTCCCCTTTGCTCTGTTCTCACTTAACAGGGACAGGAGCAGGGGCAATCCTTCTCTTGATGGCTCTCCTGCCATTCCTCTTCTTGGAAGGTAAAACCACAGGCTGATTTAAGTGCAGGACTCCGCCCTGAGAGATGGTGACACCTCCCAGCAGTTTCTTGAGCTCTGAGTCGCTGTGGATGGCCAGCTGCAAGTGCGGTGGGGAAATCCGACGCTTCTTGCTGCGTGGAGCGACTTCCCCAGCAATATCCACAATCTCATGAGTCACTTATTGAAGCACCGCGGCCATATATACTGGGGCTCCAGCTCCAATACGGTCTGCAAATTGTCCTTTGCGGAGCAATCTGTCTCTGCGACTGACCGAGAACTGCAGCCCAGCCCGGGAAGAACGGGTGATTTTGGCCTTAGGGTCTTTTGCGGTTGAGGTCTCACCAGAGTGCTCAGACTCAGTCTCAGACATGTTGCAGACTTCTAGTGTTCCAGCAACACTTGGCTTGGCTTTCTTTTGTTTTCTCTGCTTGGTTTACCTGAGTCTTTACTCAGGAATTGGCCTGCCTAGCTTTTTTCTTGACTTGCTTGGCTTCAGTGGATGTTTCCTTGCTTGGCTCCACTTGCCTGTGTCTTTCTTTGCTTGGCTTGCCTGACTCTTTCCTTCTGTTCCTGGCTCTGTTCACTTGGTTTTCTCTCTCTTATTTTGCCTTCTTTGATTTCTTCCTGGTCTGGCCTGATTATGACTGGCCTGACACAGTGTGGCTTGGCTAAGCCACCTCTTGAAATCACCACAGTAGTGTGCTGACCCTGTCTGAGCCTGCAGCCTTTTATAACCTCAGTGCAGACAGAGAAAACATACTTTCTGATTGGTTGTCTGAGAACCAATGGGCAGCTACTTCATTTGTTACCCAAGCCAGAGGGGATATGTCATCCTTTTATGACATCATTCCCATTGATTCACCGTTTGTGTTGGATTTTTAGTCAGTGATATCTGCTATTAGCAAAACTCATCCTGTAACGGCATGAAATAGGCTTGGGTTACATTTTGAAAATTAGATGCCTTAAATTAGGCACCTAAATAACTTATAAGTGGCCTGATTTGAAGAGGAGCTGAGCACCCACAGCTCCTGTTGATTTCACTAGGAGTTTCGAGTGCTCAGCACCTATGGAAATCAGGTCACTTTTAGTTAGTTGCTTACAAGTGGGTTTAGGGGCTGAAATTCAGGCATCCTAAAGTTTGAAAATGTTGGCCAGTTTCTCTGGAGCCCTTAACTTGGTGATGCTTCCCGTCTCTTAGAGAACCCTCATGGCACCCAAGCCCATGGTAAGGGTTCTTTGCCATTCCAGAAACCCAAGTGTTCACCATTTGTCACTCTCAGGTTTGATTAGCCGCTTCTCTTGTTCGTGAGCTATTTTCTGAGACCGGTTTAAAAACAGCATCTGGAGAGAACCCCTCACATCAGGCCAAATCCATTGTGTGTGTGATGTTGCACTCTATATGATTTTATGAAAATATGCTAATGAGTTAAATATAATGTAACTGGAATATGCTTCATGCAAAAGGTCTCTTGTGAGGTATCATTACCAAGCTTATAATCTACTGAGTGTGGTCATCCTATTTGTATAAATGTACCACTCATGTATCTGAAACTAGAAATATGAAATATAACTCTGAGGGCCCATTGTAATTATGCAAAGTGTGGGCCATTAATGGTGGTTTGGAATCTTGATGACTCCCATTAACCAGGACAGTCGTCTGCAGATGGCTCTCTTTTACTTGTAAGTCTCCCTGTATACCTGTGTGCTGGCAAGTGGGTGATGTTTTCCCTTTAAAAAGGTGATCAAAGTTTATGTGAACCCCTCCAGGTATTTAATAATTTCAGAAAGCCTGATTCTAGTATCACTTATACTGTATAAATCTGATATTACTCTAAACGAGTCAATGGTTTTATAATGGGGTAACTAAAAAATAAAACAAAACAAAAAGAGAAACCAGGCCCATAGGCTTTATCCTTCATGTGTAATGGATTAAATTTTTCTGTCATGAGTTTGTTCTTTTTTCTGTTTTCACAAAACATGCAATACACATCAACTTCACTATGGGAAAAATGTTCCTAATCTTCAATCTATTGGGGAAATGCCTGAAAAAAACACAGAAATCACCTCCCAGAATCTACACGATTTAGACATTTATGCTCCAATACGTCTGTTGGTCTATAAGGTGCCACAGGACTCTTTGTCGCTTTTTACAGATCCAGACTAACACGGCTACCCCTCTGATACTTGACACCATTTAGACAATTTCTGATGTAAATTTCTTAATGAAATGATTGAGTTCTATCTTTCTAGGCTTTTATACCATATTATCAATGCAGCTACCTGACCAACTGAACGATCCCTTAAAATTGTAGGATAGTAAAAGAGGAAATTAATTCACAAAAGAAGACCAGGCATTTTAACTGCTTTTATTAGACCATACTGATGCATTTGAAAAGAGCCTTGCAAATGTCATTTCTCCCAAATCTGGGGTGGCAGTCTCCCCTTTGCTCTGTTCTCACTTAACAGGGACAGGAGCAGGGGCAATCCTTCTCTTGATGGCTCTCCTGCCATTCCTCTTCTTGGAAGGTAAAACCACAGGCTGATTTAAGTGCAGGACTCCGCCCTGAGAGATGGTGACACCTCCCAGCAGTTTCTTGAGCTCTGAGTCGCTGTGGATGGCCAGCTGCAAGTGCGGTGGGGAAATCCGACGCTTCTTGCTGCGTGGAGCGACTTCCCCAGCAATATCCACAATCTCATGAGTCACTTATTGAAGCACCGCGGCCATATATACTGGGGCTCCAGCTCCAATACGGTCTGCAAATTGTCCTTTGCGGAGCAATCTGTCTCTGCGACTGACCGAGAACTGCAGCCCAGCCCGGGAAGAACGGGTGATTTTGGCCTTAGGGTCTTTTGCGGTTGAGGTCTCACCAGAGTGCTCAGACTCAGTCTCAGACATGTTGCAGACTTCTAGTGTTCCAGCAACACTTGGCTTGGCTTTCTTTTGTTTTCTCTGCTTGGTTTACCTGAGTCTTTACTCAGGAATTGGCCTGCCTAGCTTTTTTCTTGACTTGCTTGGCTTCGGTGGATGTTTCCTTGCTTGGCTCCACTTGCCTGTGTCTTTCTTTGCTTGGCTTGCCTGACTCTCTTTCCTTCTGTTCCTGGCTCTGTTCACTTGGTTTTCTCTCTCTTATTTTGCCTTCTTTGATTTCTTCCTGGTCTGGCCTGATTATGACTGGCCTGACACAGTGTGGCTTGGCTAAGCCACCTCTTGAAATCACCACAGTAGTGTGCTGACCCTGTCTGAGCCTGCAGCCTTTTATAACCTCAGTGCAGACAGAGAAAACATACTTTCTGATTGGTTGTCTGAGAACCAATGGGCAGCTACTTCATTTGTTACCCAAGCCAGAGGGGATATGTCATCCTTTTATGACATCATTCCCATTGATTCACCGTTTGTGTTGGATTTTTAGTCAGTGATATCTGCTATTAGCAAAACTCATCCTGTAACGGCATGAAATAGGCTTGGGTTACATTTTGAAAATTAGATGCCTTAAATTAGGCACCTAAATAACTTATAAGTGGCCTGATTTGAAGAGGAGCTGAGCACCCACAGCTCCTGTTGATTTCACTAGGAGTTTCGAGTGCTCAGCACCTATGGAAATCAGGTCACTTTTAGTTAGTTGCTTACAAGTGGGTTTAGGGGCTGAAATTCAGGCATCCTAAAGTTTGAAAATGTTGGCCAGTTTCTCTGGAGCCCTTAACTTGGTGATGCTTCCCGTCTCTTAGAGAACCCTCATGGCACCCAAGCCCATGGTAAGGGTTCTTTGCCATTCCAGAAACCCAAGTGTTCACCATTTGTCACTCTCGGGTTTGATTAGCCGCTTCTCTTGTTCGTGAGCTATTTTCTGAGACCGGTTTAAAAACAGCATCTGGAGAGAACCCCTCACATCAGGCCAAATCCATTGTGTGTGTGATGTTGCACTCTATATGATTTTATGAAAATATGCTAATGAGTTAAATATAATGTAACTGGAATATGCTTCATGCAAAAGGTCTCTTGTGAGGTATCATTACCAAGCTTATAATCTACTGAGTGTGGTCATCCTATTTGTATAAATGTACCACTCATGTATCTGAAACTAGAAATATGAAATATAACTCTGAGGGCCCATTGTAATTATGCAAAGTGTGGGCCATTAATGGTGGTTTGGAATCTTGATGACTCCCATTAACCAGGACAGTCGTCTGCAGATGGCTCTCTTTTACTTGTAAGTCTCCCTGTATACCTGTGTGCTGGCAAGTGGGTGATGTTTTCCCTTTAAAAAGGTGATCAAAGTTTATGTGAACCCCTCCAGGTATTTAATAATTTCAGAAAGCCTGATTCTAGTATCACTTATACTGTATAAATCTGATATTACTCTAAACGAGTCAATGGTTTTATAATGGGGTAACTAAAAAATAAAACAAAACAAAAAGAGAAACCAGGCCCATAGTCTTTATCCTTCATGTGTAATGGATTAAATTTTTCTGTCATGAGTTTGTTCTTTTTTCTGTTTTCACAAAACATGCAATACACATCAACTTCACTATGGGAAAAATGTTCCTAATCTTCAATCTATTGGGGAAATGCCTGAAAAAAACACAGAAATCACCTCCCAGAATCTACACGATTTAGACATTTATGCTCCAATACGTCTGTTGGTCTATAAGGTGCCACAGGACTCTTTGTCGCTTTTTACAGATCCAGACTAACACGGCTACCCCTCTGATACTTGACACCATTTAGACAATTTCTGATGTAAATTTCTTAATGAAATGATTGAGTTCTATCTTTCTAGGCTTTTATACCATATTATCAATGCAGCTACCTGACCAACTGAACGATCCCTTAAAATTGTAGGATAGTAAAAGAGGAAATTAATTCACAAAAGAAGACAAGGCATTTTAACTGCTTTTATTAGACCATACTGATGCATTTGAAAAGAGCCTTGCAAATGTCATTTCTCCCAAATCTGGGGTGGCAGTCTCCCCTTTGCTCTGTTCTCACTTAACAGGGACAGGAGCAGGGGCAATCCTTCTCTTGATGGCTCTCCTGCCATTCCTCTTCTTGGAAGGTAAAACCACAGGCTGATTTAAGTGCAGGACTCCGCCCTGAGAGATGGTGACACCTCCCAGCAGTTTCTTGAGCTCTGAGTCGCTGTGGATGGCCAGCTGCAAGTGCGGTGGGGAAATCCGACGCTTCTTGCTGCGTGGAGCGACTTCCCCAGCAATATCCACAATCTCATGAGTCACTTATTGAAGCACCGCGGCCATATATACTGGGGCTCCAGCTCCAATACGGTCTGCAAATTGTCCTTTGCGGAGCAATCTGTCTCTGCGACTGACCGAGAACTGCAGCCCAGCCCGGGAAGAACGGGTGATTTTGGCCTTGGGGTCTTTTGCGGTTGAGGTCTCACCAGAGTGCTCAGACTCAGTCTCAGACATGTTGCAGACTTCTAGTGTTCCAGCAACACTTGGCTTGGCTTTCTTTTGTTTTCTCTGCTTGGTTTACCTGAGTCTTTACTCAGGAATTGGCCTGCCTAGCTTTTTTCTTGACTTGCTTGGCTTCAGTGGATGTTTCCTAGCTTGGCTCCACTTGCCTGTGTCTTTCTTTGCTTGGCTTGCCTGACTCTCTTTCCTTCTGTTCCTGGCTCTGTTCACTTGGTTTTCTCTCTCTTATTTTGCCTTCTTTGATTTCTTCCTGGTCTGGCCTGATTATGACTGGCCTGACACAGTGTGGCTTGGCTAAGCCACCTCTTGAAATCACCACAGTAGTGTGCTGACCCTGTCTGAGCCTGCAGCCTTTTATAACCTCAGTGCAGACAGAGAAAACATACTTTCTGATTGGTTGTCTGAGAACCAATGGGCAGCTACTTCATTTGTTACCCAAGCCAGAGGGGATATGTCATCCTTTTATGACATCATTCCCATTGATTCACCGTTTGTGTTGGATTTTTAGTCAGTGATATCTGCTATTAGCAAAACTCATCCTGTAACGGCATGAAATAGGCTTTGGTTACATTTTGAAAATTAAATGCCTTAAATTAGGCACCTAAATAACTTATAAGTGGCCTGATTTGAAGAGGAGCTGAGCACCCACAGCTCCTGTTGATTTCACTAGGAGTTTCGAGTGCTCAGCACCTATGGAAATCAGGTCACTTTTAGTTAATTGCTTACAAGTGGGTTTAGGGGCTGAAATTCAGGCATCCTAAAGTTTGAAAATATTGGCCAGTTTCTCTGGAGCCCTTAACTTGGTGATGCTTCCCGTCTCTTAGAGAACCCTCATGGCACCCAAGCCCATGGTAAGGGTTCTTTGCCATTCCAGAAACCCAAGTGTTCACCATTTGTCACTCTCAGGTTTGATTAGCCGCTTCTCTTGTTCGTGAGCTATTTTCTGAGACCGGTTTAAAAACAGCATCTGGAGAGAACCCCTCACATCAGGCCAAATCCATTGTGTGTGTGATGTTGCACTCTATATGATTTTATGAAAATATGCTAATGAGTTAAATATAATGTAACTGGAATATGCTTCATGCAAAAGGTCTCTTGTGAGGTATCATTACCAAGCTTATAATCTACTGAGTGTGGTCATCCTATTTGTATAAATGTACCACTCATGTATCTGAAACTAGAAATATGAAATATAACTCTGAGGGCCCATTGTAATTATGCAAAGTGTGGGCCATTAATGGTGGTTTGGAATCTTGATGACTCCCATTAACCAGGACAGTCGTCTGCAGATGGCTCTCTTTTACTTGTAAGTCTCCCTGTATACCTGTGTGCTGGCAAGTGGGTGATGTTTTCCCTTTAAAAAGGTGATCAAAGTTTATGTGAACCCCTCCAGGTATTTAATAATTTCAGAAAGCCTGATTCTAGTATCACTTATACTGTATAAATCTGATATTACTCTAAACGAGTCAATGGTTTTATAATGGGGTAACTAAAAAATAAAACAAAACAAAAAGAGAAACCAGGCCCATAGGCTTTATCCTTCATGTGTAATGGATTAAATTTTTCTGTCATGAGTTTGTTCTTTTTTCTGTTTTCACAAAACATGCAATACACATCAACTTCACTATGGGAAAAATGTTCCTAATCTTCAATCTATTGGGGAAATGCCTGAAAAAAACACAGAAATCACCTCCCAGAATCTACACGATTTAGACATTTATGCTCCAATACGTCTGTTGGTCTATAAGGTGCCACAGGACTCTTTGTCGCTTTTTACAGATCCAGACTAACACGGCTACCCCTCTGATACTTGACACCATTTAGACAATTTCTGATGTAAATTTCTTAATGAAATGATTGAGTTCTATCTTTCTAGGCTTTTATACCATATTATCAATGCAGCTACCTGACCAACTGAACGATCCCTTAAAATTGTAGGATAGTAAAAGAGGAAATTAATTCACAAAAGAAGACCAGGCATTTTAACTGCTTTTATTAGACCATACTGATGCATTTGAAAAGAGCCTTGCAAATGTCATTTCTCCCAAATCTGGGGTGGCAGTCTCCCCTTTGCTCTGTTCTCACTTAACAGGGACAGGAGCAGGGGCAATCCTTCTCTTGATGGCTCTCCTGCCATTCCTCTTCTTGGAAGGTAAAACCACAAAAGACGACCAGGCATTTTAACTGCTTTTATTAGACCATACTGATGCATTTGCCTTTATATATCTTTATCTTACACCATTTACAATTCTTATTATGGAACTTTAAGCATCAATGACAGGCAGAATAGACAGTTAATGAATAGCTTAGAGGAATCGCCTATTCTAAACTCTTTCATTTTAATAAAGGAAATGAAAGTAATTGGTGAATTTAGTTTTTCACGTCCATAGCGATTGATTTTTAGAGTTCCATTATTTTTCTAGGGGTTAAAGATCAATATATTAACCAATGAGAAATCAAAATATAATTCTGAATATGTACCCCATAAAATTTACCTTTGATGTGGTGTGAAAGCTGTATGCTTCTGTGTTCCCAAACTGAAGCCTCTAAAACAACTATTGGCTTAAAAAATCATGAGATTTTTAAAATAATGAATTGGGGTTCTTTTTATTTGTGTTCCATTTTTTTGAGCCTTTAGAGGTCTTGTGTTCAAAGTTTTCTCTGCAATCATGAGGGCTGGCAACTTTTTAATGATAGCTGAGATTCTCTCAATCACCTGATTCCAGGAGCTGGAGTTTTAAGAAAAGCATTTGGACTCGTGATTAAATTGAGAGAGTTGGCAACACTATGTTTTTAACAATAGGTATGTCTACCTGAAAGTTAACAGCCATAAAGCTGATAAAATTCAGAAAACAAGTGAATGTCTTGTACACAAAGAGCTAACCATTTTAAACCATGCACATTTGTAAATAACTTTCTCCCTAGAGAAATACTACTTTTAAAAGGAAACTAGAGATCTAGCATATCTATTGCCTTTCTTATTTGCCTTAGTAATAGAAAATAACCAGGAGCTGAAAAAATTATAATTAAAGAAAATATTGCAGAACCCAAAATTGAAACTCCAGAACAAAATCATTTCCTATGCAGATGACATTGTCGTAACATATGTAACCCTTTTCTGTTGCTCTGTGAATTAGCTCACTTTGGCCAGGTCTTGGATTATAAAGTACATTTTTTATTATTGTCAGTACTGATGAACCAAGAAACATATAGAGAAGTTCAAAATGTCATGTCATTTCTGATGTGCCTGTATAGAACGTAAGTACTTATTTGTGTGTACATATAACTGATACAATAGATTCACTTTATAAGACTAGCCTGTCCTCGTCTTCTGCAAAACTTCTCAAAGAAAGCCAGAATGAAATAAACTGTCTAAGAAGGTTGACTGAGTGATAGTGTGTGTGTGTGTGTGTGTGTGTGTGTGTGTGTGTGTGTGTGTGAAATTACGCTTTCATATTCCTTATTCATCCTATATGCTCTAGGATTTTCTTTGGGAAGTTAGATAAAACGCTACTGGATTCTGGAGGGTCTTTATAAGCCCTCAAGTTTTTTTGTTTTTTTTTTAAGATTTTACAGTTACTGTAAGAAGAGGGGAAGGTATTGTGCTTCTAAACTTGAAGCAGTATTATCAGGCAGGTAACGTAAGAATTTCAGGTTGGAATAAAGGAAACCAGAATTCCCACTGGATTCAGGCAAGGAGAATGTTCAATTTAAATATTATGCTTTCCCATAAACTGAGAGTAAGAGAATAACTTCCCTTAATTAGGACGTGATGGAAAAGTCTTTATTTATTTTTTTTAAAGTGGTGACAGAATGTAACTCCATTTATTCTGATTACTGAATTACAGAGTGCAATTTTGTGCATTTTTTTAGAGGTGCAGCGTGGTACTTGAACCCTGGCTGGGGGGGAGAATTAAAGGGGCTTTACATGACTTTTGCATCCTCCTAATCATGGGCTGTTCCAGGAGTTGGAGAGGCCCCTGATATAATTTAGACAGCCCTGGGCACGTAAATTACAGCTGCCTCCCCAGTCTGCCCTGTGGGCCTCAGGGCTGCCCAGAAACTTTGCAGTCTTGGCCACACTCCTTACGTGACAGGATTTCAGAAGGGGTCCTGGCTGTTTCCACCATATCTGCATCAAGATAATCTTCCCCGGGCTGGTTTGTGAGCTTTAGGGGCCCCTTTATGCCACTCTGTCCCTCTTATGCTATATGAAGGAGCCTGAATGATTAGGATCTCAATCACAAGAGCTTAAATAATTTGGAAAGCAATTAAAAGTGTAAAAGCATAAAATATTACAGTAAACTCTTGAGAATGGGGAATTTATTACCCTGAAAAAATATAAGAAACACCAAAAGACTCTTCCCCCAACAAATCATGTTCATCTATGTGTCTGGTTATTCTGACATCTAAGATTGATGGGAAGCAGAGCTGACTTTTCAGGGCATGAACTTGAACTCCTAACTACCAGCCACTCTCGCCATAGCAGCAACCCTGATTCTCTCCTGCCTCACATTTCTTCTTCCTAATTTTGCTCCAGCATTCAATCCCATCCCAGACCTTCAGCAGTGAGCCTAGATTCATCATATTCTTCCTCTTCCCAGATGGTATATTGTAGCATCACATTCTTTTCCATTCCTCCCCTGGGTGTGGAGATAGTTGTAGCAGATCTTATTTTCCCTTTCTTCCTCAGCCCACCCTGTCTTTTCCCCAATCACAGCAAATCACTAAACCAGGGGTTCTCAAACTGTGGGTCGGGACCCTGAAGTGGGTCGCAACCCTGTTTTAATGGGGTCGCTATCTTAGACTTGCTGAGGCCTGGGTCTAGCGAGCCCCATGGCCTGAGTGGTGGGGCTCAGGTTACAGGCCCCGTGCCTGAGGCTGAAGCCTTTGGGCTTCGGCTTTGCCCCGCCCTCCCACCAGGGGCCATGGGACTCGGGCTCTGGGTCCCCCTGCCCAGGGCTTGGGTGGGCTCAGGCATTGGTCCCTCCTCCTGGGGTCGTGTAGTAATTTTTGTTGTCAGAAGGGGGTCGCATTGCAATGAAGTTTGAGAACCCCTGCACTAGACCATCCAAGTGAGGGTAGGAGAAGAGGGCAGGAGGCACACATGCAGTGAGGGGACTTTTCTAAATTACTGTAGAAGGATGGAGTGATGCTCCCCAGAGGTACCTAGGGTTGAGAGGGTACCTCACCACTACCTGCCCTTAGCATAAAGCAGCCTTGTGTGTGCCTGCTGTGGGTCAGCTCCTTGAAACCAACAGCCTCTGCACTGACTTTCAAGTCTCTACAAACCTCGCTCCCTCTGTGCAGGCTTCAGCTAGGTAAACACGGACCCCCTAGTCCTCAGAGTGCTCCCTGTAGTGTCCACTGCTTAACCACTGGATGCTCTGAGAAATACCAAGTAAGCTGTCTCCAGAGCGACAGTGTACATGCAGCTTTGCTTGTGCAACTCATGATCGTTCTAACATTATAGCACTGAAATTTATTTATAGCGAAAACAATCAGAAGTTTATTAATAAAGATTTAGATTTAAGAGATACCGAGAGAAGATGAGTGAAAACAGAACTAGTTACACATCTCAAACGAAACATAA
The DNA here is from genome assembly GCF_028017835.1 of Emys orbicularis. Classification (NCBI taxonomy): domain Eukaryota; kingdom Metazoa; phylum Chordata; order Testudines; family Emydidae; genus Emys; species Emys orbicularis. The sequence goes on from NC_088696.1 coordinate 30,414,587, forward strand.
AACGCAATCCTACAGCTACACTTCTTAATGGTTCTTTTCTTTCAAGGATTCATTCTTTGATAGAGCTGCTGGTTTTCAGTCAAAACCAGGATCCAAATTTTCATGAATATCCTACACCCGACAAGGGGTTTCCTCAGTCCATGGATACCAAAATGACTTTTTTGCTTGTCCTTATACTCGCCGTTTTAATCCCAGAGTCTGGATAACCCCCTGTTGTTTCAGGTATGCTGGCTCCAAGTTGTCTTCAGACTCTGTTCACTTGAAATACAAATGTGTAACTGCCATTATGTTTGGCTTGCAATGCTTTCTCTATGTATGGACCTAGGCACATGCTTTATTCAGGCAAAACCAGTTTTTCATCTCTGCTGGGGAGTAACACCTTGAAATATACTATAAGAACATATTTGAGGTATATAGACACAACTTTTCAAATATAGTCAGTACATACATTTCACAATATTAATGATCCTGGCTTTCATTTAAGATAGCACACAACATTCTTTACGGATAAAGACTATGACAGCAAAGTGTTCGGTGTAATGAGTTTGTCAGGCCTGATAGGAGTTGTTGTTATAGAACAGTGAACCTATTGCCAATTGGCATGGAGGTGGTGTTAGGGTAATAGGTTGGGCAGACAGCAGATTTCAGGCTCCCTGACAGAGTTTATGATGGTTCTGTACTCTGACAGATCCAGAGAGCTGGGAAACCTCAAGGACATGTAGGGGAGTTAGGGGAGTTGACCCCCAAGTGCTCTCCCGTCGACTCCTGTACTCCACCGCTGCGAGAGGCGCAGGCGGAGTCGACGGGGGAGCAGCAGCAGTTGACTCACCGCTGTGGAGACACCTCGGTAAGCCAATCTAAGTGTAGCTGAAGTTGTGTAACTTAGATTCTCCCCCCTCTCCCCCCAGTGTAGACCAGGGCATAGTGCTCCAAAACTGAGGTTGGAAGGGTGTTTTACAGAGAGAAGTGGGAAAGCAACATAGTTGGCTCCTCTTTCCCTACTGCCCTGCCTGCCACCCCTCTCCTGAAAATTTTGGAGGTCTTAAACCGCTTCTACCATCAAAAGTGCTATTCTTACTGAAAAGATGCAATGATGAAATGATTATCTTTTAACAAATATGGAACCTAGTGTGGAGGAGAGAACTTAATGCAGAATTTCAATAGACGGGTAATGTAGTAGTGGGCTAATACAAGGAAATGCATCTTAAAAAGTAAATCTGAATTATATGTACACATTGATGTGTTCTAAATTAACTTATCACGATGTGGATAACTCAGTGAAGACGTCTACTCAGTGCACAGCTCTTTTCTCTTCTAGTCTACCTATATTATACCACCACACTCAATGAAACATCTCCGAGCATAACAAGAATCAAAAAAGTAAATGCAATTAGTCTGTATTTAAGTTATAGAGAACAATACTGAAAATATTATAATGGCATTATATAAGTTGTATGTTCTCCTTTGGAATACTGTGTTCAATTCCGATCATCACCCCTCAAAAAAGATTCTGCAGAAAAAGAATATTGTAGAGAAGGTCAACAAATCTGATTGGAGTCATGGATAGACTTCCATATGATGAAATTGGAGGTTGTTATTATTAGGACTCTTCAATTTGGAAGGGATACATAAAAGTATATAAAATAAGGAAAGCCTCTCCCCACTGTGCATTGTCTGTCTCTTCTGACGCACTCCCTGCATTCTCATGCTGGGTGCAGAGGGGTTCTGGTGCAGGAGGTGGCAGAGCCAGGTAGTGGAGCTGGTATAGGCGGCAGTAAAGCCACATTTGTCAGCTTTGTACTAGTGGAGATTCCTCCTGCGTGGGTGAATTCACTAGGGACGTTCTCTGACCACTTTAAGTTCCTTTTCCTCTGCTTCACTGCCACAAAGTGAACTTGGCAGACTGGAACATCCAGCCTGTTATGTTAACATTTTGTTGGTTTTGTTTTCAAAACAGAATGTAATAATAACCAGTAAAGTTAACACTATTCCTAAACACACACAATGTTTATCTGTTTATCGTTCCCTTTTTCTAACAGATATTTATTACAGTCACCAAAGAGATAGATCTTGAGATGTGATTCTGCATTATGATTATAGAATAAATCTGAAGAGTGAATTGTTTTCAGAATTCTGAAGCTGATATTATTGTAAATTAACCCGATGTATATTTCTAATCACATAGGAAATTTTCCCATGATCAGTGATGACTTAGTCAATTCCTACCATCTCTTGCTATGTGCTTTGGATCTAGTGTATGGAAATGCTCTACAGTGTCCTAATCGTAGGGAACTTCTGAATCCTACCTTTAAAGGTATGTAGAAAAAAAGTTTTCTTCAATCCAAAACAATGAGAACTGCTAAAACTAAATCCTTGTTTTGAGACTGTGTAGGGCAGAGACTAAATAATAGAATATTGGCTTGATCCATGAAAAGGACTAAACATCTTGAAGCTATTAATTCTTTGCTCTAACTGGCTGTACAATTTAACAGGTTTCCATTATACAGTATACTCTGAAATAAACAACTGGAATTCACTAATGGTGCATAGAGAAGCCAGGAATATCATTTACAAAGAAAGCACCATTGAGGGAAACTAGCAAATCAACCACTGCTTTCTTGTTAAAGACAATAGACAGTGACAAAATGTAAATTGACATGATAAACACATACAAATAATTAAATAGTGAAATGTTTCCATTGAGTCAGTAATATAATTTTTTTCTTCAGACCTAAACTTTTGTTTTCAGTGCAGTGAGCTTTTAGCTTATTTGCCTCTAACATTTTCCTACATTTTAGCTTAGTTTAAGCATTAGTGAGGATGGGAGCCTCTTTTTAGGACCACTTCTTTGGCTATATTTTACTAATTCTTACAGTTCATAAGTATTTGATCAATTTTCCATTAGAAAAAAAATGGTTTTACATGTTTGTGATTATTTTTCTCTGTCACAAATTAAAAATGTTTATAAGTAGTGTTTGATAATATTGTCAAATTAAGTTGACATTCTAAGATTCATCAGTGCTTTTCAAGGTGGCTAATTATTTTAGTCTTGCAGTATATTAGTTCTTTATATAGATATATTTGGTTAGCAGGACAGGAATTTACATAACTAAATATCACATTTTTCTCTTTCATTTGTAGGCCTTCCTGAAGACTTTCACAGTAAGGATTATAAACCATCTTCTGACCCTCCCTGCATCATTGAAAAACTCTGTTCCTTACATGATGGTTTGGTTTTGGATGCCAAAGGCATAAAGGAACATTTTTGGAAGCCATATATTAGGAAACTTTTTGACAAGAAGGTTTGTCTAATAGACTTAAAAGATTTCTTGTAGAGGGGGAAGAAATCTGCTTAATGACTGGCTTTAAAATGGCACATTACTGAAATATTCACCATTTGTACTAAATTTTCTTACAGATTTTAAAAGGCAAGGAAGAAAATCTGACTGGTTTTTTAGATCCTGGGAGCTTTGGAGACAGCTTGTGAGTGTTTTGCATAAAAATTCCTTCCAAATTTCAAAACAAAAACAGCTGTATTGACATTGTGTGTTTTTATGTTTTGCACCTTTGAGTGGTAATAAAATATTAACTAGTTGATTTATGTAACTGCTTGAAGTCCTGAATTAAATGTAATTTTCAGATTCCTGTTTTGAGGTATCTCAGTTTCAGGCATATTTCAGGGCTCATACTTCTTGAGGAAGAAATTATTTGCTGTGTTCCATTATTTTAGTATCCCTTCCATAGAGATCAGAGTACCAGAAAGAGAGAGAGATTTATTTTATTCGTGTTGTCTAATAGAGAGGTCTGGAGCCACAGACAGTTATTTTCATATTGAGAACGTGAATTAGGATATATGGAGGGAGGATTTCTTGATGAAAAACAAATCTTTTCAGAAAGATTCTTTTTTTCCCCTCATTTCTCTGAAAGTGTTGGGAATGGAGGAAATTATTTAAAACAAACTGGTCTCAGACATAACATTTGTTCTAATGAACTTGCTGAATGAAAGTCTTTGAAATAAAATCTATTCATATGATTTTTTTTTAAAAGGCTGTTTGCGAGCTAGATAGTATTCAAACTGTGAAATGCATTTGACAGTAAAAGTACTGTATATTGAAAAGCCTTGGCATGAATTTTGTTCCCCCTCAGATCTTCAGAAATGATTACAGATATATGTGTTACTTCTCTTTTCCATTCAATGTTTGTCATGTGGCCATGCCTCCTGGCAGTTGTCTCAGACCCATGAGAAGGTTGTACTAGATCAAAAGTTCTGCCTTAGTGCTGCCCCCATTCTCTCCAGCGGAAGAGCCCATGTTTGTCCAGAAATCCCTTCTAGGGTTAATTGGGAAGTGGTTCTGGGTCCAGAGGTATGCAGGACACTGATAGGCCATTTTGAAGAATGGCAGGTGAGCGTGAGCGTGTTATTTCCAATTATGAAGAGTTGTTTTCTAAACATTTAGGCACATGATTTCAAACTCATTTGTGAGTAAGGTTCACAGCATTATGTAAGGGAGAAGAGGACTATGAAGGCGGTCTCTCATGAACAATATCAAGGATCAGAGTTATTTAATTTTAGTATATGTTTGAGAGAAAAGTATCTGCTAGAAATTTTATACTTTTCTTTTAAGGAAAGAAGATGTGTACATCATGGATGAATTACTAACAAATGTTTGTGTTACTTATCAAATGTGTATTTTCCACATACTTCGAGACATACAGTAAAAATCTTTTAAAATCCCCTTTACAGAGCAAAACCATCCCTTGATTCCTCCACCAAAGAAAAAATTAATCAACTTTTAAAAAAAATATCTTGTTATAGGAATATAAGGAGTTTTTTAAAAGGTGGAAGGTGAGACATTCACAAGGGTCTACGTAATCGGATCACCTAGGTGCTTTTGAAAATTTCACTCAGAAGAAAAGCAGTTTTACACCAGAATATCATGGTCCTAATGGCCGTCTTCCCTACAAAAAAAGGCTGTTCTTAACTTGAGTAAGCTAATATGAGGTAAAATCCTAGCGAAGACAAGGAAGTTTCTAAGATTGTGTTAAAGGCTAAGCTCCCCCATGGTCTTTAACTCAACCTGCTAACTTGTGTGAAAATTACAAACTTCCCTGTTTTCACTAGGATTTTACCTCACATTAGCTAACTTGAGTTAAGAACACACTTTTTTGTAGGGAAGACAAGGCCAGTGAAAGAGTGCTCCTATGGTTCTGTTCTCTTGGTGTAGTAAAAGCCTTGCCCCTTTGTCATGAAACAGTCAGTCAAAAGTTTTCTTTAATGTGAAGGGGGCGGGGAGTGTGTGTATCTGATGCCTCCTTAAGGAAGGCAGGAGTTTGTGGAAATTGACCCTGTCTTGCAGCACACATGCCTGTGTGAGGTAACATCCCCTTTTCAGACAGTGGGAGACCTACACACACACGCACTTCTCTGTAGCGTGCGCACTCACACACACACGCACTTCTCTGTAGCGTGCGCACTCACACACACACGCACTTCTCTGAAGCGCGCACTCACACACACGCACTTCTCTGAAGCATGCACACACACACACGCACTTCTCTGAAGCGCGCGCGCGCACACACACGCCATCTGCATTCGGCCTAATTGTAGAGGGAAAGAAGAAGGGCTCAGCACAAAAGTGTGTTTTCCCCATCTTTAGGCATGCATTATGTCCCAGTGCAATTTAGAGCAATTCAGGCTGTTCTGTTTTGCTCAGCTGCAATGAGCCCCCAGGGACCGCTGTGGCAGTTGGGGATCATTGGAATGCAGCAGCTCTCTAGCCATGCCTCTGTATTATTCACCAGAGGCCACAAGGTCAAGCCTGGTATGCGAACTCTTCAGTACCCTAAGGTTTTCTTACACTAGAGGAATCCTCAGCTAGCCTGTTACATACAATTTGTAAGTAATTCAGACATTGTTTTGCCTTCTCTGTGTACTGGCAGTGAGGGGTTCTACTCATTTTGTTTTCTCATGAGGGACAGCTGATTGCTAATTTAATATACTCTGATCCTAAAAACTATTCACTTACAGACTTTTTCATATTACCCACTTCCAATTTATTTTTAATTTATTTGCTTCTGCTAAGTCATACTCATAAATAATTTTAGGATAACATTATGTACGTAAAATTTTAGTTAACCTTTTTTATAATGGGGGAAAAACATGCTTAAACTTCCATAACATCCTTTAGGATTTTTGAAAATGATTTATTGGTGACGCATGTGCCTTCAAACCCAGAATCACTTCCTGATTGATTCTAGGAGGCGCTCTCAGTTAGGAGGAACTTCCAGGCAAATACAGATTTCTCAGTAGTATGGAAAGCTAGAGGAGGCTAAGGCAAATCTAATACTGCTTTCGATTAGCTCTGTGGCTTTTACTAAATGGCATAGCCACTTGTCCAATTGGATAGGAAAGACAGGTAGATGTTCTTGCTGTTATCATACTTGTGATATTATGGCCCATGACATAAATCTCAAATATTAAATTAGGATTAAAAATATCTTCAGTAAATTTCCAACAGGCAGAAGTAACAGATAAATGTATACAATAAGTAGATAAAACAGCAACCCATCAGTTGTTGCAGATATTTATACAGCTTTTGTTTTGAGTATCTGATGCTTTTTTCCCCCTGCTGTAGCAAGGCCATCAACAAAGCCTATGAAGAGTATGTTTTGTCAGTTGGAAATCTGGACGAGCGGATATTTCTGGGGGAGGATGCAGATGAGGAAATTGGAACTCTGAGAAGGTGCCTAAACACAGCTTCAGGAATGGAAACAGCTGAAAGAGTGCAAGTGAAGTATAATCTGCAGCAGCACTTTGACAGAGTGAGTATGACATGGTCGGTGTTACACACTGACTGTTTTTATGTTTCGTCTCGTGGATGATTTGAGTAAGGCTGTGTCAAAGAAAGATGCAGCTGCTTAACAGCTACTACTTTTTGTTCCACTCTGTTTCATTTGCGTATGGCAGACAGCACAGTTGTTACAATCACTGATTATAGATTAATATTTTAATTTTGTTCAGTGTATGCATTTTACATTTACCTTTTTTTTTTTATTTATCAGGCAGTATTTTCAGGGCTGCCAACTATATCAGCATTTATACTGACAACATTCTTTTTACTCACACTGCCAGTTCTTCTTTGACATTATACGTATGTTGAGACTTTTCAAAAGCTTGTTGCTAATAAATCTTTGTGTAAAACAATCTTAATTTACTTTACTTAGCTTGTTGGTGACAGAAGTGCAAAAGGAGAGTGTGCTTTACAGTGAGATAACATTCTGAAGTAATTCAGTCCTGGAAAGACAGTTAGGAGGGGTATCTTATTTTACTCAAAAAAAGTATTATATGCTCATCCAAAGAGCATATCAGTACTAATTAATTTACATGAGGGACTGCTCTGAGGTTGTTGAGCTGAAATGCTCATGAGAGTTGGCTGGTGACTATAGAAGAGACTGTTTTAGAGTTCAAGTCTGATTTAAAGAGCTGAAAGAAAACCTTGCTTCAGTAGTGAAGACCACTGATAGGAAAATGTTTGTGGTTTTAGGCCTAGTTTTTTTTTTATTTGGTTGGGTTTTTTGTTAGATTTTTTTTTTTTTTATCTGCTCCTCTGTAGTTGAGCTGTTTACTTATTTTTTCAATTGGCCCGACTGAACGAACACTCTATGATTCCTTTCAAACTTTGGGTATTTGCCAAAGTGACCCCCAAACATTAGACTAGCCATCTAGTGTAAATTCCTGCCTCAGGCTGCACCTGCCTGTCATGCAGCTTTCTTATTTCTAGTGGAATAAGAGAGATGAGCAATGCAGACAGAAGGCTTGGGCCCTGATTCTGTACCCCACACCATTGATGTCAGTGTGCATCTTCCCAATAGAGATAGGTGTAGGCCTTTTAATTCTCTTCTCAGTAGCTGTATATAGATGAATATTGTCTTCTACTTGACATCTGCTACACAGGGCATATATGAGCATCATAGCTGACTTCACAGAATATGCAGTACTATTTGACAGTGTGCAATCCTCAGACAGGTATGAGAGAGTCTTTGAGGGGGGAGCTGGAAAGCCTCTTTTACATGGTTTTGTCAGAATAATCATTTCAAAAGGGATATATACCTATCCTGGCCTCTCCAGAAGGTAAGGCACTGTTAGCGTGGTGCCCAAAAAATAAAGGACACTTCTACTGTGCATGGATAGGTTACTGACCCACTTTTTAATGTTGTTATTTATTTCCCTTCTCTCTTGTAGACAGTGTAAAAGGACATACATTGAGATTTTCTAAGTGAAACTAATGGGAGATGTGTCTAAATTCCCTTATATGGCTTTGAAAAATCTCAACTACAGTATATTCATGTTTCAGAGTAGCAGCCGTGTTAGTCTGTATCCGCAAAAATAACAGGAGTACTTGTGGCACCTTAGAGACTAACAAATTTATTAGAGCATAAGCTTTCGTGGGCTACAACCCACTTCTTCATGGTGGTTGACTTACTTTGTTCTGTCTGTTACTACTTTGAACCACTTAAATCCTACTGTCTGTATTTAATAAAATCACTTTTTATTTAGTAATTTACTCAGAGTATGTATTAATACCTGGGGGAGCAAACAACTGTGCATATCTCTCTATCAGTGTTATAGAGGGCGAACAATTTATGAGTTTGCCCTGCATAAACTTTATGCAGGGTAAAACGGATTTATCTGGGTTTAGACCCCATTGGGAGTTGGGCATCTGAGTGCTAAAGACAAGCACACCCCTGTGAGCTGGTTTCGGGTAAACTTGCAGCTTTGGGACAAGTGATTCGGACCCTGAGTCTTTGTTAGAGCAGACTGGAGTGTCTGGCTCAGCAAAACAGGGTGCTGGAGTCCTGAGCTGGCAGGGAAAACAGAAGCAGGGGTAGTCTTTGCACATTGGGTGGCAGCTCCCAAGGGGGTTTCTGTGATCCAACCCGTCACAGCTGGCTAAAGAAGGAGCCTCTCCACCCCCCCAGGATACTTGATGGTTGTTCGGCTATTAGAACATGTGCATGTATTACACAAGGATGAGGCAAACTGATTGTTAAATTGTCAATTTAAAAAAACCCTCAGTCTTTGTGGCTCTGACATTACATCCACATGTAACAAACTTCAGTCACTGTTTTTATACATTGTTCTGCTGTAAATTTAGAACATGTTCAACTGCCAATTAAATAATACCTTTTAAAAATGTTATACCAATTTATAAACTTGCTGCTTCTGCTTGTACGTAGCCACAGCTGTGCTGTGTTAGAACTTTGTTTCTTCTGTGAGATCTTGTTCAAGTCAATTCCATTCTAGGTGTGTGCACCCACGTGCAGAGTCATCGGAGATTTTTGCCTTAGCGGTATCCGTAGGGTTGGCTGTGGCGCCCCTTGTGTGCCGCGCTAATGCGCTGGTATATTAGGCACCACCGGCCCTATGCCCTCTCAGTTCCTTCTTACTGTCTATGATGGTTGGTTGGAGCGCCTCACCTTGCATTGCAAGAGCATTACCAGTTCTTTGCAACCCATTGTCTATCTTCTTTGTATATAGTTTGTAGGTAGGTAGTTAGCCAGCCTTTAAGGTAAGTGTTAGATTAGTTTGGTAGTTAGTCCCGGGTGGGATTTCGCCCTGGAGCGGGGCATGTCCTGTTCCCACCGGCTTCAAATCACACTCCTCATGCAACAGGCCAGTGCCTATTAGTGACCCCCACAACAGCTGTTTGAAGTGCTTGGGGGAGTCCTATAGAAAGGACAAGTGCAAAATCTGTAAAAACTTTTGCCCTAGAGCCCAAAAGGAGCAGGATATCCGCTTGAGGGCCCTCCTCATGGAGGTGCCTAAGAAGCAGCAAAAGAAGAGCCTCTCAGCACCGGAAGGGAGAGGGGCTTCGGGCAAAGGACCTATGTCATGCCACATGCCCACCCCAGAGCTTCACAGGGATACTGCTACGATCGAACCCCTACTCTGACCAGGGATCCGACTCCTGGGAGCGACAGGGGACCCCGGCTTCTCCTTGGGCCCTCGTTGCCCGAAGCGGCCCCAGTGGCTAAAGAACAAGCAGGCTGGCTGGCCAGCACTGCAGACGCCGCACCACGCACCGGACTTAGCTAAGACCCCAACACCCAAGGGCAAGCCGGTCATGGGACCGCCCCATAGGGCAGTGGAGCATCCTCAGTCCCTGGACCGCAGGCGTAGATGCCTAGGACCCCGGCGCTGCACTCTCCCTCTATGAGGCATGGGACACTGAAGTTGAGGCACTGGTCTCTGTGTCCCTGGTACCGGCAAGCTACCCGCCAAAGATCGCCGAGGTGCAGGTCACTTTCACCTCGACGGTCTCCCAGACGTCAGTCCCCACCGGGGCAGGATCACTCCCTATCTCGGCATTGGTCTCCACCTCCTTAGTACTGCTTGTCGGGCAGGCACCAATCATCGCCCTCTTCTCACTGATCGCCAAGCAGGGTCAGGCCTCTATGGCTCTGCCTGGTCACCAGCAGGACAATGGTCCGAGTCAGACCGTGAGTTCAGTCCCTCGCCAAGGAAGGGTGATTCGCCGCTGACTTACGAGACCGCTACAGCATCTGTAGCGGCGGTATGGCAGCAGGGACAGTGGCCCACTCAATGCCCAAACTGGAACCTGTAATGCCGGTCCTGTATTCCCACCATTCCTCCCTGGCCACCTCGGACAAACTGTCTCCGGCATGGGAGTCGGAACACAGTACCAAATCCCACGTGGGGGCAACGCAGCAGGCCCCAACATATAAGGAGCCATCCCCAGAGAGGGAAGGTGAACCCGTTGTCATCTTCGGACAAAGTGGTGGCGGGTCCCTCCCAAATGGGCAGTCCCACTGATGACTTCAAGGAGCACCAGGCCCTTCTAAAAAGGGTGACTATCAATTTGAACTTGAAAATTGAGTTCACGGAGGAGTCCGACAACCTTTTTAATGTTCTATCCTCCTCCATCCTGGCCCGGGGCCACGCTGCCCATCCACCCAGGGATCCTTAAGATTGCCAAATCGCTGTGGCAGACCCCCTCTTCCATTCCTCCTACTTCTAAGGTGGAAAAGAAATACTACATCCCTGCAAAAGGGTTCAAATATTTGTGTACACATCCTCCAGTGGCATCACTGGTCATGTCTGCTGTTAATGAAAGAGACAGGTAAGGCCAAGTCAGTGACATGCCAAAAAACAAGAGACGCCAGGAGACTAGACTTGTTAGGCAGGTACAATTTTAATCTGTGGGACTCCCTTAGCAAATTCAAGGAGGCCCTCCCACAGGACCGAGGCCAGGAGTTTGCTGCTTTAGTGGAAGACGGCACAGCGGTGGCGAGAGGGGCCCTCCAGAAGGCCTTGGGACGCTACGGACTTGGCAGCCAGGGTGGTTGCCTCTGCGGTGGTCATGAAGCGCAGCTCCTGGTTGCAGTCCTCTGGGTAATCCCAGGAGATGCAGGCCACTGTTCAGGACCTCCCATTTGAGGGGGCAGGGCTCTTCTCCGAGCTCATAGACTCAAGGCTCGATGGCCTTAAAGATTCCCGTGCCACACTCCGCTTCTTGGGCCTTCATACCCCTTAGCAGGCCAGAAAGCTATTTTATCCTCTGCCTTCTCCGCCTTCCCAGTCTAGGTCCTGGGGGACTCCCCAGCTGAGCACCTACAGGAGAAAGGCTAGAGACAAGGGGTCTAAGCAGCGACACCTACCGTCTTCCTGTTTGTCTGCTTAGCCTAGCCCTTCCAGGAACCAAGGAGGCCAGAAGCAGGCATTTTGAGGGTGTGCTCAAGGACGTCGCCCCAGTCACATCCCAAGATCCACACTCCTACTCTTTCCTCAATCGCCTGCGCCTCGAACGGTTGGGTTCTCAACATAATTTCTTTCCCCATCCTTCTTGTTCAGGAGGTCAAGAACCTCCTGCACCTGGGGGCAGTGGAGGCGGTCCCTCAGGACATGAAAGGAAAAAGGTTCAACTCCCGCTACTTCCTAATCCCGAAAGCAAAAGGGGACCTCAGACCCATTTTGGACCTGCATTGCCTCAGCAAGTCTCTCAAGAAGTTGAAGTTTCGCGTGGTCTCTCTGGCCTCCATCATCCCTTCCCTTGATCTGGGAGACTGGTATGCCACCCTTGACTTGAAGGACGCGTATGTCCATTTTCCCAGGGCATAGGCACTTCCTCCGTTTTGTGCTAGGCCAGTGCCATTTCCAATTCACAGCACTTCCCTTTGGTCTCTTGTCAGCCCCAAGGGTATTCACAAAGTGCATAGCGCCAGTGACTGCTTACCTGCGGCATCAGGGTGTTCAAATTTACCTGTACCTCGATGACTGGCTAATAAAGGGATCAGGTGTGGTGGCACCTCGATTTGGTTTGCTCCACCTGTTGCGACCTGGGGCTGCTAATAAATGAGAAAAAGTCAACCTTAATTCTAGTGCAATGCATAGGGTTCATTGGAGCGGTCCTCAGCTCTACTCAGGCTAGAGCTTTCCTCTCCAAAGCCTGGTTCCAAGCCATGATGGGCCTGATCTCGTGCATGCAAGCCCACCCTCACACCACCGCTCACATGTGCCTGCGATTGTTGGACCGCATGGAGGCCTGCACTTACGTGGTCCGGCATGCGTGGCTGGCGTCGGTCAATGTCCCCAACAGACACAGCATGGGCCGTGTAGTCAGGGTTCATAACCACGTACTGTTGTCACTCACATGGTGGCAGAATCCTGCATTGGCATTGGAGGAAGTTCCCTTCGTGGCTCCATCCCCATCTGTGACCCTCATCTCCGATGCCTCAAACCTGGGGTGGGGAGCCCCCCTGGGCAATCACAGCATGCAAGGTCGTTGGTCGAGTCACGGTCGCTCCCTGCACATCAATGTCCGGGAGCTCAGAGCGGTTCACCTGGCCCGCCAAGCCTTCCTACCTCGCATAAGAAGCAGAGTAGTCCAGGTCCTGATGGACAGTACAGCAGCTATGTTCTATAGCAGCGAGCAAGGCAGAGCCCTCAGGCTCTGGGACTTGTATGTACAACATGACATCCATCTCGTAGCTGCACACCTCCCCGGGGCCAGGACCATCTCATCTTGCCACGAGTGGTCCCTCCATCCGGAAGTGATCAGCATTATCTTCCAGAGGTGGGGGACTCCCTGGGTGGACCTGTTCACGTCCAGGCAGAACAGGAAATGCTACGTTTTCTGCTCTATTCGGGGATCGACAGAGGCTCCCTGTCAGATGCTTTTCTGCTCCCGTGGTCGGGGACTCTGTTGTATGCCTTCCCTCCAGTGCTGTTAATTCACAGAGTCCTCATGAAGATCAAGTAGGACAGGGCGAAGGTGATCCTCATCGCTCCGGCTTGGCTGGTTTGGTGTCAGGACTGGTTCGGCACACTGCTGGATCTCTCAGGGGCTGCTCCCTTACAGCTACCGCTCAGGCCGGACCTGCTGTCCCAAAACCTGTATCAGGCGCTGCACCTGAAGGCTTGGATGCTGCATGGTTCAATGCAGCGGAGCAGGAGTGCTCAGCCAGTGTCCAACAGGTCCTGTTGGGCAGCAGAAAGTCCTCCACCAGAGCAACCTATCTGGCCAAATGGAAGAGGTTCGCTTGTTGGACCACGGATAAAGGCATTCAGCCCAAGCAGGCCTCACTGCAGTTAATCCTGGATTACCTTCTGCATCTCAAGCTCCTTTCATCTATCAAGGTCCACTTGGACGCTATCTCGGCCATCCATCTGCCGCTCAAGGGTAGGTCTGTTTTCACCCAGGACATGACTGCCAGGTTCTTCAAGGGCCTCGAGCGCCTCTACCTGCACATCAGGGACTCGGTCCCTCAGGGGGACCCGAATCTTGTGCAGTCATGGCTCATGGGACCCCCTTTCGAGCCTCTGGCTTCCTGCTCTCTCCTTCTCCTTTCCTGGAAGGTTGTGTTCTTGGTTTCAATAACATCTGCCTGCAGGATCTCTGAGATTAGGATGCTTACCTTGGAACCTCCCTATACAATCTTTTACAAAGACAAGGTCCAGCTGTGGCCACACCCAGCTTTCCTGCCTAAAGTAATCTCAGTTTCATAGGGGCCAGGCCATTTACTTATCTGTCTTTTTTCCAAAGCTGCATGAGTCAGAGGAGGAGTGTAGGTTGCATTCCCTAGATGTCAGGAAGGCGCTGGCCTTCTACATTGAAAGGGCCAAGCCATTCTGCAAGTCAATGCAATTGTTCATCGCAGTGGCCGACAGGATGAACGGTCATCCAGTGTCTGCTCAAGAATTTCTTCTTGGATCTCTGCCTGCATTCGCTGCTGCTACAATCAGACAAAGGTGCTCCCTCCTGTGATTGTAACAGTCCATTCAGCCAGGACGCAGGCCTCGTTGGCAGCTTTCCTAGCCCAGGTGCCTATCCAGGACATCTGTAGGGTGGCCACCTGGTCGTCTGTCCACACGTTCACATCCCATTACGATGCTGGCTTCGGTAGAGCAGTGCTGCAAGCCGCAAGACTGTGAACTCCAAGCCCACTTCCCAGGATACTGCTTGTGAGTCGCCTAGAATGGAATCGTCATGAGCAAGCACTCAAAGAAGGGAAAAACAGTTACCTACTGTCAAGGCTGCTTCCCCACTCTGAACTTTAGGGTACAAATGTGGGGGCCTGCATGAAAACTTCTAAGCTTAACTACCAGCTTAGATCTGGTCCGCTGCCACCACTCCCAAAGTGCTAATTCCCTTCCCTGGGTAGCCTTGAGAGACTCTTGACCAATTCCCTGGTGAATACAGATCCAAACCCCTTGGATCTTAAAACAAGGAGAAATTAACCATCCCCCTCCTTTCTCCCACCAACTCCTGGTGGATCAAGATCCAACCCCCTTGGATCTAAAAACAAGGAAAAATCAATCAGGTTCTTAAAAAGAAGACTTTTAATTAAAGAAAAAGGTAAAAATCATCTCTGTAAAATCAGGATGGAAAATAACTTTACAGGGTAATCAAACTTAAAGAGCCCAGAGGAATCCCCTCTAGCCTTAGGTTCAAAGTTACAGCAAACAGAGATAAACACTCTAGCAAAAAGGTACATTTACAAGTTGAGAAAACAAAGATAAAAACTAACACGCCTTGCCTGGCTGTTTACTTACAAGTTTGAAATATGAGAGACTTGTTCAGAAAGATTTGGAGAGCCTGGATTGATGTCTGGTCCCTCTCAGTCCCAAGAGCGAACAACCCCCAAAACAAAGAGCACAAACAAAAGCCTTCCCCCCACCAAGATTTGAAAGTATCTTGTCCCCTTATTGGTCCTTTGGGTCAGGTGTCAGCCAGGTTACCTGAGCTTCTTAACCCTTTACAGGTAAAAGGATTTTGGAGTCTCTGGCCAGGAGGGATTTTATAGTACTGTACACAGGAGGGCTGTTACCCTTCCCTTTATAGTTATGACACCTACCTTTTCATAACTGTTGTTCTTCGAGATGTGTTGCTCATGTCCATTCCATTACCCGCCCTCCTGCCCCTCTGTCGGAGTTGCCAGCAAGAAGGAACTGAGAGGGTGTAGGGCCGGCAGTGCCTAATATACCAGCGCATGAATGCAAGACTCAAGGGGGCGACACAGCCGACCCTATGGATAGTGCTAAGGCAAAAATCTCCAACGACTGCACGTGGGTGCGCACACGCCTAGAATGGAATGGACATAAGCAACACATCTTGAAGAACAACAGTTATGAAAAGGTAGGTAACCGTTTTCTGGTGCTTTTTGGTGACCCCACCAAAAAAAAAAAAAAGAAAAAAAACATACTGTTTATGCTTGTCTGTCACTTTGCCAAGGGAAGTTGGGAGATATAGAACAGAAGAGGCAGAAGAGCACCAGAGATAACGACATTGAGAGGTGGCTTATTTTCATTTTATTTGATTTTTTTTTTTTAATCTATAATAAAACTGAGAACCAAGTTCAATCACTCTTTGGGGCCGGAAGTGTCTTTTTGTTCTGTATTTGTACAGTGCCAGCAGAGTGGGGAGATGGTCTATGACTAGGGCTCCTCGGAGCTATAATAATGAAAATATCCTCTTCAAAAATGATTTACCAAAGACAAAATATGGTTAAGATGTTCCTGGGTAGAAAATCCATGGAAAGGGCTTTAGAGCCTAGATGTGTTCGTGTATTTTGTTTCAGTTTACACTTTGTTGTGATGGCTGATGGCTGGCCAGCCAGCCTGACCTAAAATGCTAGTGAGAGTGTAGGCAAAAATGTATTAGGTATATTAAACAGAGCATGTTAAAAGTATAAGAAGAAATATATCTGACCACCCTGCATCATGTGGAAAAGTACACAATTCTGCCCCTCCAACTGCATGTGACATTAGCTGTCAGCAGGCCATTAGCTGCCAGCAGGTACACTCAGAAATTTGATGTCTGAAATGTGGTTGGATTCTTGCTGACTCAAGGCCAGTAGGAGAAACCATATTTCTTATCTGCTTTGGTCCCTTTGAAAGCAATCTGGGGGATCTTTTGTTTGAAGTAAAAGGCCTTAACTAGGAGAAGTACTTCGGAAATTGTTACTTGGAGGTGAATTTAATGCATGATGAAGTATGCAGTGTAAGAAAAAACTCTTCTGATGTGAAATGTTAGTTTTCCCTTCTCCTATCATGCTGTTCTCTAGCATTTCTTGGGTATATAATGCAATTTTATAACAAACTGATACACAATCTTGCAATTTTTGTCTTTTAGTCTAAATCACTTAGAATTACAACACCTCTTACTGGCCGCAAGTATATTAAAGAGAGCAACCCCAATGTGACCCCTGTTTCCATAGCAACATACAACTTGAGCCGTCTTCATACAATGCTGACAGGACTAAAAAATGCCCCCAGTGAAAATCTGGAGCAAATACTCAGGTTAGTGTGATCACATGATTTTTCTGGCCAACTAATACAGTTTTAAAAATAGAGAAATGTTTTGTATTACAACTGTCACTGGTAAATCATATTTGCTGTGTTGGTCCTAGGATATTAGAGAGACAAGGTTGGGTAAGGTAATATCTTTTATTGGACCAACTCTTTTGGTGAGAGAGACATGCTTTCAAGATACACAGAGCTCTTCAGGTAAAATCATGTAATTTTGTCAAGTAAATGAGTAGTGGAAGCTGCTGGCAGGTAGCTCCAGAAGGGCATAGGAGTCCCATAGAGAAGAGTTAAAATCCCCAGGTCCTGGTCCTGTAATTTTATTCACATTTGTCCTTGAAGTCAATAGAAATATTTTCATGGATAAGTACTATTTGTATGACTACAGGATCAACCCCCTTTTAAAACAGGAAAATAGTAAGAAAAGTATCTTTGTCTGTTTTCCCCTACTACTTTTTATTTAAAGCTAAAAAATTAAAACCATTACACACTAAGAGACTATTAAATATAAAATACCATGTGTTTATATTTTATAACTCGTTAATCAATATATTTTAATACCCTTTTATAAAGTAAGATCTGGAAAGATGCTATTAAATTATTATGTTAGGCCTGATCTTGCAAAGATGTGCTTGTGCTTAACTTTAAATTAGTATAAATTAGTATATATTAGCAGTACACATTTGCTGCCAAAATTTTAAAGAAAGTCAAACCACAG
Source organism: Emys orbicularis (assembly GCF_028017835.1). Taxonomy (NCBI): domain Eukaryota; kingdom Metazoa; phylum Chordata; order Testudines; family Emydidae; genus Emys; species Emys orbicularis. The sequence goes on from NC_088696.1 coordinate 30,432,130, forward strand.
AACTGGTGGAAGTCACTGGCAAAGCACCTAGAACCAAAGTTTGTTGAAGTCAAACCAGCTTTGATGGCAATAGCTTCTTCTAAGGATGCAGAGAGAATATTTTCTTCATTTCAGTTCAATAACTAGTTTGTTCTAAGTTAAGAAACCCGATTAGTAGTAGAAAAAGCAGGAAAGCTTATTTTCTTTTTCCAGTCTATGAATAAAAACTAAGTGTGAGAGGATGAGTTCTTCTAGTTCTAAAGATTAAGGACATTGTGACCAGAAATAATCAGTACCGTTAGCTAGCTACAGGTAATATTTCTTTGTTTAATTAATTGGTTTTAAATGCAAGACCTGTTTTTATATACTTATGTAAGCACATTTAAGGTAACTGAATTTAGTAATTTTAAAATGTTTTGTGCATTTTTAATTGGATTCCAGTTTCAATCTAAATAGAGCCTGACACATCAATTTTTTAAAAGGTAGTAAATATGCATCATGCACTATTTTCTAACATAATAAAAATTAAATGTGAATAAATGTGTTCTGATATAATTGCTTAAATAAATGTATATAGATAGTGCATCATCCTGGTTAGCAAACAGAAGTACCAAATTTAGTGGCTATATTTAGTTGCAAATCAATATGATTTAATAGTTACTAATGAGAATCACTTTTTGTTTAGGAAATAGCTAAAAAGTACAAATGGAAAACTAGATTACAATCTATTTAAATCAAATCAAGGATTTCTGTTTGCTGACTTAAATCAGTGATTTAAATCACTAAGTCAGTCCATCTTGAGTGGGTCTAATCACAGTGCATAAAGTTATGCACATGGTGTTTGCACGATAGAAGAAGTCCTAGATCATCATCAGTTTTACAGCTTTAAAACTACTATGCTGAAGATTTATAAAAAGTAGATAAGGCTCTGTCTGACTTCCTGCTTGGTAAAGCATTTTTAAAAAAATATTTATTTTGCCAGGGCATGTTCCAGGAATCCTTCTCAATCTATTGCAAAAAGAGTGAAAGAAATGTATGAAGTATATTGTCAGTGCACACAATCTGAGGGAGAATTCAGTAATTTCTCCAAGGGTGAGACATTTTATTTCTAAAATGTAAGAATTAAAAATATCTTTAAAATACTGTGCTCTTTTAAAAGTAATTTATAGTTTGACTCTTTCATTTTGGTTCAACAAATCTAAGATTTCTGCACCACATATCCTTTCTGGGGAATTCTGCTATGCCTTTTATGTTTTCCCCTGGGTCCATACTGAAAATTTACCTCCATGTAAGATGTCATAAGTACTTCAATGGGAGACCTCCAGGAAGGGAGGCGGGAGGGAGAAATAGGTGCTGCAGGTGCCACTTTTCTCTGTCAGCACTGAAGAAATGCCCAGCGTGGCTTTATGGTGCACGGTGCTTTTGGATGCTACAGTCTTCTGAATTCGAAATGAAACAGATGAGGCAGACCACTTGTGCTCTTTAAAAATCCCATAGCAATTTTAGCCCATATATGGAAATTCTCCAGGAAATAGGAAACAATACTTATTAGAAAGAGTTAGGCTTTGTTTTTATTTTTGACTATCAATGTTTATTCAAGCATTTTTTTTCTATTTGTATCCATTTAAATTTTCATAGCTGTGGGAAATTAGGGTAAGTAGGAGTCAGACAAATTATTTAGTGACAGTAGCTGTTGATTCAAAACATGTAACCATTAAAACAACTTGTCAACATCACATGTCAAAATATACAAAGTAAACATCCTTAAATCAAACTCTACATTCTCAAGCAGTATTTTTCTTACTTTGCCTATCTGTAAATTTGTTATTGTCAGTGTAAATATTTTTCCATGGCTTGTGCATATGGTGAAATAGACGTTTGACATTTACCAATGTACTCCTTCCAAACCTGGAAATTATGTTTAGAATTAATACAAGAAGAATCTGAGTGAAGAGCAAAAGCTATTCACTGTATTGAAAATTTTGGCAGATATATTGGAAGCTTATGAGCACAACAACACAACCAAAAGAGTTATTTGCAAAACTATCAGAATGTTGTAAGTCAGATTTCCCTGTGAAACAGTTCAGCTACTGAAGGACAAAACATGGGGGACAATTTCCCTCTATCAATATGGGACATTTTGTATCTACCAGTTCTTAAAGCTGCTTTCTGTTTATTGTTTGTACTCACAATACAAATTTGAAGGAATATCTGTAGCTTGAGGTACTGATGCACCTCTTCTGTAATTATAGTAAAATTCACCAAAAGTTTGTTAAACAGCAAGATTAAGGGTGATTGTTAGCTCTGGTGTCCTGGTCAAATTCCAGCTTCTGTTGCAGTTACATTCTGCCTTCCTGAACTTCCCCCTGAGGCTTCAGTAGTAAAAGCTATTCTTCACTTTCCCTCCAATCTTCTTCAACCCTCCTTACCATCACCACCCCATCATAAAGCATTTTTGGATCTCCCAAGCTGAAAAGCTATATAAATGTAATCACAACATTTGTTACTTACGCTTAATAAAGTCATTTTTATCCTCATTTTTATGAAAAAAAGCTAATAGTAAAAAAAACTAATGGCAATAGGTGGACCTTAAATCAGATATACAGAGTGTTTTTTAATATCATTTTTCATTATTTTTTTCCTCTTGCAGATAATGCTGGCAAGCATTTTCGTCTTGCTGAGGTTCTTTACTACAAGGTATTAGAGTCTGTCATTGAGCAGGAGAGGAGAAGATTAGGAGACACTGACTTATCAGTAAGTAAAATCAGTCATCAATCCGATAATTCACTTTTAAACTTGTTCCTTTCAGAAAGAATTAGTTGCACAGCATGACAAATGCTGTTGAGCCATTCAAAATTAGTAGGGAAGATAACTCCATAGTGAAGTTATTCTCTTAACAATTTCCATATTGGATTGTTCAGTTTGCAAATGCAAAGATTATGATATTTCTAACTGGCACTGCACACTGACTCTGGATTCAATCCTGGCAGCAGAATTTAGGTGACAGTTTTGCTGATGATGCAAAGGCAGAATAGAATGCAGTTTGCCCAGCTGTAGTTAGAGTTGTTAATGCATGTGAATTGTTGTAAATTCAAACAAACAATGTTATACAATATTTGTTTTTTAAAATATCTAACTTTTTAATACAATAAAGTTCAAACCAAAGACTATTTGTTTGCCTTTTTTCTTTAATGTAGACATGTTTTTCTAAGCTAGGCTGAAGTTTATTTTAATATTTGTTTTGCAGGCAATACTGGAGCAGGATGTGTTTCACAGGTCTCTCCTGGCATGTTGCCTTGAGATAATTACTTTTTCATACAAGCCTCCTGGAACTTTCCCATTTATTACTGAAATCTTTGATGTACCTGTTTATCACTTTTATAAGGTAAATGGCTTTGATCGTGATGATTACCAGTCATGATAAAGTTACTTCTACTCACTAAAAAAGTTCTTTTTCCTTGAAACAAGTTACTTTTTCCTCAAATGGATGTGTAATGGCAAAAAAATCTAAGTTATGAAAATGGTCATACGTGGGGTGAGGTTTTTTTGTTGGAGAAATTTAAGCTGGAAAAATCAAATAATTTTCCTACCTTAAACTGCAGAGTGCAAATGCCACTTGTATTTAAAATCATGTACTGTTAACTGTGTAATGCATTGGTGGTGTCCAAATTGTCTAGTTACAAAATAATGGCACTGGACCACAACATTTACGTGGGATAATGGGCACTTTCTATGTCACTTCTTGACTGATTGAAAATGTTTATTTTCAAATCTTGTAACTTTGATCTGACAAAGCTGTAATTATAGTGATTGATGTAGATTTAATTGTATTTAGCTGCTGGGGAACTAGTATGACAGTTGCATACTATTATTGAGGTATACCTGTTTTTTCTGTCAGGATTAATGTGATGCTTCACAAATTTAATATAAACCCATTTGAAAGGGAATACATGAAAGGTATGATGATCTCACTTATTGTATTGGTCACACAATGTCCTGGTTTAACAGTGTAATAAGTGGGTTTCATATTTACTCACTTTGCAGGTAATAGAGATTTTTATTAGAGCAGAAGATGGCCTTTGTAGAGAGGTGGTAAAACACCTTAATCATATTGAAGAGCAAATCTTGGAGAGTATGGCATGGAAACGTGAATCTCCATTGTGGGACAGAATCCGAGATAATGAGAACAAAGTTCCTACCTGTGGGGAGGTAAGTGTGAGAAGTGACAGCTTATTTTAGTTTTTTAATCCTTGTTATAAGTTTCAAGAGGCCTTGTTCAGTTTAGATGGCACTCCTTAGTAGTTCAGACATTGGGCATTTGGGATATGAAGGCCTCATAGGGAACCTGAGCAAGTCTTTCTCAACATGTGAATATTGAGATGAAGTAGCATCATGATTAAAATAATGGAAAACAGAAGTAAGTTGTCAAATGTTCTAAAATAATACCTATTTAAAATGAAACCAAGGTAGTAATAGTTGCACACCTAAAAGTTGCTGTGGCGAGCATAGCAGCGTTTGGCATTCTCTCTACAAAATTGATATATGCAGTTATAAGGCACAACTCCGGCTTCTTTCCTCCTCCTCCTCTCCCTGGTAAATAAGATGGATAAAATCCTGGCCCTGTTGACTTTACTGAGAGTTTTATCATAGGATTTCTCTCGCTCACTTGTTTGGTTCATTCCCCTCTCCAATAACTTGCTCTTTGAAATTGGACACCGTGATAAAATGTGCTGCTTAAACTGGCCTGATTTTTAGAGTGCATCAGTATCTAAACAGGGCTAGAACTCAGTTGGATTATTCAATTAATTCATTAATTAAATAAACCTGCTGAAATTAACTGTTACATCAATATTATTTTAGGTAATGCCACCTCACTATTTTGAAAGATCTAATGGGAACAGTCTGGTAGGCTCTCCTTTGACTCCAAGAAGGATCAATGAAGTTCGTGCTGAAACTGGAGGGCTTGGAAAAGGTGAGATGTTTAAAAAAATAAAAGTGTAGCCTGCATTTTAGAAGTGATACATGCTGTGTGGTAGAAAGTTTGCACTCAGTTACATACAAGCTATAGAATATTGCTACATGTTTAAAATAACTAATGTGTGTTCCAAATAGCATCAAGGAAGGTTGCAACTATGCATTGACTAGAGCTAAACAAATAACAGATTTTTTTTCAGTTCAGAGGACTGTCATAATTCCAGTCTGACACAGCATGCCCCTTTGCAAGCGGGCCCTTCTTTGATTTTCCCCCTCAGCCAAGTCCAGACCGATGCTAAAGAGCACCTCCTGGTGGAGGATCTCCTTTATTAAGAGAAAAGCTAATGCAGAATATAAAACTTTCACCTGAACATCCCCACCAGGGTGATTAGGTCATTCTTAGTGCATGTCCCCCACCTGAGTTCAAGGCTTGCCTCTACCCAGGCTCTTCCCACCTGGTTTTAGGCTTCTTGCCCCTTCTGGCCTAATGTCCTTCTCGGGAGTCAAGGGTGCAGGGTGGTCTGTCGACACATCTCTTCTCCAGGGACAGCAGGTGATCCTTGCTTAGGCTAGGCTTCTGGCCACTGCCTGGGAGACAAGACCCTCTTGGCTGCCTGCTTACTGCACCCCTGGAGATTCTCCAGTCTGATGGGCTCCCTGCTCAGCCCTCTGGCTCAAGCTTCTCCTGGGAACTCCCCTCCCCAGGAGTGTTCTGTTTCACTTGGGAGTTACCCAAGCTCAGTGAGAGGGAACCACTTCAGTAGGTCCAGGTGCTCAACTAAGCAGCTACCTGGGGCACTTAGTTACCCCCAAGTGAGGCCTTCGTAAGGCAGAATGGGCCTTAAAAGTCCCCATAAAGAGCAGCTGCCCGCTGACAAGGCCAAATTGAGAAATAATCCAGTTCCGTTGTAATTGAATCAGAAAAAAAAAATATTTTGCATCAAGTGAAACATTTGTCAACTCAGCAAAAAAACGTTAATTTTAGTGTTGCTGTTTCACCCCTCTGGTGTACTAACAAAAACGTGGCCAAATATGAATTCAAAATTTTGTCAAAATGAAGTCATAAAAGATTTGACTATTTTTAAATTGCTTTTCCTAGGCCCAGGCTATTCATCCAATTTGACCTGAATTCATTAATAGTTTCAGAACACTGGGGGGAGGGGGAAACCGCATTGTGACCCAAAAAAAAATTGCCCAGTTCTAATACTGACATTAGAGCAAATGAGATGCATTAAAAACCTGTAATATTTCATTTGAAATCTTTGTTCAACCTTATTAGCCTACAAATGAAATCTATGAAATGACAGTGCAGATGTTCTATTATAGAATACAATAAGAGGTTATGGCTCACATAAGTTCTTGCTCAATGATAAAGCGTTTTACCAAAATGGAGCAATTAAGAGTTTAGTGAGTTTACACACACACACACACACACACACACACACACACACACACACACACACACAAGCCTTAAGGTAGCACCCAATAGTATAACCTGGGGATCAGAGCAAGTAAACTTAAGGTCTGTTGTAGTGTTCACTAATTGTAATTAGTGCCACAAAGAATAGGATCTTGCATATAAATCCTCCACTTACTGGATATAGTCATAAAGGAACAAAAAGTAGCAAGCTGAGATTTTCTGCTACCCTTTTCCCTGCCCCACAAACTATTCAAGAATAATAATTTAAAAAAACAAAAAACCCACCTCGGCTATTGTTTCTAGGAATCTGATAGAAAAACCAAGTAAATTCTCTAACGTTTATTCATGTTTGAGATTATCAAAAGTTGTTTAATGACCTTCACTCATGGCCCAAGCAGTTTGCTTTCTTAGTAATATACTGAAACTGCAGCCTTATTTAGACAGTTGCATATGACATGGACATCTTGTTCATATAGCAATTAAGTTGGCTCTTAAAAGTTGCTTCTGCTAAAGTGTGTTATATTATAGCCAACCTGTTTCTCCGATGGGAAGCTAGTTTTAGAAGTTGTGGTCCTGTGATAACAAACAGTATTTAGGAATTAAGTGTATGAATAGGAGACATCCTTAAAACATCCTGTAAGATGGGCCATTCACCACTGTGGCTTCAGAGAGATTTAAAGATACCTAGCTGGGAACAGTGCTAGAGGACATTGTTTTGATTAGATGAATTTTTACAGCACTGGGGCAATGATGAGGTGTAAAGCTCAAGTTAAATGCTTGTTGTTGTTTTTTAAATATCTTCAGGCCTTTCGTCTTCTCCAACCACCTTGTATGACAGATACAGTTCTCCTACAACCAATCCTACTAGGAGAAGGCTATTTGTGGATAATGATAATCCCCCTGACAGTGGAACTCCTGTAAGAGTTTCACAGCAGCCTGTAGTAAATACTGTGCCAGTGCAGAATGTGACACCTGAAACTATGTCAGTTACTCCAGTGCCTGGACAGACTTTGGTTACTGTAGCAACTGCCACTGTCACAGCCAACAACGGACAAACTGTTACAATACCAGTACAAGGTAAGGGGGAAGCTCTGGGAGAATGGATTGCATTGATTATTACCAGAAACACTGAATTGCATATCAATAGGGAGTGAAAGAGTAGGTAGACATGTGGGAGTGGAAGGAAATGAGAAACAAAGGCCTGTGGGCTGTAAAACAGGAAAGTAATGAATGGGAAAAGATATGGGTACTATTTAGCTGTTGAACACTGGAGCAAATGTACATTTGCTTTCCAACTGCCTTGTATAGAAGTCATCTGTTTAACTAGCCTCCTCTTCATTTATTGAAAGTAACTAAGGTCTTTTGGGCCATTTATGATCAGGATTCCTCAGTGTTCTTTCCTGAACATTTTCAGTTACCTGCCACTACACACTTATTAAATAACTGTCCATCACTAGAAAGGTTACTGGTGCTCAGGAAGCATGCATGGCTAGGGTTTTGAAGACACCCTTTACTGAATTCATTTTTGTTTAAATTACAGGCATCGCCAATGAAAATGGAGGAATAACTTTCTTCCCAGTTCAGGTAAATGTAGGTGGTCAGGCTCAAGCTGTCTCTGGCTCCATCCAGCCACTCAGTGCCCAGACCCTTGCTGGTGGTACCCTTAACACTCAGATGAGTGGGACAACCCTTCAGTTACCAAGCCAAGTTGCGGTTCAACAGATCTCTCCTTCTGGAGACCAACAAAGACAAAACCAGCAGTTCTCTACCACCAGCAGCAGCAAACCCCGCAAGACTGGCTCTCTGTGTCTTTTCTTTAGAAAGGTACCTTCCACTGTGAAATGTCATGTCACTGCAGTATGGGCTTTACTGGAAACGTACAGAACAATGTAAAATTAGAAATCTTAATTAGTTACAGGCTGTTTACATTATATATTAAAACCAAGTTTTTGAAAACCATTACTTGCCTACCAGGACTTGAAATTCAGAGTCGTGTTTCTCCTGTGAGAGTTAGTATCATAAGTACTTAAAACACAGCATGTTCCTTCATTGGTTTCAATCTTGAAACCCAGGTCTTGTCAGGCAAGCAAAAGGAACTAATTTTCAAATCTGGCTTAAAATAGACATTTTATTGTACACATACATGCTGCCTATTGATTTGAGGTCTTAAACAGCTCATATTAAAAAAAACATGCTGAGCTTTCCTTTTTGTTAATCAGTGTAGTGGATAAAGTTTTATGTTTAGAAAACCATGTAAGTTTAAAGAGCTTGATTTTGTCCTAATCAATGCTCTATGTATGGGTCCTTCCTTCCAAAAGGTTTATCATTTAGCAAGTGTTCGGCTGCGGGATCTCTGTGTCAAACTGGATATTTCTGATGAGTTGAGAAAGAAAATCTGGACATGTTTTGAGTTTTCCTTGGTACAGTGCCCTGAGCTCATGATGGACAGACATTTAGACCAGCTGTTAATGTGTGCCATTTATGTAATGGCGAAGGTAAGATGAATAAAATACACATCTGCTTTTTATTCATAACAGTAAAACAAAATTTATCAGGATTACTAGTAATGTAAGGCAGCTGCATTTCCCCACCAAATAAAAAAAAAACTCATTGTCTTTTTTAGGTTACAAAGGAAGATAAGTCATTTCAGAACATCATGCGCTGCTATAGGACCCAACCACAAGCAAGGAGTCATGCAAGTACAATTAATACTGAAGTAATGGGGTTTATATTTTTACTGAGCCCGTCAATTACTTATAGTAGCTACCATCTTCAGGTATATTCCCTGAATGGGAATCTAGAGTGACTTTAATCTTCACTAGTGGAATTTAACACTCAAATGGTATAAATTCCTTTGTTCCAACAGGATTCCATTTACTTCCCAAAAATGTTAACTCCATAAACCCTGCTTGGTAGAGTGCAGGTTGCCCAATATCTTTTAATAGTTTTTGAAGAGGAGGATGGCTAAATCCAAAATTCTTAGCTAACTACATGGTGTTTGACAAAATTTGGTTTAGATTCTGAATGTCTTCATTTAAAACATAAGGTACAGTGCCCTCATTGATGATGATCTTGTAAATAAATAGGAAGATGGTATTAGTGGTTAGAAAATGAGGCTGCAAAAATATTCTTTTAGAAAGGATGTATATTGGGATAGTCAATATTGTTTCAGTAGTTTCTCTTGTAATAAAAACAACTCTTAAAGTACTGATCTTTCATACAAACCCTTTGTTGCTTGCATATATGGCTGCCTTGTTAACGATCCTTCCTTCAATTTGTTCATCTCTGGCTTTTTGCAGGTATATCGGACTGTCCTGATAAAGGGCAGAAGACAGCGCCGTCGTTCTGGCAGTAGTGATAGTAGTATCCAACAGAATTCCCCAACAGAGAGAAGTAAAGACAGAGGCAAGTGATTCCAAACCATTGTATGTGTATGTGAACTAGACAGCTCTTTTAAATGGGGAACATCTTAATGTTAATCCTGGGGAAAGGAAGTGTTTTATCTAACTTCAAAGAAGATTTGAACAACCACTTCTCATGTATGGATTTCACTACTTCAAAGTGGAGTAGTAAAAGTCAAATTCAAATGGCTTAATTCTTGGGCAACCAGATATTTTAAATTTAGACAGCTATGGTAATATTTCAGTAACAAGACAGCTGCAGAATTTAACTCCAAGTAAATTTGCTCGATACTGGTGCTGCCCTTGACAATTTTGTCTCTACAGCTGAGTATAACATCAATTAATCCCCCATCATCTATGGCTACTACTCGAGAGAATTTATATCAAACAAGTAGAGGCTTTTTGATCGTTGCTGTCCCTAACCCAGCCAGTCTCCCTCAGGTTTGGCTTGGGCTTTTATAGCAGTCAACCCCCGCTCTTCTCTGAAGCTATGTGCGTTGGCAGACACATAAGCCAATAGGTTGATGCACCAGTTAGTGCTGTTCTGCAGAAGACTCCCCTGTAAAATAAACTGTTTCCAGACAAAATGAAAGCCAGCAAGTATCAAAAGTGGTTACTCGTGTTTAGGCTGCCTTTATAAGTAAATGGAAGCGCAGCAGCCTTTCTTTTCTAGGTCTAGAGAAGAACTAGAGCTTAATTGCAAGACCGCATTAGCAAGAAGTGAGGCAGGGCAGCACCATCTCTAAGAGAACTGAAAAAAACATTCACGCAAAGTCCATTTGCCCTTGAACGCATGCTTGGGAGGCGTTCTCACTGCAGACACTCCCATGACCCTTCACTTTCTCTTTGAACATAGGAGTACCCCAGTTACATTAGCATCACAAAAGGAGGAATTTTCCATCCACACATCAGGGATTCTCTCTCAAGGCCGCCTGCTTTGGCCTAATCTGAACATCCATTCCCTGAGTGCAGGTACCACTTTTTCTAAAGTGCAAAGAAAGTGACGCTTACCTGCTCAGACTTAACGCCATCGCACTGCCCCTTTGAAATCTCTATAGAGGATGGTGGCTGTGATCCCTAGATTTAGGTTGCCTAACATGTCCATCTTAAAGGATGCTTGTGACTATAAGTAGTTCATGCTTGCAAGTTTCATCAACGAGGGAGTGGAAGAGAGCTGAGTTCTTCCACCTTTTTCCCCTGGCCTGAGGAGTGGGGGGAGGTAAGAACAAGCCTGGGTATATGGCCCACCAGCCTCCCTAGCACTCACTGGTCCATTCCTCCCCGCTCCCCCATTCTGCTGCTTCCAGCTGATATCTGCCCTGGAGCTTAAGTGGTAGAAGCCAGAGCTGATGCTTCAGTGGTCAAACCTTGTTTATGAAGTATTTGTGGGAAGGTGGGGCTTGATACAGTTGCAAATATTTTTTAAAAATTTAAAAAAAAAAATTTTTTTTTTTTTTTTTGAAAAAGGTAATTTCCAAGTTAAAAGAACATTTAGGTTGCAGTATCTAGCACTCATTGTTAGGAAATGACAGATTTCTAGTTGCCCACCCAACCTTAATTCTGTCCCCGTGTGTGTATGCAGTATTTCCCCACAGGACAAATGCGCAGCCAACCATAGATCTGGCATTTTTTTACTTTTGAGTAGAGCTTAAACAATTTTAATGTGGTTTTATAAGAGCAACAACTGGAGCTGAAGTGACTCGGAAATGCTACTCTTACCTTTCCAGCTAGCAGAGACTCTAGTCCTGTCATGAGATCTAGCAGCACCCTGCCAGTTCCGCAGCCGACTAGTGCCCCCCCAACTCCCACACGACTGACCGGCACAAACAGTGATATTGAGGAGGAAGAGCGAGGGGACCTTATTCGGTTCTATAACAACATCTATATTGAACAAATGAAAGAATTTGCCCTGAAGTACTCTTCCACAAATGCTGTAAGTGCTCTTAATTACTGTCATTAGTAAATAAAAGCTGGAGCAGGAAGGTGGGTGAGGTACCAACTGCTGTTGGTGTGTTGATCTTACACATAGTAAAGTGCTCTTGCCACCTGATCTGTGTTGCAATCAGCAACCATGAGAGGGGTGTTTTTTCACTAAAAAACAAAACAAAACAAAAAAAGTGTTACAGTAGCAGCAGAGAATAAGCATTTGTACTTACCCTGCCTTCCAGGATGGGGGAGCTTTAATTGGTCATAAAAGTATTTTGAGATCCTTGTGCCATGTCCATGCCAAACTGTATTTTTAGTATTTAAGAGGAAGAAAGTGCCCTCCTCCTTCAGTGAAGTATGCATCTCTGGCTGCCCATGAAGAATAATAGTGTTGTGCTTTATAAACAAACATTACAGTATCTGTATGTTTTACCATGTATAGGGATAGCGTAAATTGGATCATCCAGTTGCATTAAAAGTCAAAAGGGGCTTATGCCTGCACTAGTCTCTCTGTTGGAAAAGTGGTAGCGATTGATTTGTTCTTTTACCTTAACAGACTGATGCTCCTCCACTATCTCCTTATCCATTTGTAAGAATTGGCTCCCCCCGCAGAATACAGCTGTCCCAGAATCACTCAATCTACATCTCACCACACAAAAATGAGTCTACACTTTCTCCGCGAGAGAAAATATTCTACTACTTCAGCAGTAGCCCCTCTAAGGTAAGAGTAAACGGTTAATATTCCAAGAATTGTGGGGTGGTTGTTTTAAAAATTTTTTTTGCAAGTTTAAAAAACAAAACAAAAAAAACCACCATGCAGAGCTGTGAGATTTGTGGGTGCATTCAGAGCTCGCTCTCAAATGCTGTTTTTGCCTATAAATAGTGTGCCTGCAACATTTAAAACTGCCTTTTCTGTTACACCTAAATAACTGCATGTGCAAAAATAAAGCTCTAATGACTTAGTGTCCTAAGTCACTTTTGAAAGTGGGATTTAGTATATGGCAAGCTAGGGTGTAACTACAGCGCTTCAGTGCGCTAACTATCCATGAGATCCTGCCGCTGTGCACTTCACATACTGCTTTTTCAAATGGGAGTACATCAAATGTTCTAAAAGAGAATAGGGAGCTGCTGCACATGAAATATGATAGTGTATTTTTATTCAGATTTCACACAGAGTAATTGAAAACCCAGCGAGCCAGGCTGGAGAGCATTATCCTTCGACATTTCAGTCTAGCAAGTTCCATAGTAACAGAAAAGCAATGATAAAGGGAAAAAAACCTGAAAGAAATGTAGTGTTTGAAATGCCAATAGTCATACAGGCTAGTTACAGTGGGGAGAACTTTGATCAGTACAGTCACAGAAGGGGAAATAGTAGGAATAGGGTTACAACGAAGGAATAAATAGTCTATCATGAGCATTAATTTAGGTCTGATTCAAATCTACGGCAGTGGAGGGTAACGCTCTGCTTCCTTCAAAGCTTATTTGGTCATGCTTTGGTGCACATGGGAGTAACAAACCAATTTGGAATCCTTGTTAAGGCTACTCAGTCTGTCAGTGAATGACATTCTCCTCATATGCAAGGTTGGCAAAGAGACGGGATGAGTCTAAAGCAAAACCCTATGAACCTGTGGATATCCACATTTCCTGTTCTTTCTATGATTATGTTTCAGAGGCTGAGCGAGATTAACAGCATGATTAGAACTGGAGAGACCCCCACAAAGAAAAGAGGCATTCTCTTGGAAGATGGTACTGAATCACCAGCCAAACGGATCTGTCAGGAGAATCACACTGCTCTACTAAGAAGATTACAAGATGTAGCAAATGATAGAGGTTCTCACTGAGTTTCATCAATTGTTTGTGTTCCAGAGCAGATATGTCCTTTCTTCATCTGTCCAGGGTGTGAATACTAAGCATTTTTTGTGGATTCATGAAGCCTTTGAGCATCTTCCATTTCACGACTGCCATCTTCCTAGCTAACCTGTGGCTGAGAATGGTAGTATTTGATCTTCAAAACAGAAATCTCCCTTTAGACTGCATTGAGTCTTTGAACTGTCCCATAAAGGGGAGTGGAGACTGATGCTGCACACTTTGTCCCATTGTGGTCAAGCACATTGCTAAGTGATACTTCCACCTCTGAGGCTAACCCTGGGCATTCAGATTTCACATTTAGCTTATATGCTGTGCTTTACTATGAGGACATGTGCAAGTTTTTATATATAAATTGCTTTCTAAACTATTTTGATATTTATTGCTGAGACAATGTACCCTATATAGTTTCCTAGCTTGTGATAGGAATTGTGTGTACAGGGTTTAGCCCCCAGCTGCATACACTGTTTTTCTTGGTGCTTTACCATTCTTTTTGCCTAGCAAGCCACAATGTACTGGTCAGATCCAGGAGTATTGCACCAAGATATTCAAATTACTCATGGGGGAGCTTCTCTGTTTCTGTGGTAGGGATGACCATGATCTCTAGTGCTACAACTCGGAATGCTGACAGCCCAGGTTGGGGATGGATATATATATATATTTTTTTTCCAAGGAGGTAGGTAAAGAATACCTTATGAAATTACCTAAACTGAGTCTCCAAGATCAGGCTGTTAGAACAATTAGGTTGTTTTGTTTTAATGTTTGGGCACTTTGCTGTGTAGGCAATTCTGTTAATGCATTTTTTTAGCTGTGCAATGTTTTAAAGTGAACTCAAGTTCAAGGGGAGGCACTTTTGATAGGGCTGTAAAGCATAAATTGTAAGTTAGTTTTGCTGTATATTTGCAATGGCACTTTCTGAATGTAAATATTTTTCAAATTGAGGCTAAAGATGTGTTTTTTCTGTATTAAAATGACGACTTTCTATTTATTTTCAAATATGACATCTTGTCAGTAAATGATGTTAAGCTAAAACTAATTTTGTGAATATGCAAGTACTGATATGGGAAGTTTGCTTCCCCCCCCCCAAGCAGTTCTGTACACATACATTGTTTTTTCAAACTCAATCATTTTTTTTAGTGCTTTTTCGGAGGTAGCCATCTTGTTGCCTCATGAGAAAAAGGATGGCAACTGTATCTTCCTTTTGAGGTTTATTTTTAAATGGCACCTTCACTGAACTAGACTTAATCAGGATGCCCAGGAGACATTTCTTCTCCTCACAAACAGAAAACTAGTACATAAATACATCAGCATGAGGCAGGGTACAATGAAGGCCCTCTTCCCCCCAAAATCTCTGTACAGCAGTGGCACTGCGAAAAGTGATAGACAAATTTCATTGACACCCTTACTTATACTTGAGGCAGGGCTGTGCCAGCACCAGAGCAAATGTACTTGTGTACAGAGGCATAAGTGATTATAGACACAGCGGGAGGGGAAGCGATCAAATATGTTTCACATGAAGAGATTAATTGTAGAAGAGTATTGTTGACCACTAATACAGCATTTATCACTTTCAAGATTTGTTAAACAGCTACATAAATTCCATGTTTCAATGATTCCTGTGCAGACAATGATTAGAATGGAAAATTATGGAAACTATTAGGATTTAATTCAGTTGTAAATTGAATTTAAAAGCAAATTCCTGGTTAACTTTCATAACGAAGATACTGAAATTAAACAGCGGTTGAGTGTTTCTGTAAAAATATTTATGAACTGTCATTCTTATTACAATACTGTAACCTTACTTTTTGTCTGAAGTGTATTTTTCAATAAAGACCATTATAAACATCTGCAAGTACTGTATGTTTGCACACAAGAAGTTACAGCAGCTAAGAAGTAAAGGAGCACTGGTTTGCATCTCTGCAATTAATGCTGTCAAGGAGTGTCAGAATTGGGAGTCAGCCAGGTGCAGAAGTGGGGCCCACATGGATTTTAAAAATGAACACTTGCATTAAACTCTTTTCTCTGACCTTGGCTTGGTAAACACTGCCACCACCCAAATGCAACAAAACCCCCTTTGAACCCAGGGGGGAATTCCCAAGCCCTTTCACCCCCCCAGAAGAGCCAAGAAAGGAAATTAGCTGTGGCAAACAGCTAGTCAAACAACATGCACAAACCTCTTAAGAACAGGATTGGATTTTTGGTGTTAATTTTTAAAAACAAAAAAATACATCTGGAACTTAGAGCAATACCAAAAATCAAGCACCCAAAATAGCTTTCTTAACGGTTACAAGCAAACAAAAGCATCTGGGGTTAGTACAGAGAAGTCTACAAACCAGTAAGAAATAACCCTAATCGTGTCTAGCTAAACATTGATCTACTTACACGTTTGGAGTTCTAAGTGTGATCTGATGACTATCATACCTGGCTTAGCTGCTTATAGCATGGCTGCTCAGACCCTCCAGCCCAGAGAGAGCAGACAAAGGCAAAGTTTCTTTTCCAATTTTAAAAAGTTCTACCTTCCCATTGGCTCTTTTGGTTAGGTGCCCACTTTACTTGCTTTACCTGTAAAGGATTAAAAAGAACTGCTACCAAGAGGGATTTTACAGCTAACTCCCCCCCCCCCCCCCAATCACAAATGCTGAATCCTAAACATTTTTGCACATACAGTTCTGAACATGGTTGGCATGAAGAAAGATAAACAGTCACCTAAGCCCCAACTGGTGGCTTGTTATGGGGCTATTATGAATACATTAGAGAGCCATAGAATGCTACAGCATCATGTTACAGCCTCCTGGTATTAATGTTGCAGCTATTAAGGATGAAATCCTGATTGTACCTCCACAAATGCCAGTGTTTGGCTACTAGGGTATCACTCAGTCTACAATAACAAGTCTACTTAACAGTGGCCAGTAAAACTTTCCCCTTTAAAATGTGTATCTGTGTAATATTGTCTTCCTCAGCTACTGTGGCTCTTGCTACTTAGTAACCTAGTAAAAGGAGCAGCTCTGTTCAGATTCACTACTGTTACTCAAATCCTGAAGTGGTAATAGTGAAATGATCTGATTTTTGATACTATTAAATGGTAGAATGCTGAGTAACAGTAGAGACTGTTCAAGTGAGAGCCAGAGCCCTTCCCTGCACCCTAGGAGAGGCATCATGCAACGGGGAAAATGAAGTTGCTGCTGCAGGAGCCAGACCTCACTACTGATGCAACAATGGTCGGTTAAAAATGGCAATTGATGGTAGGTTACATACAATCTTACCTTCACCTTTAATTGCAAGCATCTCTGAAAGTTTAGTAATTTCATGCACCAGATGCTTGGAAAATGATAGCTTATAGTTTGGTTGCTCTTTTATGAAAGTGCATGATTTAAGGAAATCTGTCAACGAGAGGACACCTTTACCAATAAGACTATATCTATTACCTCCAACATGTGTTCACATTGACTGTGGAATGCAGAGCTTACTGACATTTTGAAAGAAAATGTTATAAAGTGTTGCTATGATTTGTGCTTTGTATAGAATATTTGACAGGAACCTTGAATTGCAAACTGTAAATGTACCACAAATAGTAGATTATAAATCTAGGAACCATTAGGTCAAAAGGCAAACCACCACCAACAGGGCTCCTTCCTTATACAAGACAGAGTGGTATAGACCTGACCTTTATCTTAAGAAGAAAAACTTAGGATTTGTTTTAGAAAGAGACCTGCTTGTATAAAGGTGGGAGGCTAGTCTTTATTGGTTTATAGTTCTAATAATGCAGCTTAAGCCATGAAAGTTAGGCCTCTTTGTAAAAGAGAAAAACCTTCAGTTGTAAGCCCCCAAAGAATTCTAGAAATATCTTTATTGAAACTGATTTTGTTCATAGGCACTTCAAACTTTGAGAACATTAATGGTTAGAAGTAACCCATATCTTTTGTAAAATGTTTTCCAACTCATGTTTCCTCTTCAATGGTTGAAAGCCTTTTTGTCCCTCCAGTGTCTAAGATAAATGTCTGAAAGGAAACTTATTTACACATCATATCTAAATGTGAGCCCTTCCTAAAATAGCTGCACGCTACCTCGTTTGGTGAAAGGTAAGATGTACAAATACCGTAAAGTCATACGATAACTGATTGAATATAAAATATTGCTGTTAATGGGCAGGATTAGCTATCTGGCAACGCTTAAGCAACTCTTTACCAAACTCAAAAAGACAAGAACAAACTAAGGATTATTAAGGAACAGCAAGACCCTGCCTTATTTGATAAGCATTTAGGTTTAAAATGACTAATAATAATTTAAAAGTAGACACAGGAAGGAGGAGTGTTTGAATTCCTCAAACTTTCAACCCCTATAAAACCCTGAGGGAACTAAAGGGATCTCAGAAAAATGAACTGAATAACTAACAAACAAAATTTAAAACAAAAGTTAAATTATCTTTTAAAAGGTCCAGAGAATTTCCCTACCACAAAGACAAGAGCAATGTAACAATAAGTCAAAGTATTATGACCCTGCTGCATATTCAGGAGCAGAAGATGCTAGCATGTGAGCTAATGAGGTGACAGCAGCTGATGGATTAATTCAAATATCCGCTAAATCTCTAGAAGAGATGGGTCTTCTACCTTCAGTGAGACTATGGAAACTAAGACAGACTTACACTTATTCTATTAAACTCAGACTCTCTTGTACAGTCTTGGTTCAGACAGTTATTTAATCTCAACACCTTTACAAATAAGCAAACAGCAGCAGCAGCAAGACAATCAACCACAGCATCACGTAGCAGAAACTTTCTAGCCACGCACTGCTTCTGCAACATGACATCACAGACTTTAAACACCGCTGGTGAGCTGGAGTTCACAAAAGCACTGCCAAGGGATTTAAAACATTTCAAGAAAAATATTTAAATGCTATCATCATTTAAGGTGCTTCCAGCTTCTCCCATTAAATACCACAAAGTGTATTCGGGGGACATCAGCTAACCTTGGTGAACAGAAATTTGGGACAGTTTAAATGCAAGATTCTTACTATTCATTATGTCTGAACTCTTCCGTTTCTTTTAAGTAATCTATTTAGATGAGTCTCTGGTTTCACAGGCCTCCTTAGTTAAGATCACTCACCTTTGCCCACTTATAAACTTCCTAAGATACCCAAGCTAAACCAAACAGGATTCACCAGCTCAAATTAAATTTCCCCATCTATATTAGCCAGTTGAGATATCTATTTATGATATATTGAGACAGGGCCCATTGCTGGTTTGGGGAATATCATCATTAAGGTTTTAGTTCACCTAAGGACAAGTTTTCCACCACAACATACCCCTCTTAAGGTATAATCTTTATTGAAAACTCTCCACAGCGGGACATGCAGAAGAGATTGTAACCGAAGTAACCATTGTTTATTGCTTGAGTTTTTTGTCTGTTTCTCACTTTTCCTTTCTTCAATATAAAAACCTAAGAACAGCCCTACTGGGTCAGACCAATGGTCCATCCAGCTCAGTATTCTGTCTTCCAACAGTGGCCAATGCCAGGTGCTTCAGAGGGAATGAACAGAACAGGTAATCAAAGTGATGATTCCCAGCTTCTGGCAGACAAAGTCTAGGGATCAGGGCCGGCTCTAACTTTTTTGCCGCCCCAAGCCAAAAAAAAAAAAAAAAAAAAAAAGCGCCGCACCGCCCGAAGCCCCGCCCCACCCCAAGGGGAAACAAAAAACAAACAAAAAAAACCCTCCAGCGCTGCCCCGCCGAACAAAACAAAAAACAAACAAACAAATAAAACAAAAAAACGAGCGCCGCCCTGCCCCAAGGTGTCGCCCCAAGCACGTGCTTAGTCCGCTGGTGCCTGGAGCCGGCCCTGCAAGGGATACTTCAGAGAAAGCCAAGATGGGGCAGGGATGCAAAACCTAATAGCCACTGATGGAACTATCCTCCATGAACTTATCTAGTTCTCTTTTGAACCCTGTTATAGTCTTGGCCTTCACAACAGCCTTTGGCAAGGAGTTCCACTGTGTTGCGTGAAGAAATACTTCCTTGTTTTAAACCTGCTGCCTAGTAATTTCATTTGGTGACCCCTAGTTCTTGTGTTGAGGAGGAGTAAACAACACTTCCTTATTTACTTTCTCCACACCACTCAATTGTATAGACCTCTAATCATATCCCCCCCCCCCCCAAGTCATCTCTTTTCCAAGCTGAGACATCCCAATCTTATTAATCTCTCCTCATATGGAAGCTATTCCATACCCCTAATCATTTTTGTTATCCTTTTCTGTACCTTTTCCAATATACCTTTTTTGATATTGGGCGACCAGATCTGCACACAGTATTCAAGAGGTGGGTGTACCATACATTTATATAGAGGCATTTGATATTTTCTGTCTTATTATCTATCCCTTTCCTAATGATTCCCAACATTATTAGCTTTTTTGACTGCCGCTGCACATTGAGTGGATGTTTTCAAAGAACTATCCACAATGACTCCAAGATCTTTCTTGAGGGGTAACAGCTAATTTACACCCCATCATTTTTATGTATAGTTGGGAATTTTCCCATGTGCATTACACTTTGCATTTATCTACATTGAATTGCATCTGACATTTTGTTGCCCAGTCACGTGAGATCTTTTTGTAGCTCTTCCCAATCTGCTTTGGACTTATCAAGTAACTTTGTATCTGCAAGTTTTGCCACCTCACTGTTTACCCCTGGTCCCAGTACAGGAACCTGGGGGACACTGCTATTTACCTCTCTCCATTCTGAAACCTGACCATTTATTCTACCCTTTGTTTCCTATCTTTTAACCAGTTATCAATCCATGAGAGGACTTTCCCTCTTATCCTATGACAGCTTACTTTGCTTAAGAGCCTTTGGTGAGGGACCTTGTCAAATGCTTTCTGAAAATCTAAGTACACTATATCAACTGTATCACCCCATCCACATGCTTGTTGATTCCCCCAAAGAATTCTAGTAGATTGAGGGGCATGATTTCCCTTTAGGGAAGTCTCAACATGGTTTTCCTAACAAATTATGTTCATAATTCTGTTCTGCACTATAGTTTCCAGTTACCAATTTACCCAGGACTGAAGTCAGGCTTACCGGCCTGTAATTGCTGGGATCGCCCTCTGGAGCCTTTTTTAAAAATTGGCATCACATTAAGTTATCCTCCAGTCATCTAGTACAGAAGCTGATTTAAATGATAGGTTACATAACCAGTTAGTAGTTCTGCAATTTCACATGTAAGTTCCTTCAGAACTCTTGGGTGAATTCTATCTGGTCCTGGTGACTTATTACTGTTAAATTTATCAATTTGTTCCAAAACCACCTCTACTGACACCTTAATCTGGGACAGTTCCCCAGATTTGTCATGTAAAAAGAATGGCTCAGGTTTGGGAATCTCCCTCATCCTCCAAGACCAATGCTAAGAATTCATTTATTAAGAATATTTATGATTATTCTGCTTGTTTCTAATCCTGGTGTTCCCTAAGGCATAGCAAGAACCCCATGTGACTAATAGTGTGGGAGGGGGTGACATCCTAAACTGGTACTATTTCTGATTTATTACTAATATTACTAAAAATGTACAGTCTGTAGAAAGTTACTTAGCACTCAACATCCCTTTCTACCTCATAGGGGGCTGGGGCTTGAAACTGCTCATGGAGGTGGTGATGAAAGTGCATCCAAAGCAGAGGCCAGGGAGGGCAATCTGGTTAGAACCCCCATGTTGGCAGCAGCTGGCAGTGGGATTTTAAGCAGGGTGACTAATGGTGGACCCCTCACCTGAGCTTCTGTAATAGGTGCACGTCCTCTATCTATTGGGCTGGAGAGATTTACCTTGCCTCTGTGACTGATAATCCACCTAATGCCTTGTAATTGTTTAGAAATCTCAAATTCGGAATCTGTACATTCCATTTCCAATTTAATGAAATGGTCCAATCTCCCCAAGAAATCTGTACCGCATTGTGTGTTTGGTCAAGAGCGTTTCAGATCCATTTTTACCTCCATACACAATTCTAAGTCGTGAAAAACTCCCTTTCTGAAATTGGTGAGTCTTACAGGCCTGAACGAAACTGCAAACACCAGTAAAGAATGAGGCACTGTTCTCAAGACCTGGATAAGCTATACCTTGGGCCAGTAAATTAAGACACTAGAAACATCACAGTACCCTCCCCCCCATAAACCAAAAACAAAACACCAACTCTTTTCTGGGCAGGTCTCAATAAAATTGCATTTGGCCCTGTTCAGTTTAAAACTTTTAGTACAGGATCACTGGAATCCACACCAATTACTACATTTCTACTTTAAAGAAGAGGACATGAACTTTGACTAGTGGCCAAAGTCTATTTGGGCAAACCCTAATATGACTGCAATGTAAAGCTTGCAAAGCACCTCTTAATTTGGGAGTTGTCACAACCACCACTGAGAACAACAGGCAAAAAGAGGCTGTCATAACCTATGTAGGACAAACTGCTGAATGCCAAATAATTTTTTCCCAACATTATTGAAAATGTACACTTTAGAGAAACAAGACATGGTAAGAGCTCTCTCTCTCTCTCTGAATGCCAATACAGGGATTGACACCCACCATTTTAGTCACATGGAGTTCATTACCACACCAATTAAAAGGTATGCAAAAGTATAACTATTTTATCTTAAGGAAAGATAAGGAAAAAATACCCAAACAAAAACAAGAAAAGACAATGGTCACTTCAGCATGGCTTGCTGCAGCAAGCTTGGAGTGGCCCACCTCTGGCAAGGAGAGTCTTCTCTTTGGTACAAGACCACCAAAATTAGTAGCGAGTACCATCTTAGTGTCTCTCAGATAACAGTCTATAGATGGGGGAAATAATTTCATTTAAGGGCACAGGAGTCCTGTTTGGTTTATCCTGGATAACCTAGACAGTTTATAAATAGATAAAGGTGAGTAATCTTAAATACTTAATTTGATTTCATAGGGTTTAGTTAAGTCATAAACTTAAAAAGATAGTCAAGTAGCTTTCTTGTAACAGGCAAATTAACTAAAAACTAAAAGAATCTTCAATCAGAATTAAATCCCACTATTTCTCTGCTTACCCCTGGTTAGCCTCCATCTTCCCACCAAGAATAAATGGGCTAAAGAATTTGGTGATAGATTCATATCCCAATTATAGTAAACTTTTCTTGTAATGATTTTAATGGAATATTGAAATGTTACTACTTTGTCAGTGCTTTGGCTAACTTTCATCTTACCAATTCTTGTTGAAATCTAAGGTTGATGCGTCTTAAAGTTGTTGTATGGCTATTTTCTCCTTAGCTGTCTTGCTTGTATAACAGCTGAGAAGAGGCAAGAGGCTGTTGCATGGAGTTGAGGGATGTCAGATGAGCAGGACCTGCTGGCTCTCTCAATTCAGAGACCTTATATCCTTTTTTCTAAAATTTCATGAAAGGCAGCGAGCACAACTTTTTCCGGGGGTGTGTCTAGAGTTAACTGCTCTCATCCTTTTACTGGCTCAATGCCTTTGTGGGTTGGACTTAGTAAGATCATCTTGGGATTAAGTAGTCTGTTTAATATATATGCAATATGCTCCTTATTGGTTTTGTTTCTTGGGGTTGGAAATTCTGAGAATACCTTTAGAAATTAGAGTTTTATCTCATTAGTCATTTTGAGATATTTCTTCAGTTCCATCAGAGTTTAAGAGGAGTTGAAATTCTGCTTCAATTAAGTCCACATCATTCTCAAGTCCGATTGTGTGTGCAGTTCTCAAAACAGTTCTTTAAGACAACTCAGATTCTTTAAACTTGAATAGTCATTAAGGAAGTCACTGTCCTTTTTTCCTTAAATCTTTGGAGAGGTAACTCTGAGTTGGGTGAAGAAATTGCTTAAAGTATCGCTAGATTACAAATTCACTTCCCAATATGAATATTAACTATTTGTATTAATAGTTAGTCTTATCTCAAATTACATTCATATATTTATACATATGCATCTATTCACAACATTATGAAGTTATAACATCAGATGGTTGCATTTAAACAACATGTATATTTGCAAATGTTTTGTAAATTTACATTTTAAGGAGGCTTGTCATATTTAAGCCTCTAAAGAATTATAATGTTTGCACTTCTGAGAGAAGTATGAGTTTGTTAGGAGTAACCAATGTCTTCTGTAAAACATTTGCCAATCAAGGTTTCCTAGACGTTTGAAGGCTTATAGAGTGCTTACAAAACAAGTTAGTTACTTTCAGCAAGAATTCTGCAGAGGTTTAATTAGAGGTTTTTCCTTGCAGGATTGGGGGGAGGATAAAGGAAAGCTCAATTTTACAACTTCCCACGTATCACCCCTTTCTTGCACCATTGCATGCTTCTAAGGTCAGGAATTTCTAAAAAACAAAAATATCTTGAAAGTTCAGATTTTGAGCTAAGATATCTATACCAACTTTAGACAAGAACCATGTCCTGTTATTTGAGAGAGAATTTGTTGTCTATTTGCCTTGAGAGCCTTAGATTTGTGACCTGTCATTTATAAATAGCAATTAAAAGCTGATTTTAGGATTTGTGTAAGACGGATGTAATAAACATGTTTTTATGGCTAAAGAGGTGTTATCTTCCCTGACACTTGGCTTGTCACTAGTTGACAGAAACCTCCTGGAATGTCTTTGTTAGCCCGATATTTCAAATAATAAAACAAGTCACCAAAATAATAAATATTGTTATATTCTCCAAGCATCATGGGTCTAAACATAATTGTAGTTATCTTTTAAAATTCAGTAAAGGCACTAGCAAGTTTGTAATGACCCATTATTACAAAGAGTAATTGTATTAACCATTTTTGTATCAATATTGAGATCTATCCCCTACATGTACCAGCTGGCTAACAGTGCAGTTTGATATACAAGGGCAATGCCAAATGGAATAGAAGAGAGAGACCAAACCATGTTAAGGGACAAAGGGTGACTGTGTAATTCAATATAAAAGAAAATGAGAGCCAGAATTACTCTAGCCTATCTTTACAAGTGCAACACTGCACTGACAGAACATTGCACACAATTCTGGGGATTCCCCTAGCAGCAGGCAATTGATCAGCTATGTCGTTCAGTTTGAGAGAGAATGACATAAGAAAAGATGAAAAGCACTAAATATATAGATACACACAATAGACCTTCCATTAATCACTTTGGCAAAGTGTCTGAAGGTCAGGATACCAAGGAGTATGGAATGAAACAAATGCAAAGTTATACTCATCAGGAGATATTTCCTTAATGTGTTAGGCAGACTCATTTCCTTAAGAAAATGGAGAAAACCTGAGAGACTGGGCTAGGCATGCCAAAAAAAGGATCTGAAGAGCAATGAGCAAAAGAACAAAAACAGCAAACTTTTTTTTTTTTTTTTAGTACATATGAAGCAGGAAACCTGCCATACCATCAGTGGAGCCACTGCATGATCAAGGTGCTGAAGGAGCACTCAAGGAAGACAAGGCCATTGCAGAGAAGCTAAATGAATGTTTTGCATCAATCTTCACTGCAGAGGATATGGGGGAGATTTCCACACCTGAGCAATTCTTTATATATGTGATCAATCTGAGGAACTGTCTCTTCCCCCCCCCCCCCCAGTACCCCCATGGCACTCCCCCACCCACCCCAAGTTTTATTCAAGGATATATAGTAAAAGTCATGGACAGGTCATGGGCTGTGAATTTTTGTTTACTGCCCATGACTTTTACTAAAAATACCCATGATTAAAACATAACCTTACTAATGACTATCTTAGGAAACAGAGGGTTAAGGACACAACCCCCATGCTCTGGGTGTCCCTAAACCTCCAACTGCCAGAAGCTAGGAGTGGACAAGGACTGGATCACTTGATAATTGCCCTGTTCATTCCCTCTGAAGCATCAGAAGACAGGATACTGGGGTAGACGGACCATTAGTCTGTCTTAGTTGGGCCATTCTCATGCTCTAGGAAGCATATTTTTGTGGCTAAGGCAAGAGACTAGAAATCACAATGGTCCACCCACAACTTCCCTAGTTCTGGAAGAGGTAGAGTGAACAGAAGAGAAACTACACTTAGAGGTTTTAAGCTTAAAGACAGGTAGTTACTCATGCATACCACACACATATTGGGTATGTTCCCAGAAATATTTAATATTTTCAATGCACCTTTAGTGTTTAATACGAAGATCGTTGCTACTCTGTTTACAACACTGTTCAACAGCTTACCCCAAACTAGTAAATGTAAGGCTCAGCATACCCATTTCATCCACTATCAGAACTGGGCTGAGACATTAGTTTTGCTGTTCATTATGATCCTAGGATAGGTATAAGTATAGGCTTATCTGCTTCCAAAAGTCATATCTACCTGGTGCAACATGTGGTAATCTGTTATATTAAACAGAAAAAGAAAGGATAAGACGCTTACTAAAACACATGAGGAGTTGGACAGCAATGACAGTTTCACAGTTTAAAATTGAGCTAGAAAGGATAGCTTTGCCATTTGTCCAAACTAAAATTTACCATTTGTAAGTCTTTTATAAGAAAGAGGCACTACTCCAAAGACCTTGCACTTTCTACATAGACTAAACCTCTTTTGAGCAAGAAAAGCTGGTTAGGATAGTAGGCTCATCCCTGATACATATTTTATTCTATAGACATTAATCCAGTCATGGCATCTACATAGCCCATCTTTCCATTTAAAATTTTAAAACAAGGTGAAGT
This sequence comes from Emys orbicularis, assembly GCF_028017835.1. Taxonomy (NCBI): domain Eukaryota; kingdom Metazoa; phylum Chordata; order Testudines; family Emydidae; genus Emys; species Emys orbicularis. The sequence continues at coordinate 30,458,356 of NC_088696.1, forward strand.
AGAAGATGGATGTGAAGGAAAACTCTTACTTTGTGCAACCTAGGAACTTTTTTCCTTCCTCCCTCCCCCTGGTCTTTAGCCAGGGAGAACACTCAAAATTGAAATGGAGCAAAATATAGAATTACAATGCTGTTCTAACCAAAAACACTAGCCCTTCCCTCTTTAACAAAGAGATTATCAGTAAAATTACTTACCCCCTTTCCTCAAGGATTCAGAAGTAGCTTTGTCTTGTCTTTTCCAAAGAAAACAGAGAAACAGGCACTCTGTAAGTCTGTTGATAGTGTACAAAGCCGGTAACCTTTTCATGAGGACTGTGAGCTAAAACTGAGCCACTTTCTGCTGTGTTCTGGTGACTGGAAAGAGCCCAGCTGACACAGATTTCCTATTAAGAAAAGCAATCACCAGGGATGAGCCTGATGCCTTGATGGAGAACACCTGGAAAATAACTGCCTGCAAGCCCTTACAGCGCTGACAGGAGTGTGCTCTGTAACTCATTTCACCCCCCAACTCACTAAGCCATCAAGGGGGTTCTTTGCACTTCTCTCCCCATCCCTGCTACATAGAGAAGGATGCAAATCCATGTTTTTGGGGATCCTGGACGGCAAGTAGGGATTTTGGGGGGTGACTGGGAACTAGGAATCCATTCTTACCCTAATTTATAGTATGAGGCAATGGCTTACTCAAGGACATATTAAGTCAGTGTGAGAGCAGGGAATTGGAGACTATGCTAGTTTCACTGTCAGTGGGTAACCTATCCATTAAATATTCCCTTCTCCCCCAATGCCTACAGCTGGAAGCCAAACACAGTCAACTTGAGATGCAGTTACACATTAGCTTCCCAGGCAACAGTTGTGGCAGTGAGCTGCTGCTCTAGAAGGATTCGGCTGAATTTGGGCATGGCAGGAAGTCTCCTCTCCTCCCCCCCAGCCCATATCCCAGGAAGGGAGGGGAAGACAGCTCTGCTGCACTTTCCAGAATAGCACTGGACATGGAAACAGTGGAGACAGGAACATGTTCAAAGGGGGGCAGGGAGGGTGGAGAAGGAATTTCTGCAAGCCTCTTTCTCCACATAGCCAAAAATGTCAAGAACTTAAGTCCCATTTTCAAAAAAAGTGGCTGGGTCACTTGGCTTACTTGAAAGTTTTTTACTCATAGCCTTTATCCAATACTTTTCTGCACCCTTATTTATCCTGTACCCTCTTCACCTCTAAGCAGAAGCACAGTATAAATGTGGCAGAAAGGGTTAAGGATTGTTATTGAGTCCAAGACATTAGAGCACGGGTAGGCAAAGTTTTTGGTCTGGAAATTGTATGGCGGGCCATGAATGCTCACAAAATTAGGGGTTGGGATGTGGGAGGGCTGGGGGTGTGGGCTCTGGGGTGGGGCTGGGGATCAGGGGTGGAGGAGAGTCTCCAGGCTGGGTTCAAGGGGTTCAGAGGATGGGAGGGGGGCAGGCGGCAGGCTCTGGGCAGCGCTTACCTCAAGCAGCTCCCAGAAACAGTGACATGTCCCCTCTCTGGCTCCTACGTGGAGGTGCGGCCAGGCCACTCTGCGCACTGCCCTGTCTGCAGGCGCCACCCCTGCAGCTCCCATTGGCTGTGGTTCCTGGCCAATGGGAGCTGTGGGGGTGGTGCTTGGGGCAGGGACAGCATGCAGCACCTCCTGGCTGCCCTTATGCATAGGAGCTAGAGGGAGGATATGCCACTGCTTCTGGGAGCCGTGCAGAGTGGGGCAAGACCCCACTCCCCAGCTGGAGCGGAGAAAACCCCAGACACCGCTTCCCGGTGGGAGCTCGAGGGGCTGATTAAAATGTCTGGAGGGCCAGATGTGGCCGTAGTTTGCCCACCCCTGGATTAGAGGCAAAAGTGTTATTGTTTTCAGTTTATTAATGTAGCTGAGACACATGCGAAAAAAGTAGTAAAAAAGGCAAGCCCTGTCCATAGTTAGGGCCCTACCAAAATTCATGGCCATGAAAAACATGTCACAGATTGTGAAATACGATCTTTTGTGCGCTTTTACCCTATATTTTACAGATTTCACAAGGGAGACCAGTGTTTCTCAAATTGGGGGTCCTGGCCCAAAAGGCAGGTGCACGGGGGTCATAAGCTTATTGGGGGGGGGGGGGAGAGGAGAGGTCATGGTATTGCCACCCTTACTGCTGCCTTCAGAGCTGGGTGGCTGGAGAGCAGCAGCTCCTGGCCAAGGGCCCAACTCTGAAGGCAGCACCCAGCCAGCAGCAGCGCAGAAGTAAGGGTCGTAATACCAGATCATGCCATACCACCCTTACTTCTGTGCTGCTTCCCATCAGAGCTGGGCAGCTGAAGTGTAGTAGCTGCTGACTGAGGGTCCCTTTCTGCAGGCAGCAGCGCAGAAGTAAAGGTAGCAATACCATACCAGGCCATCCTTACTTCTGCATTGCTGCTGGCAGCAGCTCTGCCTTCAGAGCTGGGCTCCCGGCCAGCTGCTGCTGCTCTCTAGCTGCCCACCTCTAAAGGCAGCGCCACCCCCAGCAGCAGCACAGAAGTAAGGGTAGCAGTACCGCAACCCCACTACAATAATGTTATGACCCCCCCCCCCCCCCACTCCTTTTTGAGTCAGGACCCCTACAATTACAACACTCCGAAATTTCAGATTTAAAGAGCTGAAATCATGAAATTTACTATTTTTTAAATCCTATGACTGTGAAATTGACCAAAATGGATCCTGAATTTGGTAGGGCCTTATCAATAGTACAGCTTCCAGCGGCTACTATAGCTGGGGATACACATATAGGGATGATTATGAATTTTCCCAGCATCGAGAAGGAAGGGTGTAAGGCCCAATCTTGTAAACACATGTATACACAAGGAATCATCAACAACTGTTCCCTTGAGACAAGTTACTGATGTGTCTCTGCCTGATCAGGCATCTAGTTTTTGCAGGTCATTCTCACAGCAGGGGGAGGAGGGTGGAAGAGAGCCTGGTTAAAATAGGAAAGTGTGACCAACACCATAGTACTCCCAAGTTTGTAAGAGCACTTTTAGTAACGGAACCTGAGATTACTCCATTTGACTCGGTCCCTTTATAGATGGGGAGGGTGAGGTACAAGCCCAACAGTATTATGTGTTGCAGCACATGTAATGGAAGCACTAGGCTCCTGCTGAAGGCAGCTGCTAACAGTTACTTAGCCCTTGTTAAACCAGGCCACTGATTCAGAACTCCCTATTTGGGTTTATCAGTCTAAGTTTAGGCATCCACTGCTTATTTCCTCTCCACTAGGACAGGGATGGTTTAAATTCCAGCAAACATCTAGTTTTAAGCACCTTTTTAGATTCACACTGACTTTGGAAAAGTGCTGTATTTATTTTGAAGGCAGAAGAGGTTGAATTTACCTGTTGCAGAAATGGACTTCTAAGTTTGGGTCCCATATATTCTGATTTGAAGCAGACTCATCTGTTGGCCTCAAACTCAAAACAGGCTTATACCTCCTACTGCTGGGGGAATTCTGCACAAAAACTTTAAAGATTCTGCATACGAATATTCTAAAATTCTGCACATTTTTTGTCAAAACCACTCTATAATCACACCAGTTTCAATTTTGGTAATTTATTTCAAAATACCTGTAAGCAAATATGTTTAACTACAGACACAAAAAAATTGCCCCAGGAGTAGAGTTAAAGAAACTCCTAGGACAACCCAGTTCCTGTTTCTCTGCCCCCTTCCCTTCAGAGCCCAGCCACGGGGTGCCCACTCCCAATCCCTGCACCCCCTCTCTAGAGCCCAGCTGCAGGGTGCTCCCCCAGCCCAGACACCCACATGTCCTCCTTGCCAGAGCCCAGGGATCCAGAGGGAGAAACAGCATGATGCTGGGTCCCAGGCTTGTACGGAGTTTCCTGCATGCCACCTCCTTCCTTCAGGGCATGCGGAGAACTTCAACTGCCAGGAACCCTCCAGCTTTCTCACCCCCCTTTCCCAACAGTGTCTTCTATTTGCAAGCTGTGCTCTGCCAGGTCCTGGAGTCCCTAGTAGCTGCCAGAAGCCCATAGTTGTGGGGAGGGAGGAAGAAATTCTGCATGCATTCATTTCTGTACAAATTCTGCATTGTGCAGTGGTGCAGAATTCCCCCAGAATAACCTTCAACTGTACAATACAGGAGAATCTCTTGGGAAGCTTGTGCACTGACTACAGATGAAGACTGCTCACTAACGCTACTACGTGGTCCCTGCTCTTGCTTGTGTCAGGTTATCCCTTAACAGAGAATTGCTGCTTTAAGTATGTTTTCCTCTGACACGATTTCAGCACAGTCACCTTAAACTTTGTTCTTCCCTCAGTAATGTATTTTGAGTCATTCTCTCAATGTACACACCTTCTTGAAATAACTTGGTTTATGGATACACCTATTCTGCTACTGAATAAAAGCAAATCCAGCTCTTCAGTTCACCATAAGTTGATACAAGTTACTTTTCAAAAAAAAAAAAAAAATTGTCAATTAACATCTCACTTACAAAGTATTGCTTAGGAAGTGGGGTCAAGGTCTTTACCTTGCTCTAGCTCCTTTACATGGCATACACAGACCCTAGAAGCCCCAGTTTTGGCAGAGGGAGCTTTTCCTAAACTGCAAGAACTGAGAGAGACAGCTGTTAAACTGCTGTCTGGGACCGCCCTTGCAAGCCCTGGTGTAGGGGGCATGCCAGGCCTTGGGCACTCCTGAAACCCAAGGCAGACCCATGAGACTAATGTAATTTAGACTGGCCTGGGGCAAGCCACCATAACCCAGCATTAGAAGGGCCCTTAAAAAGGTCTTAAAGCAATCTCACCCAATATGTATTTGCCACCTAGCTACCAAGATAAAAAGCTTCAATACATCTGTCAGAGTTAAAGTTGTGTTGGGAGGGAACAGGCACTTTTGTCTATTAGATACATTCCTATTGGAGCAACTGCTTAGAAGTTGTGGTGTAGTCTCCCTGATTAGAGCTTGAAGTCAAGAGTGGATGAGTGTGTGTGTGTGTGTGTGTGTGTGTGTGTGTGTGTGTGTGTGTGTGTGTGTGTGTGTGTGTGTGTGTGTGTGTGTTCACACACACACACACACACACCCCTCTACCTCGATATAATGCGGTCCTCAGGAGGGGGGGGGGGGGAAAAAAAAAAAAAAAAAAAAAAAAAAACTTACTGCGTTATAGGTGAAACCGCATTATATCGAACTTGCTTTGATCCACTGCAGTGAGTAGCCCCCCCCAGAGCACTGCTTTACCGCGTTATATCCGAATTCGTATTATATCTATATGCTCTAGTTCAAAGAGGAATTAATTCAAGCAAGTCTTATAGCCTTTGTTATGCAGGAGGCTATGCACTCCCTGATCGCAATGGTCACTTCTTGCTTTAATCTAGTGTAGCAGTAGTAGTGTATGATTTGTGATGCCTTTAAACTATTTGTTTCCTGGCTTTTAAGCAGGTGTTTGAGTTTTTTAGAATGACGAGAACTTGTCATTTAGCAACTTTAAAAAAAATTAAAATCCAATTAAAGAATTCTATACGATATGGGAAGCCACTACTTGTTGTAGCCTGGTAACATGTTGTGTATTAAACCATTACTACTATGAGAAATTAAGAAGGGTAGAGTCTCTTAAAAAAAAAAAAAAAATGTGAGCATGAGAAGCAAAGCAGGAGTACTGGCTGTGGAGTCTGGAAACTGGAACTGAAGCAGGTATGTCAGTGTCTGAGAAAAGGTTAAACAGAAAACAGACCTTGTCAGACTGCCTCACATTAAAGGATTAGTGTCAAAGGTAAAAATCTCCAATTTGAAACCTTTGTGCACACATAAGACTAAGGATTCCTTTTAGTACCCTGGACAAAGCACGTAGGTAAGACTAATTTATCTACAAAGAAGATATCTGTAACATACAATCTGATGTCTTCATACCAACAACTACTTTGATATTTGTTTCAAGACTACTGTGTAGTTAACAAAGGAACAATGCAGCAAGGTTAACATTTTTTTTTTATTTTTTAAGATGTCACTATTAACACACATTAGCCAAACTAGCCTAGTAATCCCTGCAGTCTTAACACATAGGAAGTCTAACATCCTTTAAGATTTTATTAGATCAAAACCACCAATAAAAGCTTTGATTTTTAGTGTTTATGTAATAAAAGCCTAGTAAACCTAACACTCTGCTCTCATCTTGTCAGACTAATGTGTGCTTTAGTGACAACATCCATTTGCAAGTCAGTAATACATCATATGCCGAGTGCCAATCTCAGCTCTGCCTTTCTTGAAAGTGCTAGTTTGAGTCACTGAACCCGCTATTTACAATTTAAAATCCTAATGTATTTACAATAGAAACCAATGTATTTAAAAATCATTAAATATATAGTGTTTAACTCTGCTATATTAGTTTATAGGAACACAGCTTACCTCTGGCATCAGTTTTTCCTGCTAATACTTCTGCCAGTTTCTTAAGATTCAAAATTGCTATTCCTGAAAGGAAAATAAAAGCTTAGACAAACCCTCCAGGCATTTTGGAGCCCTGGGAGTTACCATCCCAGGCAGTCTTCATTAATAGAATTACTGCAATATTTAGAGATACTTCCGTCCTCCAGGCCGCTGTTAAAACTTAATGCATATGTAAAACACTGAGAAGAGTCCACAAAAATCCATTGAGCAGGTTTACTTGAGTCACTGCTATCGTTCAGTTTTTACTAATCCATTGTCAAGAAGGAAACTGCTAGTTTGCCGTTTCTCTCTCCGTTACATTCCCTCCACCTACAGAAAGTGTTTTGTGCATCATGGTCCAGAAGAATTAGGTAGGCATGGTCTTCTCTTCTTTACTGAAAGGCTGCACTGAACCAGGCTTTACCCAGGACAGCCCAGACACCTGCATGCTTTTGCAGTGCTGATCTTCTGGCTTCTTCTAGGCAGAACAAAGTTAGAGTCAGAACCCACTACATTTTTTTTTTTTTTTTTTTTTTTAAACACACCAAAGTATATAGTTGTTTTTTGTTGGGTATTTTTACATTTGGCAGATCTTCATACCTGTCCTTGCCTCTCAGACAGGGACACTATTATAAATGCATGCACTGGAAGCTAGCTACTATTTTTAAGGATATGTTGGTAGCCTGGCAATCTGAAAGCCACTACACATTGCTAATGCCATAGACATGCAAAGTATGACATTAGGAATCTCAATGCTGCAGTACATTTTTGCTACTCTACTCTGCACCTAAAGCTAGAAGCTGGGGGTTTTTTGGTTTTGTTTTGTTTAATAATTTTTAAACTGTTCTGTTGAGGCCCATTCCCAACACCCTATCATAGCAAGCATTTGCCACTTTACCTACCGAAGTTGTAGTCAAAAGTAGAGTCAATCCCATTTACAGCTAAGCAAAGGTACACTAACAGTAAGAAGGTTTGTTCTGTTTTTTACTTCAAGTTGGTCCTATTATAGTTACTCATCCACCAGTATAATGGTACTACTGTGTAGGATCCATGGTTTGAAGATGGTAGCAGCTTTCCTGAAGGTTTCTGGACACCACAGCATCCTAGTGTGCTAGAGGCAGAGGGCACCCTCCCAAACCCAGAGAGGATTCCAGAGTCCTAAATAAAATCAATCAATCAATCTTGTAGTAAGGGGTCCTCTAAACTGGTGAATGAGTATTAGAAGGCAATAGAACAGTAGAACACAAGATGCAGCACTCCAAAACCTTACTTAACTGCTAAGTTAAATGTAGAAGTGAGAATGAGCAAGCAGAAGAAAGGACTGGAATTGAGGGAGATGGTAGATTAGGAAACTGCAGCTGGCAACAGGCAAGGGGCTAAGGCACCTTCTGAAGATTACATATTCACTTTAGCATCTAGCAAAGGATCAAAGGGAGATCAGGTTGCAGATTTCTGTATAGAAAGGATGTGTATCTCTATCCACCATGTTGCTGAGGATTGTGCAGTAGACTCCTCTTAGGCTTTTAGTATCGAGAGGCCTATGTGTATGCCCACTATGTCACATTTAAACAATGCACCAGTTCTGCAGGATGACATACCCCACTGGATGGGAGAGCAGTGGAAGTTTCACATGCTGATAGCATTGCTAGGCAGAAAGCTTAACTGATCCATGTGGGTATAAGCAGTGCCCCAATAGTAAAGCAGATCCTTGGAGGTAAGCCAGTGGTTTCTTAGTTCACCCCAAAGTTAATCTTGAAGTGTCAGCATGCTGGCAGAATCCCACAGAGTCTCCAGGAGGAAGGCAGCCCTGCAACGTCTGTCAGGCAGTGACAACAAGGGCCTCTGGTAATGGTAGCTGCCAGTTCAAAACAGCAAGAAAGGGGGAGGTGCTGGGAATACACACACACACACACACACACACACACACTGAAATCTGCTGCTGGGTTGCTGGCTGCAATGTGGATTTCAGTTTGAGGGCAAGAGATCCTGGGTGAAGTCCTCCTTGAAATTCAACATGCCTGATCCTGTTTCCCCAAGTTCTTTGGGCACAGACAAATGCCTCCGGTTTTGAAGTAAGCTATTTTGGCTCACATCTAAAATCCACAAAGTCTCAATCTCATCAGTAGTAGGATTTAAGTAAAATGTATGTACAATATTTCAAGTTAATTGGCCAAGAGGTGGCAGAATGACACTAAAGATTCAGAGATCTCAGCTTTTTTTTGCTATTGGCATTTAATCAACTAAATGCTGTTAGCAATGTTTCTATAGAAAGCCTACTCTGACGAGATTAGTAGGAGGCATCAAATGACTGCTCGAGACCTAGGCTTCCATTTAAAAAGAATGAAGACTCTCTCACACTTTTTTCTGCAGACCGACTTCTAGATGCAAGCCATTTACTAGAGAGGCTTGTTGTGAAGTTCATTCAGATGTGGCCCTGATGTACCTGAGTGGTGGTGGTAAGTCTCACCTCTACCACCAGCACAACCCCAAGCCTCCCTAGGCAGTCTTCTCTCCTGCAAATCTCAGTTGTTCCATAAAGTACGACTGCTTAATCTCTTTCCCAGGACCCTTAGAGTAGATGAACAAGGGGGGGAGGGAAGTCAAACCAGAGAACTACAATGCATTTCTCAGGTTATCCTCCTGCAGCCTCAGAACCCCCAGAAGAGCAGTATCACTCCAGCATCTGTTATATGTTGCTAAGAATACTGCCATGTAGCATGTAGAGACAGCATATCATTGAGGCCTAATAGAGAACCTATGTTCAGGCCAGAGAACATGAGCACAAGAGCTGAGACTTTATGCATGGAGATGCAAATCTGAGCCTGCAGAGGAAGCAGCAGGGCCTGCCATCAGACGCTTCTCAGAACAGCAGTCAGCAGCTGGTGGAGGGTTTTCCCCAAGTCAGTCATCCTGCAAATCTGCAATGCATCAGTCAGGCAAGGATACCACCAACATAGGAATCCCATGCTCTGCAAGTAGATAAAGCTCTGTAATGCTGCACTTCAGAGTGCAGTGTCAGGTTTTCACAATTGGTTCCCATGCACGGATGTGGTTCAGTTTCAGTAGACACTTCTGATTGAGGGGGCCAGGAGGGGACGGGAGGGTGGAAGAGCCCCATTGGAGATCCCCACCTTGGAACAGGGACTTGTCCTCACAGTAAATAAAACCAAAAATTTGAGAAAGCTTCCTCCATTTCCTGCCTCTCACAGCAAGGTGTTCTCATGCCCAAAAGCTATCAGCATAGCTACCCCTGATCTCCAAAGTCCAGAGTTTACCCAGTAGTCCAGCTGGATGGGTGTAATTAGACTATGTTATGGTATGAGTCCAAACCTCCCAGAGTCCATAGATATCACAACAGTAACATACCTTTGCAAGTGCATGGTATAGGGAGTGACAGCAGCATCCCTAGTGACCAGGAAACACCATGGCTTGTGCTTTATATTTTGTATAACATGAAGCAACCATGGTATTGACCAAATTGTTTAGGGAAGTTATTTCTAGTGTTCTAGAAATGTTCTTTGCTCTGCTGGTGAGCTGACATTTCCCCAGGGGAATAGCAGCAGCATCCAAGTAGTTTTAGTAAATCCAAGTAGTCACCTGTTCAAGCAACAGGAACACAATACTGAACATATCCAACCTGGGACAGGCTACCAGACAGTAGCTAGTGTTAGTCATTAACAGTCACTTCCAGCACTTGAATAGAATAGAAATAAAGCACATGAACCTTTAACAGTGCTCCCAGGCAGCAAAGAACCGTGTAGCCAAGATTATTTTGTAAGTGAGCTGCTGGGTGCGCTGTGCTTTTGAAACTCAAGACATTTACTTAACTGCCCAACTTTTGACACCCACTTATAAAAATCTTTTATATAGACTACAAGCGCTTTACAAAATAAATGAATGAAGACCATCCCTGCTCTACAGTGCCCAATACATTGAGTGTTACTGTAGTATAAATAAGTTGGACTTTGTCTACATACTTTCTGAGTCAACATCTTCTCTCTAGCTTCATCATGTATAGCTGGATTCCATGGAGAAAAGCTATAGAAGAAAGCAGAAGTGTTATGAACTTCATTTTGCTTTAATGTTCCTCACCCAACTACCCACTTCAGAAAAAGTTACAGCAATGAGCGTGGGACGATTTCTAATGTTACTCTGAGCTTTCAGTGAGCTGCAAAACCTGGTTTCTCCCAACACCTAATTCACAAAGTGGCTCATCACAGATCTCATCCAACATGCATCTGCTCAGTGTTAAGCACCCAAATACTAATTTCAGCTCATACCAGCACCAAAAATTAGGAATTCACCACCAAATGCTAAATACACTAACAGTGACTAGTTGACAGTTCTAACTCCTAGTACCAAAGCGAAGTTTCACAGAGCTATATTGCCACTACAACAGTTCAAACGGAGCATGCAAGTTCAACTTGTAAATATCTGAACACCAGATTTGTTCCATGGGTGCCCTTAAAGTGACCAGATTCTTTTATGTTATTCACTAAGCAAGCCAATATTTAATGGATAATTGGTAAGGAAATTTACATATTAGTTTAGCAGTGTTGTTGTAATCATATTGGTCCCAGGATATTGGAGAGACAAGGTAGATAAGGTAATATCTTTTATTGGTCCAACTTTCGTTGGAGAGACAGAAGCTTTAAGCTTGCATAGGGCTTTTCTTCAGGTCTGGGATACATACTCTGAGTGTCACAGCTAAATAAAAGGTGGAACAGATGGTTTAGCATAAGTAGTTAACATTTCAAGGGACCATTCAAGGTGAAGTGGCCTGCTAACAACTCTCCAGACATAGGAGGAAGTGGGGGGGGGGAGAGGAAGCTGGGGGGTTTAAGTGAGTTCTAGATTGTAGAAAGCTATAAATCCAGTGTATCTATTCAGTCCATGATGTTTAGTATCGAGTAATGTTAGGAATTTAACGTCCCAGGCTTGTCTTTTGCAGATGTTGGGCAGATTTGCTTTGAGAATGAGGACTGAGGTCAGATTGAGTCACTGCTTTGTGAAAAGTGTTAATCCACAGGTGATATGCTGTGTGCTTGTCTTACCATTTTTCTGTGTGAGTTCATTCGAGTGTGTAGTGATTGTGGGTGAAACCAGTCATAGCGGTTACTGGGGCATTTAGCAAGTGGATGAGGTACACCACATGTTGTGATAGGCATGTGTAGGATGCATGGATTTTGACAGGTGTGTTGTGGGGGAGGCGGGGTGTTGATCATCACAGCAGTGGAAATGGGTCTACAAGTTTTGCGTCACTTGTTCTGGCAGGGTCTCGAGTCACTGAATTGGTATGTCCGGGTCTGTGGGGAACTTACTTCTGATGATGAGCTTGGAGAGGCTGGAAGTTGTTTGATGACCAGAAAAGGGGTGCGGGAAAGCTTTCCTTCAGGATGTGGTTCCCATCAACTGTGGATTGTAATTGTTTGAAAATACCCCCAGTGGATTCCTGCCTGTTGTGGTGAGTGACAGCCAGAGGTGTGGTCAGAGAGGGTTCTATTACTGTATCAAAACAGCATCTCTCAGGGTATTTGGGTGGCCCATTCTATGATTGTGTTAAGGTGTATATCCCGGACTTTCTCCTCAGAGCTTATTCTGTGGTATCTGAGTGCCTGGCTGTAGGTAGATAACAGAATTCTTCATGTGTCTGGGGTTGTTACTGGATCTGTGAAGACAGGTGTGGTGATCAGGGGGTTTCTTGTACATAGTTGCCTGTAGGGTTCCGTTGCTGAAGCTGATCATGGTGTCCAGGAAGTTGATGCTAGCGTGGGAGTACTCTAGAGAGTTTAAAGAGATGTGGTGGAAATCTATCAATGAGTTTCAACAGTCTGTCCAGACGACGAAAATATCAATGATATACCGGAGATACACTGGTTTTGTGGTGCATTTGTCCAGAAATTCTTCTTCCAGGTGGCCCACAAAGAGGTTGGCTTACTGAGTAGCCATTCTGGCTGATCCCATGGCTTGGAACAAGTGTTTGTTAGTGAATGTAAAAACTGATATGGGTAAGGATGAAATGGATTAGTTGGACGGTGTGTTTGGGATGGATATCTGAGGGTTATCCATTGTCTTGTAAATACTTGAGGTACACAGCAATGAAATCATTGTGAGGGATGTTGGTGTACAGGGAGGGGATATCCATGGTGGCAAGAATGGCATTCTGAGGGAGGTTGTTAATGTTGGAGTTTGTGGAGGAAGTCAGTTGTGTCCTGGAGGAAACTGGCCCCAAAGCTTTTTTTTAATCCTTCTGCCCCCTATGACTGGAGAGGTGTTAACCGGCCACTTCACCTTGAATGGTCCCTTGAAATGCTTTAACTACTTATGCTAAACAATCCGTTCCACCTCGTATTTAGCTGTGACATGCTGAATACCTTTCTCAGATCTTAAGAAGAGCTCTGTGCAATTTTGAAAGCTTGTCTATCTCACCAATAGAAATTGGTCCAATAAAAAAAAAAAAAAATATTACCTCACCTACCTTGTCTCTCTAGCAAAGTTGTGTCAGTCTGCATTGATCTTTTACTCAGTATTAACTGTCAACTACCCTGATGCAGATGTGTGTATAAAGGGATTTTTGTAAAGGAGGAGAAGAAAGGAACCGCCAGGGTTATTAGACCAGAAGTGATGGCCATACTAGGACTTGGCATCAAAAGCTATACTGAGTGTGCTTGAATTTAGAATAGTAGAACATATGGAATTAAGTATAATGCATAGGCTACTTACCTAATTGCATAGGGATCTTCTATTTTAGGCTGATCAAATAAGTGACTGCTGCATAGTTTGATACTGTCTACCACTTTACTTTTGAACAGCTGAATGTCTTTTTCATATCTATAAGAGAGACATTTCTTAAAACTTCACCATATGAAATTAGCAAGTTGTAAACTAGTCTTGGTTTTTCAACATGATGGGGGAGGCTAAGGGAAATGGGGTATTTTAAGTTTGTTCAGCTAGCTGATGCTATATACCATAAACAGGTGCTAAAAAATAAATGATAAACAGCTAAATCTAGCTGTTTAATCTAGACTGGCACAGGCATTTTGTCTGTAAGTAAAGAAATAAAACAAAAAGCTTAATGAAAATAGAATATGAAGTTCTAAATACATAGCCAAAACAGTTTAGGATGACACCTACAGCACTGCAGCTTCCGGATTCAAAGGACTGGTCGTATCAATCTTGTAGAAGACTCTGCGAGCATACATTAGTACTTGCCATATGTGGTTATGGTTTCGCCTAGGAAGAGAGTAGTTAGTTAGTGAGGGACAGAGGTACAGCATTTCTGTATTAGACACCAGTACATTAGTACTCACCTCCATTTTGCAAATGCTCTTTTCACATCTAATTCACCTGAGAGGGGATCTACTAGTGGGTGGAAGACTGGTAGATCAAACACCAATCGCTGTGTTAGAGATAAAAGTTCAAAATTGCTTTAGTGAAATTACTCAAGCCTATGGTTTATCATCTGATTTATGATCAACTTTCACTTAGATGTGTTTTTATGGTTTTTAGGACCCTGTTAATGGGTGCCCAAATCCTTAAGGAGACCTCTGCTACTTTTGTTAGAAGCAACCCCTCGAATTGCTTGAATTGAGAAGGGGGGGGGGGGGGAGAATCGGTTTTACTTTGAACATTTGACAGCATTGTGTCTGGCCAATTCACTGTTTTCCCTATTGTTTAAGTTCCTACAGCAAGAGGGCAGTTAGTTTTAATAGGAAAATGATTTTAAACCCCAAAACTGGCAGAGGGACCTAGGAACAGGTGCAGAATTAACCATTTTCAACTGACAGTTTCCCCACTGATGCTGTCCCTTTAAAAAGTGTTTAAATTACTTCTTTAAAGCTGTCAATTAAACTGTTTCCTTCAGGAGTTTGTGGCTGTAATGTTCTGTCAACATCATAAAAAAATTACAAAGGCCTGGCTAAGCACATCTTCATTGTGCTCTGAAAGCAATCATATTGACAGAGGAGACCAATTTCATAAGCAAAAATATTCTGCTGCCAGTCCTAAAAAGTTTGATCCTAGGAAGGAACAAAAGTTGTACAAAGGCACAGGAATACTGTTTCATTTTACATACCAAAAGGAAACATGAAGTTACTGAAACGAAGAAGCAGATGACAACTCCAGTCCCACCTTCAACCAAGCTTAATAGTCAAGAAAATACTTCAAGTAGTTAGCCACTCCTTCAAGGGCTACTATCATACAGGAGTCATAATTACAGTTACCACAATGCAGGTCCTAAACCTCTAATTTAGAAGGACTGGTAGAGCCTGAAAGTCAATCCCACACCCTATGCAGACACAGAGAAGTTGCTACAGAGTAACAAGATGATCCTCCACTGACAGTAAGTAGGGTGTACAAGCCAGTCAGAAGTGTGTTCCTAATCTTCACCAACCAGTGAACAAAGCCAGTCCCAGGAACTGAACAAATGCCATTCTCCAACACCATAAAAGGAAACTAAGCTTTCACGATGGTTGTTAGATTACTCCAGCACTTACGGGGCAGTCACCATCTGGGTAATTGTCAGGGATGTAGACTGTAAATTTGAACACACCATCCTGGTAGAGGCCATGTCTTATGAATATTACTCCAAACCACACTGTAAGGAAGAAGAGTTGTATGAATTGGTGCAAAATGCCTTAAATATGGTAAAAATAAAAGAACTACCCCTGAACTTACTTAATGCTGATCTGTAAGATGGCTGCACATAAACTCCTGGCAGCTTCTGCTTTACGACCAAAGTGCTGTAATAATAATCAGTCATTTAGGATACAGAGCTGTATGAGGACTGGATTAGCACATGCACTCTGCAGAAGACTTCTCAGTACACAAGAAAGGCCACTGCTGCCAATATCTCAACAAGGGACTCTTAGAAATATTTCCCTTCCAATCCCAAGGGTGGATGTGCTCACAGGGGGGAGGGGTAAGGAACTAAAGAATCCACTTTCCCTCCCTCCCCCTCCCCCCCCCCCATTTAAAGAGATACTGGCAGGAAATTCTTACCCCTCTTGTTCAAGATTACTGGAAACGAAAGATTAGGAGGGAAAGTTCATATTTCAGTAATATATTTAACAAGTCAGCACTGGGTCAAGTCATTTTCACTCTCCTCCTATACAGTCAGTTTCCCTCATTTGTGTGGCTATTAGACAGCAATGGAAGAGACATTTTATAAAGAAGAAAATGTATCTGTATAACCATAATTTGACAGAGGGATTTGGGGCAAGTGTAGTGAATAAAACTGCTTGTAGTTCTATTTTTTTAATATTGACAAAAGCTTTAACTTGAAATTTAAACAATGCTTTCAGTCATAATTATGGTAACTACTGTAGGTCAAGGGGGAAGTGGCATGGCAACAGAATAGGGCAAGTGAAGATGCCAACCAAGGAGGGCAGGCAAGCGCAAGAAAGTATTTTAGACAAGTAAGGCCTCAAGAGTACCAGGAGCAGAGAGGATTTGAATCACCAAATCCAAGGCAAGAAAACAATGCAAAGTATGACCTGAGTTTTGACCCCTATTTTCCCCCTTCCCACTCCCTGGTCATTTGAGACTGGTCACACAAGTTTGAGCTGAGCCCTCTACTTTTTGTCATGGATTTAAGCCGTTCATGTCTAACGGATTACAATTGATTTCTCCTCTCACCTTCCTCTCTATTGTTTTTGCCCTTTAGTAGACACCATTATATCATGGAAATAGCATTGCAATGCTGAGAGTGAATAAGAGCACAATGCAACATTTTTGCTGTTCCCGGAGAGTGGAAACAAAAAAATTGGTATGTTTCCAACATGGTGTTGGAAATACTAAATAGAATTTTACTGAGCCATTCACTGAAAGTGAATGCTTAACACAGTATTCAGCTAAAGCAATTTATAAATAGCCTTCTCTGATTAGTTGGCACACACACAAGTCTGTTTTAAGCTGAACACAGCAGGCCAACGATGAACTAGTGAACAACTGTCTCTGACTGTACCAGTATCAAAGTTAGATGACATCATTTGTTATAGTACCCCTTTAAAAAAAAAAAAAAAAAACCACCTTTGTTATATCAGTGCTTTCCGCTAAGACTTTGATTTCCATAATGCCATCAGCAATTGCTTAGCAACAGGAGACCATTATTCTCCGCTGCACTCCATGACACTGGCATCTTAAATTGATTAACATATGTTAGAAACTCGGGTTGTCAGAAGATTAACTAGAGCCCCACAGCATGAAAAAGTGTATGTAAATAGAACTAAAATATTTTTAAAGAATTCTCATCTTCAATTTAAGATTTTTAAATGGAAAAAGTGTATTTCAAAATTAGCATTGCATCAGGGCTCAGGGGAATTGCATTCAGAAATCAGTTTCATAGCTGAGAATGCAGCAGGTGAAGTCACTAGACAAGTTATGTAACTAAGAAGAAAAATTTGACATGACACAAATTTGCATTTTTTGCTCCCTCCTACATTCATGATGCCAGACTGATCCATGGAGCAGTGGTCCAGAGCACTTCCTGGTGGTCCATGGAAAGCTGATTAGTTACATTTCATTGGCTCCTCCTCTTATAAATTTCATGGTAAAATTCATTAGAAGATGACTTTCCTAATATTGTCAAGTATCAGGGGGTAGCCGTGTTAGTCTGTATCTACAAAAACAACAAGGAGTCTGTTAGTCTTTAAGGTGCCACCAGACTCCTTGTTGTTTTCCTAATATTGACTTTCCATGTAAGTATCCACTTTAATTGCTGCACATTTGATCACACATGACTGAGGAATAGTCCACAGTATGAGAAAGTCTGGGAATCCCTGATTAGGATAACCCTATTTCCCAAAGGGAAAAACAGGACACCACATGGGGCTAGTCTGAGGCCCCTTCTCAGCTACTTGTACAAGCACCCCCCACCTCGGGCTGGCCCGAGCCACAGGCCTGAGCCCCGCTCCCTATGTGGAGCACTGCTTGCTCGAGCCCTGCCTGCCCCCATCACAAGGCTGGAGCTGGCATCGCTGCTTGCCTAAGCCCTGCCTGCCCCCTTGCGCAGGGCAGCACTATCACTCCCCCACCGGATGTTCCTCCACACCCTTTGACAAAAGAGGGCATTTGTCCTATTTGCTCTTGCCATCTGAACAAGTTGGCAAGAACAAATGGGACAAATGCCCACTTTTGCCAGAACAGGGCTTAAAAAAAAAAAAGAGACTGTCCCGCCAAAACAGGATGTATGGTTACTCTATCCCTGATACGGGGGGAGGGACAGCTCAGTGGTTTGAGCATTGGCCTGCTAAACCCAGGGTTGTGAGCTCAATCCTTGAGGGAGCCACTTAGGGATCTGGGGCAAAATCAGTACTTGGGCCTGCTAGTGAAGGCAGGGGGCTGGACTCTATGACCTTTCAGGGTCCCTTCCAGTTCTATGAGATAGGTATATCTCCATATTGAAATCCCCCATATTAGCCAGTGGTGAGATTAGGATGATAGCATGGTACCTTTCTGCTGGACATTTGTTGGCTTTTAGTTAAGCTATCCTTTTTTTTTTTTTTCTTTTTTTTTGAAGTATACTTTCTTCCTAAAAGCAATTTAGTGTACATTATTAATCTTATGAGGATGCCTTGCGCCCAAGATAGGTATATTTGGATTTTAAGTTTGCTATGTACAAGAAGACTATCCAAAACTATAGCTAAAAGAGTAACTCCTCTCCAAGATAAAAGACTATATTAATTTTGCAGGGTTTAGTGTTTAAATGAGCATCCTGGGTATGGTTTCAAAAGTTCCATACAAGAACTGTTTCTAAAGCTACTCTCTGCAATTGTGTTTAAGTTTTCTAAAGTACAAGACCAGTGAGCTAAAAAGGTTAAATATTTTGAAACTAAAGCAACATACAATTCTGCAAGGAGAGAGTATTCCAAGTAGAAAGGCCCATAGGAGGCATGTGTTCCATTCGTAGACTGGGATGAAGGGGCAGGAGAAGCAGGCTTGGTCATCGGCACAGCATTTTTTGGAATAGAAGGCAGCTGTTTCTTTGTAGAGGTGCGTGGAGGACTGATTCTCAACTCTCCAGTCAGAGTCTTTTCTTCAGTTTCAGGTCTCTGTTAAATACATATACATGTTAAATACAAATACAATATATATTAGCATTTCAAATTTATATTTTATAAAACACTGAATAGTTTAGGCTGCAAGCTAAAGCTTCTTTTCAATTATATACCAAGGAAGTTTAATTAGGTTTGAAAGATTTCACCTTACTAGTTATTACATAGTCATAGACTCCATACAAGTTGCTTCCTTACAGATTTTCTTTATTACAGGCACTGGCTAAAATCTGAGCAGACACTGCTTTAGTTCCTAGCAGGCGGTAAAACTGTAGATTAAAGCAAATTACACCTCCACAGCATTAAATTAGAAACTGACGGGTAATGTAACATCAGCTTCCAAGTCAGTCTTCATTTCTAACACTCAATGTACTGAGATGAACCACTTCAATTCCACTAACAAGTCTCTCTGCAATTTAAATATATGAATGATTAGTATAGTAAAGAAGAGGTGAGAGGGTGGAACATTCTGGGGCAATGAGTTCAAGAGAAGAATGCCTCCCACTTCTGTGGGAAATGTTTGTGCTGAGGCAGGCACAGCACAACTGGGTAGATTATACTAGCCTACCCTCATTGTTTTTAACCATCACATTAGATGGCCTGGGCTGCCTATAGTCTTTCAGCCGTCCACACGAGACAGATTTTACATGTGTCATTTGTCAGTACTTCACTATGTTAACCAGTTAAAGACCATCATGCTTTCTATTTTGCCCAGGAAATAATCACCACTGCAGTTAAGTAGTCAAAAGACCTGAGAAAGTGTTCACTCTACATATGGGAGAACTTAGTTATGGTTCAGTGGGTAGGCCAAGACACAGGCTGCTGGGTTACTGGTTAGAATTTAGACTACAGTTTTAGTGATGGAAAGTTACCATGTGACTGTTTGGTGTCTTCTGTAAAATGTCTGAGAACTGACCTAACGACATCCACATCATCATCACCACCATTATAACTTCCACCATTGCTGAGAATTTTGGAAGTAGAAGACTGAACAGGCCTCAGACTGAACTTTTAGTTGTTTTTTCTCCTGATAAATGACGACGACATGTTGGACAGATTGTTCCATATACTCCTGGGGGAATTCTGCACCACTGAGCACGCGCAGAATTCATGTCCCCTGCAGATTTCTTCGCTTCCCTGAAGAAAACTGACTTCTGACAGGGAAGCCGCAAGAGAGGGCAGGCCTCCCCTTCCCAGCACCACAGGCGCGTTGTTTTGGGTGCCCGGAGCAGCTGGCAGAGATAAATCACCATGGGGCTGGGGATGCCCCTGCCGGTGGCTTCTACCCTGTGTGGGGCTCAGTTTTAGTCCCAGCTGGGCTGGGGAGGACGGGACTTCCTCTTCCCTTGAAGGAGCAGCCAGGGCCAGGTCCAACCCAACTCCAGAAGTCTCCCCCAGCTGCAGGAAGCTACACACACACACCCCACTTCCTGCCCCCACCACTCCCCAGCTGAGGGTGGGTGGGAAGAGGAGATGGTCATTGTACAGGGAGATGCTCCCTGGTCCACCCAACCCCAATGCATCCGGACTCTCCATACCTCCCCCCGCCCCACTCCCTCAGCACCCAGACCCCCTCCCACACCAAGCCCAACTCCGCCTCAACACCCCCACCATGCAGACTCCTCTCCACTGAATCCCAACCATTCTTCACCTGAACCCCCCTTACAGAGTCTCATTCCCCTCCTCCACCCCCCAGCACCTGGACCCCAAACAGAACCCTCTTACTGGACACCTGGATCCCTCCCACACTAAGCCACTCCACACTTGGATCCTGCCAGGCTGAGCCTGCCTGCCCCACACCTGGATCAGGGCCAAGGCTGGGCATGTGCGCTAGACTCTGTCCCTCTCGCTTGCTATCTTGGTGTGCTTAGCACACAAAAGCAGAGCCTGAGGGTATTCCTGAGGCAGGACCAGCCCTTGCGCTGTGTCAGGGTTGAGTGCAGCCTCACCGCCAAGTCCATGTCTGCGGGGGGAGAAGAAGAAGAAGAGTAGGAAGGCGGTTGGGAGGCTAGGCTGGGCTGCAGGGTAATCTCCCACCTCCGTGCAGCTAGTGTCCTATGCTTCCCGCTGCCATGCTGAAACCTTCACATTTATTTGTTGACAAATAAAATATGTAGAATTTTAAAATATTGTGCAGAGAATTTTTAGTTTTTTGGCATAGAATTCCCTCAGGAGTATATGTAAGTTGTTAATGCCTGTGTGGTACTTTTTTGACCGAAAGGATTGCTTCAGACTAGTACAGGCGGTCCTCGACTTTATGACATTCGGCTAACATTTCTGAATTGACACTGATTTGACTTATGACAATTGGTTTCGACTACGACGCTTGGTCCCGCAGTGGAGTGGATTGCAGTTCCGAATTACGACGTTTCAATTTACGACGCAATTTGCAGGAACCAATTGTGTCGTTCAATACAGGTAGTCCTCAGACTTACATCTATTTGAATAACATATGGATATTCTGTCTACCTTGTTTAGAACTAGAACTCAATACAGAAGTGTCCTCACAACTAAGGGGGTGGGGAACGCCTCCACACCTCGGCAAACCACTTCTAACAGGATTTTACGTAAATCTGAGCTGCTTCACTAATTTTTTTTTTAAGAGGGTACATTCACTCTAGATTATTCAAATTTTCAAGATACCATACAGAATCCCAAGTATTCCACCCAGCAGCAACCTTTTCCAGTATTTTTATTCATTGTTTTTTTTCACATTCAGAGCGGCATATAAATTAGATCTATTACAGATGGTAGTTCTTTAAAAGACATAGCACAGAGGAAGAACCCTCAGATCTGCACTCAAATGTGCCCACCCAAGCACCCAACTTTAAGGTATTTAATTGACATGGCCCTAATTGAATGCTAGAGAGGCATTCAGCTTTTGGATTCACAACAATGACAATCAGGACTTGCCAAACCTAGAAGGCAATCCATAGTTTTGCTATTTTCCAGCACTAGTCTGGGGGTGGCAGGGTGAAGGACCAGAGAATGAGAGAGAGAACCATGTTGAAGAGCACTCCTTGCTCTTTTCCCCCAAAGAGTTGCTGACAGAAGACAGGTTTTAAAAATCTGACCTTTTAGAAGCCTGCTATTTGTGCTCATCATTTAGGTCAAATAGACACAGAAGTCCCAGGTATGCACCTTATGTCCAATAAACATCTAGTTAAAGCTTGGCCCAGAGTATCGCAGCTGCAAGAACCTGGATAAGTCTGGATAAGACTCAACATGATTCAAGTTACTAATATCCACCTCTTGATGAGGTAGTCATGGATTTCAGTTTCCCCATGAAGAGACTTATACTTAGGCAGACATTGCAGTATAATACTGCAAGTTAGAGGATTCAGTTTTTACAGACTGTACTAAGCAGAGCTACCTTATGTTTACGTCATGGCTGTCTAGGTGAGTCAAGAAATCCACAGCACTTCAATAACACTATCTCGTCAAGATTTCTTTTTCAAGATGGATTCTGGGGCTTCATTTTAAGTCACTTTAGATAGTTACAGGCTTTATATTTTGATAAATGTAAATTTGTTTTGTGATATTATGCAGTACAGCTTGATAAGAAGTGAACAATTAACAATGCATATACTGTTTATTAAAATTTCCACCTTGCGTGAGGAACTTGTAGACATGCTCCAGAAAGGGTTCATAACGTGTATGCCAAGTAAAGGGCTGCAAATGTCTCCAGACCCTCTCCAGCACTTCGATGTCACTTTCTAGCCTAAAAACATACAGAATTAGAAGTTAAAGAGTGTTCAAACAAACAAAGATTCCAACACAATTAGGCCCGACCTAATTATCCTATTAGGACAATATTACAACATTAATTCTGAACTTCAGAAAAAAAAGTTTATGTAATAGTAATCAACCTCAACTAGTTCAAAACCTCTCCAAAATATTTCAAAACATTCATAAAGATCAACAGAAATCATATTTGAACGTATATAGCACCTTTCAGCCATTCTCTTTGCATTCCCATCTACACTCTCCTCTCTGCAAAGATGCCATTGGACAGGCCTGCAGCTTCCCAATGGGGAATGCAAGAAAACTAAGCTACCCAACAAACAGTTAAGTCCAACAGTGCATGGGACTCTAATAGCCTATTCTGTATCTTGGGCAAGTTTTTTCGTCCCTGGTTTTTATCAGCTGACTCTACAAGCCTTTTAAGAGTATTAGTTTGAAAAGTCTCTGCCATTCACAATGAAGGAAGCTTGTTGAGCTTTCATCATGTGTGTCATTTTGTTTTCATTTGCATAGAAATGCAGCCAGGAATAGATAAAGTCACAGAATCCAGAAGTTTCTCTGTAGCCTTTTTTTTATTATTGTGTTCCATTACAAAAAGCATGATGTGGACTTAGTATGATCAGCAATTCTAATAGAAAGTACTTCAGTTGAGTTGCGAATTTCATAGAGTCAGAGATCCAAATGGTAAGTGGCTCAACTACTCCCCTTCCCCCTACTTATTTAACATCAGTTTATCTCCTTTAAAGAGATTTTAGCTACTGTGTGTGTCTGAAGCCGCTCCTCTCTGGTACAGCCCATTTCTCCACCTCTTTCCAACTCTGAATTTCTCTCCCTAATTTCTTCTGTTTTTCCCCCTCCCTATCTCTAGTTATAGTAACTAAAGTACTTTGGTATGCAGTGTAGTTGTAGCTGTGTTGGTCCCAGAATATTAAAGAGACAAGGTGGGTGAAGTAATATCTTTGATTGGAACAACTTCTGTGTGTGGCTCAAAAGTTTGTTTCTCTCACCAACAGAAACTGGTCCAATCAAAGATATTACCTCACCTACCTTGTCTCTCTAAAGCATTTTGAAACAGTTTTATATAACTTCTATATGAATCTGTAGGATAATGATCCATGAGTCAATTCACCATTAATGCCTGTCCATTTCTTTTATAGCGGTTATAATAGCTTTTTTCCTAGATCAAATAATCACCAGTGGCTAGTCTGAGTCAGGACTAAAGGTCCTGTTTTTCATTACACAATTTGATTCCATTCAGCCAGGTAAGCTAATGCTCCTTTAAGCTTAAAGCAGCACTTGTAAAAACGTGAAATTTCAGCAAAATTTCTGCAAAGCCATATCTGCTAAAAATTGAAAAATCTAACTAGATACAAATAAAGCAGTTTTATATCAATATAACTTCATCCACACTAAGGGCAGGTCTTCACTACCCACCGGATCGGCAGGTAGGGATCTATCGGGGATCGATTTATCACGTCTCGTCTAGACGCGGATAAATAGATCCCTGAACGCGCTCCCTGTCGACTTCGGAACTCCAGCTCGCAAGAGGCGGAAGTGGAGTTGACGGGGGGGAACGCCAGCGGTCAACTCGCCGCCATCCTCACGGCCAGGTAAGTCGATTTAAGATATGCCGACTTCAGCTACGCTATTTGCTTAGCTGAAGTCGGCGTATCTTAGGTTGACACCCAGCCCCCACCCCCAGTGTAGACCAGGGTTAAGTGTTTCACCGATTTAACTATATAGTTAAAATTGGTACATGAACGGTGTTCAGAGAAGCCCTCCGATTTTGAGTCTTCTCAAGCTTCATCCACTCATTTTCAAGCCATCCATCCACCCACCTGGATTATGACTTTGCAATCACATCCTTATGAACAGGTTCTCCTGCATGACCCCTCCAGCCAACAGATGTTTTTTACATTCAAGAGTCAAGATACAGGGAATAAGCCCCATCCCTGTTTTCTCCTCCTGCCCCCTCAAACACACACTTCTGATCCCCACAAATATCTGGCGGCTCTAATACAATCATTTAGCATAAGAAATGCTGAACGAACAGGACTACTGAGACATCTCTGACCAGTCAAACTTGTCTGCAACTCTGCTTCCTCAAGGGAGTATCGTGGTCACACTTTTATACAAAGGCCTCCCAGTGCCGTGCCAGTGCCGTGCCAGTCCCTTCCCACGCCTCACTCCATACCTGGACCCTGCACTGAGCCACTCGTGAAGCTGCACCAGCCCACGAGTTTCTGCCCTGCAGAGCTGCCCGTCCGCAGGCACAAGTGGGTGGCACGCAGCAGCCCCGGGTCAGAAGCCAGGGCTGGGATACTCGAGCTCAGAGAGCACGGGGGAGGGCACGGAGGTCACAGGAGAGCACGCAGACGCGGCGCGCTGCGGGGGCCCAGCTGCCAGGCACCGGAGACGGACGCAGCAGAGGCCGCGGTTATAGCTTTGAACAGGAGCGCGTGCGAGCTGAGTGGGAAGGAACGTCGAGGACCTGTACTTCCCCGCCCAGGCCAGCGCCCCGCCTCCACAGCCCCCTCCCCCGCCGCCCGTCCCCGGGCGCTCCCGCGGGGCAGGCGAGCCGCTGGCAGCCGGACCCCCCGGCTCCCGTGACACCCCCCCTGCCCCGCCCACGGGCCGCCGCACCTGAGAGGGGAGCGGGCCCGACCCGCTGCCGCCTCAGCCGCGAGGAGAGCAGAGCCAGGAGCACGCGCTGGACACCCCCTGCCCCTGGCACCAGTCCCGCCCCATCCCGGCAGCGGCCGCACCCCGCCCCACCCGCTGCCGCCAGAGCATCCCAGCCACCTACCCGGCAGCAGCCCCGCCCACCCAGCAGGCTCCCCACCAAGCAGCCCTCAACGCGTTCGCCTTCCTGCAGAGACTGTCTCCGCCCGGCCGCCGTTGTTATGCTAGTTGTAAGGGGGCACCCCGCGTTCTCGCGCTTTTCCACTGCCCAGGGGAGCCGGGCGGGGCCGCAGCGCAGGCGGGCTCCAAGGCCCCACTCACCCGCACTAGTCCCCCTGACACTCCACTGCGAGCGCGGCCGAGTCCCCACCAGCACCTCCGTCCTCTCTCACCCAGTCCGCAGCTCTACCACCCGCCCCTAGCAGCAATATCCGGCCGGCCTCTGACACGCATTGGCCGCAGAGTCAGCCAATCACAAGCCGACCGTTCCGGGCAGTGTTGTGACTGCGGTTCGGTGACTACCACACTGGCCAATCAAAACCTCCGCTCCTCCTATGACGCTAAAAACGCGGCCGCAACCTGTTACCAAGGTACGCTGCCCGTCGCCAATGAGGACGATGACGATTGGCTAGAGCACTTGGGGGCGGTTTTAGTGGGGCTATGGATGACTAGGAATGGGCATTGTTGCGATTGTGAGTGACAACGATTGGCAGATACAGGTGTCACTCCCCGGGGGCGGGGTAAATGGCTAGATGAATTATTTCGATTGGCTGATAGGCCAGCTCTCCGCGGGAGGGTTATGCTAGCGATTGGCTGGCAGAGCCGTCGCTTGCTGAGGGGCGGGACTAGTGGGGTCGGGCGTGCTTGTGACTGGCTGGAGCCTAGCAGCGGCCAGGCGCTGGGGCGGGGCTGTGGATGTTCCACCTGCCCCACCCTTGGGAAACAGCCAGGCCCCGCTCCTTGCTCCCAGCTGCTGGCCTCTCGCAGTGTGAGGGTCCCGATTCCAGTCACCTGCTGAGCCGCCGGCGTCCCTCCGGTGACAGTCGGAGCTGCAGCAGGCAGGGGGTGGGGGGTTCCGGCTCCAGCTCCGGGCTTCTTGTGGGGGAAGAGAGCCGGGTTTAGATCACAGCTGTGGGACTCCGTCGGCGTCAGCCCGCGCCCGCAGTTTCGGGCGCGCTTAGCGGAGGGACGCCGTGGTGTAGGAAGACTCTTCTACAAAGCAGAGGCGGGCTTGCGGTTGCTTTGTTGGTCACGCGGTGATGCCAATTTGCAGTAGCTGAGAATCCGGTCCTGCTTCTTACCGCCCCAGTGACACCCTTGCTTCAATATACTTTACTGCCCTTGCTCATGGTGCACCTCATCCTGCAGTTCTTAGTAACCTGCTCGGGGTTCATGTAATTCCGCACGTGAGCCAGTCGCCAGACCATGCATCTTGTACTGGAGTATTGCTCTAGTGGCGATTTAAGGAGACTGCATAGTGGCTAGGGCAGGGCAGAGAGTGCTCTTCCAGAGAGCATGTTTTCCTCTGCAGATCTATTCAGGTAGGTGGGCTCTTTGGGCCTGATTCACCATTGCCCTGCATTGCATATAGTCACTTACATTACACCACTGTAAAGTGAATGTAAGAACCTACCATTCTGATCTGGCGATGTTTGACACCCACTCTACATTTGCTTTGCACTACTGTACATTCAATGACTACAGGGTTACAGGGAATCAGGCCCTTTATGTGGGAGAAGACAAGAGGGTGAGAGGTTTTAGTGCTTATAAAAGTAAGAGAATAACGCTCTGACAGTACTTCATATCTGACCTGGGATCTCTCTGCTGTTCTACATTTGGATTTCTGCATAGCAATAAACTGCTAATATGGTCAAATTGTGGTCGTTTTGTGGTGAAGACAAAGACCCATTAGTGGCTGTATTAAAACCAATGTACTCACTTCTCTTGTAATCCAAAACAGATTTGAACAGAGGTGAAAAGCTGCTGTGACAATCGGTAATGTGCCCTGGCTTCTGGGAGATGCTTAGTCAAGAAAGGAAGTGTGGTATTTCCATTAAAGAATCAGTCTTGAATATAAATGTTCCTTAAATGGATTTTTAATTCTGATATATACAAAAATCACCACAGGGGGCTAGATAAACAACACTCATCTACCCACAGTACTAGATACATTGTCCAGATATATAAGTATAACCCTTTCTAATAGGGTTAGAGATACCAGTTTAGTATAATTTTACTGGACTTTACATACAAGAACTGCAATGGCTAAGAGAGGGATAAAGTAGGACAGTCTTCTTTTCATTAGTATCAATAAGCTGTAAAGTATTATTTTAATCAGTTCAGGAACTCCTCTGGGGAGCTATAATTAATGATGTTATATAATCTAAGAAAATGTATGTGCAACCTGAATACTTCCAGCTTCTTTTATTAGTCCTCCTAATGAGCCATCAGATTCTTGGCAAAGCATACATAGCAAATACTAAATTAATCTTTTTCTGACAACTAACTAACACAAACCAGTTTCCAATACATAAGTATCAATGAGAAGTTTTTAGTTACAATAGTTTAGCCCTACACAGCTGCAAAATAAGACAAGCAAAACATGAATGAAACTCAGTGGAATCTGTTCTTATTCCTAATTAGGTCTTTCTCTGAGTCCGGTAGAGTAAAGTTACAAAAGTGATGTACCATTGCTAAAGCCATTTATTTGTCAAGGTTTGGAAAATGGCAACAAAATCCATGCCATCCTGAAGTATACAAATTATAGGGGAAATGACAAATCAGTAAATACAGGTTTTAAAGTCTCTGTCATATCACCAACATGCTCATGCCTTTGTCATCAGTTGTCTTGATTATTATAACCTCCTCTCTGCTTAACTTCAAAATGCTGCTTCTAAATCTTTCCAAATGCCATTAAAGTCCTTTTCCTCTCTTGTTCCAACCATACCACTACTGCCCTTCTTGATTTTCTATCTTTTATTGCATCATATTCAAGCTCCTCGTTCTTACCTTCGGAGTCCTGTACAATCTCGCCCCTACCTAAATTCCTGTCATAAGTTCATTCTACTTACTCTCTTGCTCCATATGCTCGCTCCTTTCTCCTGTTTTCAGCATGATGCCTTTTCTCATGTTGTGTCCACTTCACTTAGAACAGCCTCCCACCTCTTTTCTGCTAATAGCCCTGTCTCTCCTCCTTCTGTCTCTTCTTTAAAGTCCATTTCTTACAGAAATCCTTTCTACATTTATCTCTTCATCACTGGTCTCTCCACACCCACCTACCTGTGTATTGTCTTGTCTGCATTAGGTCCCAATCCAAGGGTGATTTAAATCAGTGGGATGTTGCAGGGTGTGTCTGTCTGAGTAGATCCTTCTGCAAGATCAGTACCTTATACTGCAAGCTCTCTAGGGCATGGATCATGTCCCAGTGTGAGTTGTGTACAACATTCTGTACATTTACAGTGCTGAATAGATATATCATAATGATAATGTTAGGCAGAATTTTCACATTTTAACTTTTGTACCAAGAGGCAAGGCAAGTATCGCTAATAGAAGAAAACTTTTCTCCCCACCCTTAAGTACCATACTCTTGACATTACAAAGGCCAAGTACACTGTAATTTTAAACTTTTTATTTAAGTAGGGTATATATATATATATTTATATACACACACACACACAATAAAATAATTCACCTGTATGTGCCTTCTTACTGGCTTTTTGGAATAAGATCTAATGTGTCTAGTTAATATCCGATACATCTATTAAGGGACCATCTTTTTTTATCCTGTACTTTCAGGACAATGGGTTTCATGAGCTAATGATGGATTTTCCATTTCTAACTTCTATGATCTTATTATTAAAACTATGATCATAGTACATTGTGTCTATTACAGTTAGATCTATAATCATATTCGTATTATTCAATTACCTGCCTAAAAACTATTGCTGGTGCACAGTGACTGCTGTGTTCCACCTCAGAGGAGGTTGAGTGATTGCTGCTCATCAAGTCTATAATGCATCTAGAGATCTTTTGAGATGAAAGGACTTAGCAAAAAAAAAATATTTATTATTATTACTGTTACTAAAGTACTTACAAAATGAACATAGGTTACTTGGCATCAGGTCAGACTCCAAGCCCTCAGCCAATAATCATGTAGATCACTTTGCTCTTGCTTTTAAAGCAAAGTAAATCATTTTTATTAAGGTATTTTATGGTTTATAATTATATAAAATGTATCAATGCCATTTGAAGATGAGTTACTTGTTACTATTCACATAGGGCTCCTTTTGGGTTACTATTCACATACCAGGGTTACTATTCACATACCATGCTCCTTTTGATGTCCATGGTAAAATCACTAGCAGACTTCACTAGGAATGGAAGGTGGGTTCTCAATCATTTCATTAGAAATATAAGGCAGTCCTCAAACAAGATATTCCTGAATTCAAAATTAAAATTATGTTCAGTGCTGTTCTGCCAAGTGCAATAAAATCACGACCTCACCAACACTGATCCTATTTGTTTTCCCCTTAGAAGGCCTTGTTCTCCCCTTTATATATTGACCTGGGATTGCTGTCTCTCTCCCTGCGCCTGCACCAGACTTACTGCTCTCCAGGGTTAGAAATAACAATGTTACCTGAAGAACTCATGTGTGTGGGGGGGGGGGCGGATGAGACTTTAAACTACAGTTCTGTATATTCTACACACATAAAGATAATTGTATGATTTTACTCTGAAATATTTAGGATTTTGGGATAACGTTTTTATGAAAAGATGCTATATAGAATAAACTTGTGTTGTAGTGATTGATTTTATTCCTGACTTCTTGAGAAATGGTTTTTTGTAATTGTTTGGCTACTCCTGGATCTGATGTCAGTTTTTAGATATTCACATAGTAATAATAATATAATAATAATAATTAATAATAAACACTTCATAATAAAAAGCATGAGCAAATACCCTGTTATACCAAAAGTATCTGTGACTGGATCTTGTTAAGGTATTTGCATAGGTTCTTCTTCTCATATAGATGAAAGCACCAGATTCAAAGGTAAATCAAAGGAAAATGACAATCCAGAGGACATGACATCCCTGACAGCACATCAGCAGTCTAAATGTTTGACGGATCCAGTAAGCCACTTCAAAGGCACCAACATGAATGCCTAGGGATTCTGCCCTGTAACCAGCTGCTCCTTTACGGAAAAATTTCTGAAAATGCCATCCAAAGAGGAAAGTAAGGCTATTATCATATCACCCTTTTATCCACTTGTTTTTGTTTTCTTCAAATATTAACTTTTCTTTTAGAAAGTTTTATATTATTAACATTTAAAACAATAAAACTATCGAGAACATAATTTAGGGTGGGGTTTCAAAAGGTTTCATCATTGGCCTTCCTCTGCTCCCATGACTGCAATGCAACACAGATTGATTTGGAAATCTCACTTTTAAAAATTTAAGTGCTACCCACACTTTACAGGCCAATGTTCTGTGTTTTGTCAAGTTAGACTAGAGAAACACACTTGCAGGACTCTCCTAAATGCTATCAAGACCAATACATTTTGATACTTGTCTTGGACCTCTGGTAAGGAAAAAAAAATTGTACTTGAGTTCCAGCACCATCTCTTATCCACACTTATATATACACCAGCACCACTCACCTGCACCCCACAGCCCCATTCACTTGCAACTAAAATGACCAGCCCTCAGGACTATCACGTGGTGACTGCCTGCTCAGAGGGGAGACAAAGAGGATTATTGCTGAAGTAGGAAGGAGCCCTGGCTTTGTGCACTGGCCTTGTAAAATATAATCCTGTCCTGCAGTCTAGCCATTCCATTTCTGGTACAATTGAACCCTGCAAAGGGGGATTTAATATTTATTTTTATGTTGGTTTTTTTAAATTTTGATTTCATACAAAAATTTCATTTTAAAAAACCTACATTAAAGAATGCTACAGTTGAATGGGTAAACAATGCCAAGAAGTCAGGAAGTGCCAAAGATAAGGATGCCCATGCAATCTTAGAGTAAATCTGCCTCTTTCTGTGTACACTTTGCAATACTCATTACTTCATTACTCAGAAATAGTGATTGTGTAAGTGCAATATAACATCATTTCTTTTCTTCTTTTTTCAATCTAACATCTTTTCATTTTGAGCTCCGGATAACAGCACCCATAATATCCCCAGTCCACCCTTGAAGCACAACAGGTAGAAGGAACATTGAAACAGAAATATGTCCTCAGACTAGAGTGTGAAAGAAAAAACTGTATTAGAAATGGAATACAAGGAAGTTGTCCAACAAGTTGGGTGAAATTTATGATCCTTTGAATATAATACAGTGTATTAGATTCTGCTTTTATTACCCAGTGTGAATCTGGATGAATTCTACTGAACAAAATGCAGTACGCCTGGATTTGTTCAGCTAGAGGTAAGAGCACAATCTGGCCTGGTATGTTTTTTGGATATTTTCACACAGAAGAATACTTTCTGCTTTTACTTTAAAAAGTTATGGAAACTATATTTCCTGTATTTATTTTCTTAGTCTTCTAAATTGCTCCCTTTCACCTGCATCAAAGTACCCACAGAAAATAAAGGCACGTCTTCACTAGCAACATTAAACGCTGCCGCGGCAGCACTTTAACATGGCTGTGTAGTTGTGGCACCAGCGCTTTAAAAAAAAACCTCCACGAGGGGAGTAGCTCCCAGCGCTGTAGCACTGTCTATACTGCCGCGTTACAGCGCTGAAACTTGCAGCGCTCGGGGGGGTGTTTTTTCACACCCCTGAGTGAGAAAGTTCCAGCGCTGTAAAGTACCAGTGTAGACAAGCCTTTAGACACATATAAATACATTTCTTGCTGCCTCTTCTAGAGGTAGAAAAAAAGAATCATCCCCCACAAAGAAAGCATCCTAACTCTCATTTCTCCATCAACGCCAATTACTTACCACCCCCAATCTTATCTCCCCACCCATCCAATCCCCTCAAGCAAATATCTGAAAAAAGACATGGGCTTTGCACTGTGATCTGAAGTCAAGGAGACGTGATTTGTTGGGCCAGCTTGAGATACTTATTAAAGTACCCCTTCTATACACACATAAAGATTGCCTAGACAACAGCTCCATCAAGTTTAAACCAAGGGACTATCACTTAAAATGTGTCAGTTGATTTGAATTCTTTCAGGAGATTATGGGGAGACAGGCTTTCTGTAAAATACAGAGCCAGTGAAACTCAGGAAACTCTGCTGTCAAAATAAAAATCCATATGTCCCCCAAGCTATTTGTTTTATTAATTATTATTTTAATTGTAAGCCCTCACTGTATAATCATTTATACTTAATGTCATGGTCAGAATAACCACTTTAGGATGGCATAGGAAAAAAAGAAAAAAACATTTAAAACAAATGCACATGTATACATCAGGAAAAACAAAACAACTCACACACCTACAAGGCGATTGTGAGAGTAGTGCCATTTAAGGCAGCGATTCTCAACCAGGGGTGTGTTTACCCCTGGGGGTACGCAGAGGTCTTCCATGGGACATCAACTCATCTAGATATTTGCCTACTTTTACAACAAGCTACATAAAAAGCACTAGCCAAGTCAATACAACCTAAATTTCATACAGACAGTGACTTTATACTGCTTTATATACTGTACACTGAAATGTAAGTACAATGTTTATATTCCAATTGATTTATTTTATAATTATGTGGTAAAAATGAGAAAGTATGCAATTTTTCAGTAATAGTGTGGAGTGGCACTTTTGTATATTTATGTCTGATTTTTTAAGCAAGTAGTTTTTTAAGCGAGGTGTAACTTGGGGTATGCAAGACAAATCAGACTCCAGCAAGATGTACAATAGTCTGGAAAGGTTGAGAGCCACTGATTTAAGGCATACCTAGTGCTATGTTTAATTGTACAGTCCTTAGATACTCTGGATTAATTCTCATTGACTTCAGTGGGGCCCTAATTTCACTCTGTGGTAACAGGTGCCTTAGAAATAACCACAGAGAGATGTGAGGAAATGTTTAAAATGTATTTAATTAGTTTAAGGTAATACACAGCACCACTAGATGGTGTTCTGCAACTGTTCTATTCGCATATTCTAATCCATGGGCAGATAAGTGACAGCAGTACTTTACTGATTGAAACATATGATATACACTGTATGACATGGAAAACAGATGAGGACCAATTCTGCAGTGTGTGTGTGTGCTGATCTCCCACTGAAATCCACAGCAGTTCACACAGAATAACACCAGCATAATTAATACTGATAACTGATTTACATAATTTGTGCAAAATATGCTCTTATTTGGTAAATATTGATATCAGTATCACTTTGGTTCTCTAGAAATGTCAGATTGAAAGATGGAATTTCCTAATTTTGGAATATAATGAAGTACGATTACAAATTACGAACAGTGGTTTAAAAAAAAAAATTCTACACTTTAGAATGCATCTCCTTTTGAGATTTGAACAGCACCAGCACACACTGCCAATACTTGACAAATAACCCTAAATAATAATAGATATACTGTAACCTTTTGCCATTTCAAGATTTTGTCTTTGTGGGACCATGAACTTCCAATTTTTTTTCTGATTCTGAGATTGGCTTAGTTTTTTCATATTAGTCTGCAATTAGATAATCTATTGGGTGGCAAATGTGGAATTGTCAATAGCAGGTAAACTAAAGACAGAGAAATCAACAAAGCCCCCGCAAACACATTTTAGCAATACTAGGATATTTAGCAGCTTTAACATTCATTCTAAATCCATCTGTGATGAGGTCAGTGGGCAAAGGGGTAATTCAAAGCAGGCAATGGCAGGAGTTGTCCACTGGGAGAGTAAGGTTCAGACACCTGTAATTAATTATGTCATGATCCCATGGTATACTATGACAGTGCAAATCCTAATCCAAGCCTGGGGCCTGAATAACTGCTCGCAGCACTGAACTGATCCATAGGGTGGGACCAGGATGCTTCATTCTGTAGCCAAGGATTTGCTCCACTGTCACCATTGTTACCTTAGGGTTGCAGCACCCCTGCACCTCCAGCACTTCATTCCAATAGGATGGGGCCAAGCATGCCTAGCAAAGCTCATTGATCCAACACCTCCTCCCTTTGTCTGCCCTCTCCTAAAGGACCCAGGCATGCTGGGAATCCGGGATTCCCATGGAGAACAACTCACAGGTGGCAGGGGATACAGATCCTCTATGTGGGCTTCTGGCATCTTGCCTTTCTCCTTCCATGAAACAGAACTGCTCTGGTTAAGGTCTCCAGGGCTGCAGAGAGGTGAGCTGCAGGATTTGCCATTATGGGAACAGTTTGTTCTGAGGACCTGGATTTTGCCTGCCATAGGATCCACACCATCTTGGGCATTGGAGGGGAGAAGGAGGAGATTGACCTGAGAGGTGCTGAACACCCTCATCTCATGTTAGTTTCAATAGATACTGAGGACACTGATACACATTATTGTGTGGCGTGGTATAAAGGTTTTAGTGGCATGAGTTTGGGATGGCCACATTATTCATGAGTGGCAAAACAAAATGTGCAGCAGGTACCATTTTACGTAACAGAGCAAGTCACTGTGTTCTCTCTGCCAGGGAGACTTTATGATTGTTCTTTCTTATTTTTTTGTTTGTTTGTTTTGCTTTCTTTAATCTAAAATAAGTTATCCAGACTGAAAATTCTTGTTTTGATTTGTACATGGAGAAGACATAACAGTGTTAGCTGAGCTCATTTTTAAAAACAAATTAAACTAACAGATATTTTCTTAGGACCACACGGGGATTCCCCTGACATATGGGAATTATCAAAATACATAGTGGGCATGGAAAGGATATGGCTGGAATGCAGCTGCACACGTGTTATCCTGAGCAGTGGCCTTTGCAGGCCATTGCAGCCTGACAAAAGTTTAGAGCAGCCCTGAATCCTTTGACTGGCAATGTTATTAGAACAGGCTTTCACTCAAGATTTCTGGTCTTTTAAACTTCTGCTTGGGCTAGACATAGCGAGTGTTCATGCTCTCTTAATAGAATTCTGCATTTCAAACTGATCTTGCCTAGACCTTGTGTGTGCAAAGAAAAGTGGAAAATGAGGACAAAAAATAATGAACATTTCAGATCCTTCAAAAGGATTCATTTTGCTTCTAGAAATGAGTAATAGTTCCTGCACTTTATTACAACAGAATGACCAATTGCTCTGTCCACGGTCTCCTGCTAACCAAATCTGGTGTCTCTCTCCTTTCCCCCATCATCCTAAGGGCGAGAATGTACCTGCCCCTAGTGTGGGTGGATAAAGGAAGAAGTGGGGAAAAGGTACAGGAAACTTTCCTCCATACTGCAACTCCTTTTCTGGTACCAGGTACAATTGATATCCTGATCATAGGGACAGCTTCCTGCTAGTGCCTTCTGGTGCACAACCTCGTCCAGAGGAAGGGGGGAAAAGGCATGGCCATGCTCCAGCCATTCGCCTTCTGTAACTAACTCCTGCAATTTTATCATGAGTCATGATATTATATTTGGTGCTTTTCTGAAAGCCCAAGCTCCCCAAGTCATGTGATTATGTGAAAATTTCACCTTTCATTAAAAAAGAAAAAGTTGCAGAGGAAAGCCTGAAAACATTAATGCGGGCTATGACAAAAGTAGACACATTTTAAAAGAAAGTTATTTTTAAAAATCTCATGAGTTTTTAGCCAATCTCATGGTTTTGCGGGAGGCTGACTTATGATTTTTTAACTATTGGGATTGACTATACTGCTTCTTCACCCAGGAAGTCTGGCTGGTCTAATGTGCAGAGGAGAGATTGGTGTACCTTGCTAATGGGTGGTGTAGCAGGTGCATGCCCACTGTACGGCATGGAGTTCTGGGAAGCACAGCAGGCTAATGTGCCAGTACATACCCAGGCTCCATGTCGGGCTGGTACTACCCATACTGAAATCCATAGTGTGTTGTCTTTATGGCTATTGTTACCCACACTAGCTGACTCCAAGCTAGCTAGAGTACGTCAGCCTGTGCACAGCTTTTGCTGTGTAGACATACCCAAAGTGATTATGAGTGTGCATCCTAGATGCTAAAGGTGCTGTTAGAGCTTCAC
Organism: Emys orbicularis; assembly: GCF_028017835.1. Taxonomy (NCBI): domain Eukaryota; kingdom Metazoa; phylum Chordata; order Testudines; family Emydidae; genus Emys; species Emys orbicularis. Next base: position 30,494,337 of record NC_088696.1, read on the forward strand.
TTGGATTGTGTAAATTGGCTCCAGGCCTGGTTCTGGCAAGGAGATAAATAAATTCTCATGAACTTTTATTTATTTAGAGTGTCTGCTCAACTTTAGTGAAAACTAGGTAAAAGACAGGAAAGGAAGCTACCCATTTAAAAGTCACACTGTACATTTTGAAAGGGGATTTATTTATTTTAAAGCAGCTTGTTGAATTCTGTGCAACAGTAATCCAGTAGTTACTAAGAGCATTCCAATGGAAGATATGGCTATGATAAATAATCAGTAGATATTGATGCCAACTCCCCACCAAAGACGGTCCAGATAAGAGATTGATATTGAAGAACAGTGACACGTGTCATAGAATTAGCCCCGTAAAAAAAAAAAAAACATCAGAAGGCATATTGACTCTGACAATAATATAATGAAGAGATGTATCAAATAATTTCCGTATAAACCAAGACTGGAAAGGGTAGATATACAATATGTGATATCGAGCTTGATCCAGCAAACTTTTTGCGCATAGAGTTCCTATTGAATTCAATTAGAGTTTTGAAGATGATGGGGTTGCAGGAGTGGGCTCTTGAATTCTGCGGTCAGCAAACAACAGCATCATAAACTTTAACTGTGGCACACGCTGGGCGACCAGAAACATATTTATTTCCAGGAGGCAGCCCCCAACCTCCCTCGCCACTCATTTATAATCAAGGAATATAAATATTTTGATACTTATGTTTGTATATGTGTCTATTATAGTAGTATGTACAAGTTTTATTGGCATGACTTTGGGTTGTCTGCATTGCCCATGAGTAGCAAAGCCACATGAGACTGATTCAGGTCATCCCACAGAACTTCATCACGCTTTCTCCACGTATCACACATGTTGCAGAAAAACTATTTAATTTTTTTTTCAAATGCCTCCATTTGTAAAACAAGGTGCTTTGGTTACTATGAGTCCTACTGCACAGAATAAGTTAAAATAGTTTTTGTTTACCTACAAATGCCATATCTTGAGGGTGGAGTATCTTGGGTGCTGGGTCCCATTAGAAAGCTGAAAATCACTAGTACAGCCAGGACAAATATTGCCACTGCCCAGTGTAGTTTTTTTGGGAGGGAAATCACATTTTGAGGAGCTGAATGAAACATTTTACCTGTGGATTTTTTAAAAAGCTGGGTGTTTGAAGCCTGATGCAGGTTTGTAATGTCAGAATAAGTCCCATGGGAGATATATTATGGCCCAACTCTGCTCTCCTTATTCAGTGAGAATACTCGCTGAGTATGGTGCTACTCAACAGAGAATGAATGGCAAAATCCGGCTCTAAATGCATTTATCACATGTTTTGGCAATTTATCACATGGACATCAACTACAAATGAGCTTTTAAGTAGCTGTGTCTACACTGCAATAAAACACTTGCAGCTAGTCCATGTCAGTTTACTCAGGCTCGCAAGCTGTAAAATTGCAGTGTAGACGTTCAGCTGACATGGACTAGCCATGGGTGTTTTATTTCAGTGTAATCATACCCTCTATAGCCCCAGCCCTACGAACACTTATGCTTGTAAGTAGAGTCAGAGTTCAAATGCACAAAGCTGCATATATGAGTAAGTGTTTGCAGGATGAGGACCTACATTTGTATTCATACACAGACATATTAATTTCTGTTTGATGAACTAAAATTGGTCGCCTTAGGCTTTTTATTCAAAACCACCCTTTGATTATGCACAGTTTTGTGAAAAATCATTAAACCCTTTACTATTCATTACTTAAATTGCTATTGATTATTGATGTAAGTAGTTTTCTTTTTAACCCCCCCCCCCCACCACACACACACTGCTTTTTATACCATAGAAAGCCTTTGAACAATGAATATGTAAGAAACGTATCTGAGATTGATATTCATGTAACTGCACATTCTTGAGAATAAAACTGAAGATAACAGATTAATCAGATTGAAGAAGGAGTATTTTAGAAATCAGTTTTGCAGAGAATAGTCAGTAAAGCATGATCATTTGTGTCAAACAACTTCATCAAATCAGTAAATACAGCCCATGTAAACAACCTTTGATCAGTACCTTCCATAATATCATTACTAACTCTAGTTATAGCTGTAATTGTATAGCATGATGAGTGAAAGACAGACTGAAACCAATTTAAAACTGTGTTTTTTCAAGTGAAAATTAATTTGTTGACTGAAAAATATCTACATAATTTTAGAGATGATCAGACATAATAAAATAGAACTATATTTTTTTCAACTTGCATATGGAGCCAGATTTCTACACAAAAGTCATTCACCTTCTTTCATCTCCTTATTACTTTCCCAGTAAAGTGACATATTAAACAAGGCTGTAAGTAGTAGATAATTTTAAAAAGCTGCATATTTAAAAAACCTAGCATTTGGCTGATCAAAGAACTGAATATGAAGAGTAAAGACTGTGGACTCAGGATTAATATGCAGAAGACCAAAATCATGTTCATTGGAAACATGGAAGAAGAAAATATGATAGTAAATGGAAAAATATTCAACATTACCAAGGACTGTATCTGCCTGGGTCAGCTAATACTCACAATTCCAAATCAAGATGATTTGGTGTTCTTTAGTAAGTAGTACCACTGAACCTAATGGTACTGATCACATAAGTAAGGACTGCTCACTTGAGTAAGACTTTGCAGGATCTGGTCCTTTACAGAAAAGAAACAAGGCTGACCACTGATTTTGTAGGAGACAATAACAACAAAGCTCAACCTCCTTCCCTCCTTAGAGCAGTGTTCAAACCAAACCCTACCTGGTACTTGCAGGAAGGGTATCCATGCTTAAATCTGAGCCTCTCTTTACAAAGGGTGAACGAAAAGCTAAGAAATAAACTCAAACTGAGCTGTTTGGAATCTGGATTAAGATCCAAATGGTTGTAATCCAGGCGCACCGCTAACGGAAGTTATGATGCAGATAATGCCAAAAGCTGGACAGTAAGAAAAAATACCTATCCTTAGAATTTTGACAGGATTAGATTGTGACTTGGACTACATGTTCACGCAGGTAAATAGAGGACAGCATGAACCCCTCTGCACAGCCTACACTGACCTTGGGTCCTAGCATGCAGGAATGAACAGATACAGATGCTGTATAGCTACTATTGCTCTGCTAGAGCAGCTGGGCAGGAAATAGTAAAGCTGTGGCTCTGCTCCCAGTGTGCCAACCCACACGGTTGACCTGCTGAATGCAGTGTAGAAATGTGTTGCTAGTGTAAGCCAGCAAGTACTACCCCCATGGAGTAAGGGGGATGCAAGGAGGGCACTGTGACTCAGAGGAGTGAGGGTGCTTGAGGCACAGTGCTGCCAGGGCTATTCCTGGTGTGGTGTAGCTCACATATCACTTGGCTCAGAGCAGTGCATAAAGACACAATCAAGCCCAAATTTTGGATCTGGATAAAAAAATTCTTGAAGTTCAGGGTGGGGGTGTTGGGATGGTGGCTGTTAGCTAAGGAGTCTCTGTAGTCAAGGATAAATAATCAAATGGTCTATAAGATGTCTAAACAGTGTGATTAGCTCTCCAGGGAAATTTAGTAAGAAAGTGAACATTAATAAAAGAATAATTAAATAAAGATCTGTCCAATAGGAAGTAATTTATGTACAGTTAAGTAACAGTGTTTGGTACTCTCTAATACCCTCAGACATGGGACAGACTACTAAGGGAAATAGCAGAACCCCTTTCATTTGGGACATTTAAAACTAGACAGGACAAAATACTAGAAAATGTAGTGTAGCAAACAATCCTGCACTGGCATGGCAAAGAGATGGATTAGGTGGATGAACAGGATTCTTCCAAGTCTAATTTTTATTAGACAGTACATTGTAACAGCATTGTTCAAATATTACACAAGAGGACTATCCTTATCAAACACCAAAATGTTTAGCTGTTAGAGTGTTCAGTTACTAGCACTCTCAAGCACTTTCAAATTAATCATTAGTGTCCTTATCAGTGTAGAAACTCCAGTCTACCGTAGCTGTTTGCCTACGTTTATCCAAAATTAACAATTGTGGGGGAAATCTTGGTCCCATTGACGTCAATGGCAAAATTTCCATCCACTAACTGGGGACGGAATTTCAGCCCTGCTGGTACCACTAAAGTGTCTTGTCTCTACAGTAAGTAATTATCGTGGCCCAAAGTTTCTGTCAAAACCTACATCCCTATAAACTGCCAGTATCTGTTTTACATTTGGATTACATTTTTCTAACCTTCCTTGTGTCAATTTGTAGGCTTTTATTCCATCTGGGGGGAGGGTCCCCCACGGGACAAACATTAAAAAGTTTGCAATTTGTGTCCCAACTTTATTGATGATTTTTGTTTCCCTGTATATTGCCTTCACATTTTCCAGATGAACACCCTATTTTCAGTTCCTGTTCTCATTAGGTTTTAGTCCTGTCCTCTATATTGATCTGGTTATTAAAAACAAAATAACTCCCCACACACACACACAAAGAGAGAGAGAGGTTTTTTTCCTTTTTAGAAAATGCAAGTAAAATTTCTACAATATTTAAGTCCAGTTTGATTATTTGTGGCCTGTTCATTTCATTACACAATAACTTAGTTCTGAAAAGTAGGAATGTGAACTGAGAAGACTGTATTTAAACTGAATACTTTCAAACATCATGAGATTTTCCTCCATCAAACAGAACATTCATCTTAATTATCCTTAATTCTTTCCACTTTGCAAATAAAGGATCCCTTAGTGCCTTTGGAAGATGAAGATTAGAGCTAAGAGACTAGAGTGGAGATATTCGTGTTTCATTTTGCAGTACTTTAAACACCTTCTTCCAGATAGTAAATCCACTGTTAATTACTAGAGAGTGTATAATATTAGTTATCGTTCTTCTGAAAAGACTGAACAGAATGCTTCTTAAATTATACTGATGTCAGATTTCCTGTGCTATTTGATATGAGGATTTAGACTAATAGTAAACTAGATGGTTAAAAAAAATTGTATGCGGAATGTCCACTAATAAATTTAAAAGCTGCTGTCAACATGGAGTAACTTTTCAGATTTTTTAAAAATGTGCTGTCCTACTACATTCCTAATATTTATGTACAATTACCACAACTGTGTGTGAAAAACATTGTGGCTGAAATTTTCAAAGGTGCTAAAAGGATCTGGATGGAATGGGAAGACCCAATCCCATAGGCATATTTTGAAAATTGCAGCTGATGTTTGCATGGACAAGTAGCCATACAGATGCATAAATGCCCGTCTATTATGGCAACTGCACACAAAATTAAGTACACCTCTACCCCAATATAACGCGACCCGATATAACATGAATTCTGATATAACGCGATAAAGCAGTGCTCTGGGGGGACGGGGCTGCGCATTCCGGCGGATCAAAGCAAGTTCGATATAACGCGGTTTCACCTATAACGCGGTAAGATTTTTTGGCTCCCAAGGACAGTGTTATATCGAGGTAGAGGTGTATGTGATTCTGAAAATCAAGTCTATAGTACTATGAGACCAACTCTTGGTATTTTATTAATTTACAATAAATTTAGGAGTTAAACTAGACCAGAGTTTAACATACCAATCCCATTCAGAACGTTTAAAGAAAAAAGATCACCTCCTTGATCCAAAAGCTAGTAGGATCCTCTTGGGGAGCAGAGGCAAATGTTCTATGAACCTCAGTCCTTGCGCTGGTATTCGCTCCAGCAGAATATGGTACAGCAGTTTGGGACAGAACTCAGCACACACATCTCATTGATTCAAAGCTGAACACAGCCACCTGAATCATTAGTGACTGCCTTAGCCACACATTATCATCTAATTTACATGTTAGCTTATCTAGCTCCTCCAAATCTTCAATGAGATGCCATCACGCTTAAAACTGCAGAGAGGGCTATGACGAATGAAAACCACCGGCAGCACACAAAGCCAAGCCCGATTCCCAACAGGTGCAAATGAGCAACACACACTTCCCACAAGAAGATCTGCCCACCTCCAAAAGAAAACATCTACACCTGCAGTTCCTGCTGACTTGCCACATCTGACTTCCTGACATTCTTTTGTGGCAGCCATTCATGCACTCTGTCCAGTGCTGCCAGCCAAGTGCCAATCTTGCATGAACAATGGCGTATCAGGAATGACAGCTACATCCTTACAGAGTGGCAGCAACTCTGGGTCAGAGAGGCAGGCAACTTGGCGAACTTTAAAAGCCCTAATTTATATCCACTTCTTTGCAACCTGGGACACAGATCCTGGACTAGATTTAACAGGCTGTTGACTGGAATGGCTAGATGGATGTCACATTGCAGAAATTTGGCCTAGCCCAATTTCACAATGTGACTGTGGGGCAAAAATGATATAGACAGTCAAACACATAGTGAAGGAGTGCACAGTTAGAAGACTGGAGGGTATACTGCGACACCTTGCTACTCTAAGTGATATAGCAGTCAGATGGCTGAACTGTGTAGATATTGACTTGTGACACATACAAGAGCAAGAGAGAGAGAGAGAATAAATGTTAGTAAATACTACTAACTTTCTAAAATAATTTGTCTGAAATCAAGATAGCAGTACATATAAGAAGTTAGGAAGCACATTCATTTTAAGAATATTACAGAATCCTATCATTGTCAGAGGTAAATTAAAGTGAACACTTAAGTAGGAACAACAGGTAAGTTAAACTGAAGGTGATATTATCTAGGTAGTATATTATGATCTGATATGTAGTTATGTTTTAATTTTAGGGGCAAATTTTGTAAAGTGGCCTCTAAATTTCCTGGGACAAATCTGTACACCAACTTTTGGACTTGTGATTTTGGAAACAGAACTATTTTTTTTTTTTTAACATCAACACTCAGACTTGTATGGTGATCTAAAATTGCAAATGGTAATTTACATGCTAGACATCTAGGGCTACCTCCTTAGCTGGTGTAATCAGCATAGTTCCATTGAAGTCAATGGTGTTACACTGATACACACTGGTGACAGATGTGGCCTAGAAACCACCCAATTCTCACACAAGAATTTGAGATTTTTGATGTTCAACATCATGGGCTGCAGAGTTAGAAGTTGCTTTGAAAAAGTTGAGCACTTCAAGTCTATGCATAAAATACATTCTATCATGGACTTGGCACCTTAGATTTTGGGGAAGGGTTGTTTGTTTTTTAAATTTTATAGTTGAAATGAGAGTGATTATTTAAAGTGCTATTATGTTTCAAAGTCCACATACTTGTTCTTTACTTAGGGGAGCAAACAAACTAAATTTAATTATCCTGGTATCAAAACAGATATCAGTTTCAGAGCAGCATAATCTGGTTTACTACAATGGCTCTCACCAAAATGCAGGTGACTCTTATCAATCATACAGAAAAGAGGATGTTTGCTGAACCTTCAGGTGAACCTAATAATTTCTGCCCAGAATACTACATCAGTAATTGTCAGGTGAGGAGAAAGTTTTACCATTAATCCCTGTTGTTTCGACTTACCCCAACTGGTCAATATGCATAGAAATTAGATAAAATGTTTTATATACCCTACACTAACAAAGTTCAAGTGTCAAAACACACAATCATTTCATAGTCCTGTCAAGCCCCAGAATTCGTTTTCAGATGTTTGTGAAACACAGTGTCAGTTTACTGCACGATAGAAGTAAATACTTTTTATTAGGTGTACAAATAATTAATCATCATCATTTACTTTGCAAGTTCTTTCTTTTGTTTCTCTCTCAACTGTCAGCAAGGTTATTGTATAGGAATACAATGGAAATATCAGATCATATTCCATATGAAAAAGAGAGCAGGAGCCGACATAAAATTAATATAAGTATAATTGCTGCAGTTCTATGTGAGAAATCCACTAAGCATACAATAGTTAACATTTCCTTCCAAATGATCATTACATCTCATGAAGCCAAATCAGCCACCATTACAAATAAGTGCATTTAAAATTAAGATCATTTTAATACTGGAGATTAGAGGATCAGCAGCGACCACAAGGAGAAGGAAATGAACTTACAAAACATTTTTCCCCGAGTATTTCTCTTTGCGGTTATTTCTGAGACATGGGCTTTGTTTCACAACATACCTTAGGGCTCAGTGCACAGATGGGTTCATGTACTGGGCTGACACCGCTTAAAACCTGAGTTCAAACATGATCCTACTCCACTCCCACTGACTAAAACTGTGCAGGATCGGGCCTAAAATGAGCTAAGTATTGTAATTCCCTACTCTATAAAAGAACTCTTAATAGAGTTCTATACAATTGGTAGTATAGATCTTTTTCTGTCTATTCATAAAATAGTTCCTTATCACAGTATGATAATACATTAGGTAACTAGTTATTTATATGGCACTTTGCATCCTGAAGGATCCTCAAAGAGATTCACAATATGCCATATAGACCACCAAAATGAGCCTCATCCGGAGTGGAGAACACAGGTATTTGGTGAGCTTTCACATCCGTGTAGAAAGAGAAGGACTGGGATTGCTAAAGTCTCATCTAAAACACCTAAATATGAAAGAAAATACCCATTCTCACTCCTTTCCACACTCATTAAACTCCAACTATAGAGGTGAAATTGTCAGATGGAAATTTGTACACACCCATTTACCTATCCAGTACTCTCTTGAAATGTGATATTACCATATGCGATGAACAGATAAGGAATTTTGCCTGAGAAAGGCATGCAGTGTTACGTGAATAATGGTTGCTGTTATAATCCTAGTTTGACATAGCACTCTACAGGCAGGTCTGTAAAAGACCTTGTCAAAGGATACAGTCTAGTTGTAGATGTATCAGTTCCAGGATATTAGACCTCACTCACTTTTTCTCTCTTGTCAAAGGATGACACTGGCCCTTCAAGAGGGAGCAGGGCCCTGCATCTGTGCCTGATCAACACACTCCAATTTGGCCAATTAAGAGAGCTTTAAAGAGGGCACCTGGAGCTAGAGTAGAACAAAAAGAGAAACCCAGAGAGTTGGGAGAGACTAGGTGAATCAGAACTGCCTGAGTGGGAGTCAGGGGTAGGTGAGAGCAGCTGGAAACAACATGTTTGGGACCTGGGAGAAAGCTGAAAGCAGGAAAACAGCAAGAGGCTGGCTGATGTTCCTGCGACCCAAGGACCTCTTGACGCCAACTGCCAGATGGCACAGGGGTACAGGAATACCTTAGGTCTGATATCTACATACTAGTCTGCCAAAGACTGTAATGAAAGCCTGTGCCCACTGGTCATCATATTTATTGTGAGATGCGTGTATGGAAAATATGTGAAGTGTGTATATATACTAAAAAATATGTTTTCTAGGTGTGTGAGTTAGGGCAGATCACCAAAAGGTGATCCTCATGTCCCTGTGAGATGGTGAGAAAATACGCTTATCTCACTCTGGCTGGTCACGTGAAACTAAGTATAGTACGGTTCACAATGGATGCCCGTTTACAGTCACAGCAAAATGCACATCAATAGATTGCAGAGGTGACAGGGAAAAGCAAAAACAGCAGGGGTTATCCTGTTTAGGAGTAAGACAATGAATTTATGAAACGATATCTGGGATGTAAATGAATCCCCAGTTATTCCTTCAACCTGTGAGGACCCAGACAAACCATGAGAATACCAAGGAGCATGAGGGATGCTCTCCTGGTAAAGATGATCTCCCAGCAGAGAGACTGTGGTGGTTCCTGCTGGGAAGAATGGGGTTACACACCAGTTTTAAGGGCTGGAGGGGATGTCCTGGTACATGGACAGGGGAGGACGGCCAGATTCAAAGATGCCTATGTGGGGTGTTGTGGGATGAGCCATCGGGTAATCTTAATGACTATTTGCACTGGGTGAGAAATAAACTGTGTTTCTGGGACATATGTTTAGGACCATTTGCACCCTGTTTTATAATAAACCACCCCCAAGGAGGGCATTAGTGTATCAAGAGCTTGCATGGAATTACTGGGGACTCAAAGAAGAAACTGAGGCAAGTGTGCCTATCATGCTGCAGCCTGCCTCAGTAGGGCACTCCAGGCAGGTGCCGTCCTATGACAAACAAAAATGTTTTACTAAGCTGCTGGGGCTTGCCTGGCAGTTTGAGTAATGGCAGGCAAAGATCCAGGGATCAGGCACCAGTCCAAGGGTGAAGCTGGAGTCAGAGTCGGAGGGCCAAGCCCCAGAGTCAGAAGCCAAAGACTAAGCCAAAATTGTAGTCAGACACATAGTCAGGGGATGAGCGCCGGGAGTCAGAAGTCAAGTCTAAGCCGAAGGGTAAGCTAGAGTTGTAGTCAGAGATGTAGCCAAGAGTTGGAACCAGGAGTAAGAAACCATAACAGAGGCAGGAGACAAAGCAGCGTAAGCGCAGCTGCAGGCATGGTAGGCATAGAGCAGCCGCTGTGCTGCTGCAAGGCTCAATTAACAGATTGCTGGCTCCCCTACCCAGTCAGGAAGTACAACCATTTGGAGGGGGCTCACTGGGCCCAGCTGAGCTAGCTGAGTTGCCTAGTGATCAAACTCAGAGCCAGCTATGCCCCGATACAGTGTACTTGGTGCATAGAAGCTCACACCCATACTGAACTGGTGAATAATCAGGACAAAGTAATAATACAGAGTGATCTTGATTGCTTGATAAGCTGGGTCCATTCAACAAAATGCAAATGCAAAGTTAAACATCTAGGAACAAGGAATACCAGGCCATACATACAGAACTAGAGGCCATATTTTGGACAGTAATGATACTGAAAAAGGGTCATAGTGGGCATGCAACTCAGCATAAGCTCCCAGTGTGATAATATGTCAAAAATAAATAAATAACAATAATACAATCCTTGGATGTACAAATAGGGTATAGTGAGTAGGAAGGGGATTTTACCTCTGTACATGGCATTGGTGTGACAAATTCTGTAATACTGTATGCAGGTTTGGTGTTTGAAAAATTGGAGAAGGTACAGAAAAGAGTCTCCAAAATGATCTGAGGACCGAAGAAAATGCTTAAGAGTGAGAGACTTGAAGAGCTCACTCTGATTATGGTCTAAAAAAAAAAAACCAAAAAAACGCTGAGAGGTGACTTGATGAGCATATAAGTACCTTCCCAGGGAGAAAATATTGGGTAGTAAAGGGCTCTTTAATCTCATGGGGAAAGGCATAATGAGAACCAGTGGCTGGAAGCTCACTCACTCACTCATGCCCGTCACCCCAATCGGGGTATGGGCTGCCAACCACAGATCTCCAGAGTCCTCTATCCTGGGCCATTTGCTCTAGCTGGTTCCAGGTATAGCCCATTTTTATGCTATCAGCCTGAAGGTCGCGTCGCCAGGTGTTTCTTGGACGGCCTCTTTTCCGCTTGCCTTGGGGGTTCCACCGCAATGCCTGTCTAGTGATGTTGGTTGGCTGCTTGCGTAGTGTGTGTCCTATCCAGCCCCACCTTCTCCTTCTAATTTCTTCGTCTGCTGGAAGTTGACGAGTCCTCTCCAAGAGGTAGATGTTGCTGATGGTGTCTGGCCAGCGGATCTGGAGAATCCTTCTAAGGCAACTATTTATGAAGGTCTGGATCTTCCTGGTGGTTGTTTTAGTTGTCCTCCAGGTTTCAGCTCCATACAATAAGACTGATTTCACAGTCTTGAACAGTTGAACAGTCGAATCTTTGTTGCCAAAGACAGCTCTCTGGAGCTCCAGATGTTCTTGAGCTGTAAGAAAGCTGCTCTTGCCTTACCGATCCTTGCTTTGATGTCTGCGTCTGTGCCACCCTGTTGGTCGATGATGCTGCCTAAGTAGGTGAAGGACTGCACTTCTTCCAGGGGGCTTCCGTTCAGTGTGACTGGGTCATCGATCCACAGCTACGAGATGAGCAGGCAGGTTTCCGGCAAAATAGATCATGCACGGACCAGATAACAACGCTACGCATCATAGTCGAGCAGTCTATGGAGTGGAACTCCTCGTTGTACATCACTTTTGTTGACTATGAGAAAGCATTCGATAGCGTGGATCGAGAGACTCTCTGGAAGCTCCTTCGGCACTATGGCATCCCAGCAAAGGTGGTTAACCTGATTAAGAACTTATATGACGGCATACACTGTAGAGTGATCCATGGAGGGCAGCTTACCAACATTAACATTCATCTTAATCCTCTTCATTTTAGTTCTGAAGGATGCTGTGATGATCCTGGAACCATGTGCCTCCCAACCAATCAGTGCTCTCTGTGCCTGCTTGGACAACATGAAGCCTACTCCCTGTGTGTGGGGTGCGTCGCTCTCTTCATGTCCGGAATACAGCAACAGCTCTCCGGTCAACAGTCGTCTCTGTCCAGCTTGTGTCCATCTTGTCTCGCTAATGCCTAGTAGGGTCAGGTTGTTGCTCTTCATCTCTGCTGCGACCTGCGCCGTCTTTCTTAACTCGTACATGGTCCTCACGTTCCATGTACCGATGGTAATCCTCCTGGTTGCAAGAAGGGTAATCGGCTTTGTGGCTTCCTCACGACTTTCACCACCCAGCGTCATGCGTCTTCGAGTTGAAGACCCTTCTTTTTCCAGGCTAAAAGTCTCTGTTATCTCTATTTTTGGCGTTTCTGTAGCAAGTTGATTTTTTACGGGGTGGAGTTGCTAGCCCCCCACCCAACCCTCCTCCTTTATCCTGACTTGGAACAGGCAGATGGCCCCAAAGGACCTCTCTGGTGGAGTTGCTGGAAGCTCATGGCAGCCAAATTCAAATTAGAAACAAGGCACTCATTTTCAACAGTGAAGATGATGAACCCTTAGAACAAACTATCAAAGGAAATGGTGGTTCCTCTATCTCTGGATGTCTTCAAATCAATAACCCAGTGCCTCACTGGATGATATGCTTTAGTCAAACACAAGTTTTTGGGCTCAGTTTAGGGGTAACTGAATGAAAGTTAATGGGCTATGATACACAGGAGTCAGACTACATCTAATTCTCACTTTTGGCCTTAAACTCTCTTACTGTATGAACCCAGCTTCTATTTAAAACTGGATTTCCTAAAATTCAGGCAAATAAAGCTGTTTGACTTACTGTTGTATGTAGTGTGGAATGTATTTTCAGCACTCTGAATATTGAAAGGCTAAGTTTACAAAACCAAACAGAAAACATGCTCCCCTGGTCTTCAAGATCTACATCCAGACCATGGTGATTTCAAGTTATTTAAACTGTTACTTCTTAGTTTGTCTGACATCTCACCATAGTTTCCATTGAGCACAATGCCAAGGTCAGAACAATCTGTGAGGAACTAAACGTCTCTGCATAGAGTATTCAACCTGGATTCCCACCATAGGCAGTTAAGGAGTGTTTTCTTACCTTCTGTAATACAAGTTATTAGTACTCACAGCCTGGAAGTCATTTCAAAATATTGAAATTTTGGGCACCCAGCCCCTCCCCCACTCCAAGATGGAATCCTGAATACTGCCCCATGGCAATTATTAATACATTAACTGTGCATTAGGAGAGCTCTGCCTTGTGTGATATGACTTTCCTATTTCCTCTTCCATCTCTGATGAGAGAAGAATTTGTTAGAAAAAAGGAGTACAAAACATTCATTGATTTACAACAGTAAGTTGGGCTTAGTTCTATGATCCATCATTTCTAGAAATCGATGTCTTAGTTTTGCACCCTAAGGGCTGCTCTTGCACATAAATGCCCCCATTTTCTTCTCTACCTGAATCACAGTGTCCAGCCAATACAAAGAAGATTATGAAGTACTAAGACCACACACACTTCCACACCACAGAACAATAACAACAGATCATACTTTGATTTCTTGGGAAAAAACGATTGTGGCTATACTTCCTGTCAGTCCATTCCTTTGAACATAGTCTCTTTATAATTTGGATTTTGAATCTAGTTTAAATGGCAGTTAAAAATTGTATGTGGCCGTTCACAATGAAATTTAGCTTGACAGGTTGGACATCAAAACTAAAAATAAATGACTTCACATCCAAATAATAAGTAATAACAATGTTAGCCTGCATAAGAATAGCAGGACTAGATTCAAATACAATATTAATTTTAGGGATATGAGTGACTAGGGAGAGACAGAGGCAAAGAAACAAATCCTTCATATAGCAATAGTCTCTTCTTATCCCCCAGGCAACTGGCTGCCTTTCACCTCAGCGGCAGAGCAATTATGTGGCATAATGACTGCAGTGCAAATAAGCAGAGAGATTTTATTAAACCAAATGAGCAAATCATCTGCGTATTATTGCGATTTGATTGACAGTGACAAGTGTCGAGCAGGCACGGATGTGAATATGATAAAGAAGCTTGCAGGAAAGCTCTTGATAATGTTACTCTTGATAAAGTTGCTCGGCAAACCACTCTAAGTAAATAAAAGGGAAAGAATATGATGCATATTAATTCACACAGTTTGCAACCTGCCACAGGACTAGAGGAAAAGTTGCAATAGGTTCAGCACATGGCATTTTATATGAATTCCAAAATTGCATTTATGATTCACATAGACTCTACAATAATATATTAATATTAAAAATAAAGGTCATTCCACATAACAGTTAAGCTGCCTGAGCTTCAACCTTTATATCAATAACAGACTCCTGGGGAGGAGGGAAGAAACAAGTGGGAATGATCTGAATAATGTAAAAATGTTACTTTGAAGGATTGCTGCCTTTAGTTGGGGTGTCCATTAACACACTCCCACTTTCAGGGAATAGTTACATTTCTGACAGGTCAGAAGGATTAAACTTTATCAGAAAGATTAACTTGATACCTTTCACACAATTGTATAGAGGAAGGTGATTAACTGACATGGGGCTTCAGGCTCCAATGTAACATAATCCACTGTTACACTAATGACTCCCTTATGACATCACAGTGGCACAGATTCTGAAGCTCCACATTGTTGCAGTCAGTGTGAAACTCTGCATAGTTACTTTTGGCATCCAGAATGAATTAAGCCAGGTGATTGGGAGGCTCTGAAAGCAATGCCCAAGTAGAAGAGTCACAGGGACAAACTCACCCCAGTGTAATGCCATTGACTTCATGAATGAATTTGACCTAGCAAGTTTAAGTACACTTTGGGAGTTATGTGAGACGTAATTTCCCCCAAAATAAATGTTGGAAAATGTAAATGAGCAATATATTTATGCCACACTTTTGCCAATACGTGTTTAATATATGACAAGCGTTAGCAAATCGGATACTTTCACTGGTTGAATAATGAGTAAATTTGAGGAGAAAAATATGTTCTTGAAATACAAAGTGGTGTAAAAACATTTTACACATTTTGCTAATTTATGTAAAATATCATTTAAATATATCCTATAGCTATTCAAAGAGCGCTTGATCCTGCAAGGTGCTGAGCACTCTGACCCCAATCCAGCAAAGCTTTAAAAATGCAAGAAGTGCTATTTGACTTCAGTGGCGCTACTCACATGCTTGAAGTTAAGCATATGCTTAAATACTCAGCACTTTATAGGATCAAGTCCAGATTTCTTGGACCTTGGCTGAATCCCCCCCCCCCAACTCTGTAATTTAATTATATGAAGAATATAGCAAGAATACATTTCATGCATTGTGAGCCCTTCACTCACCAAATTCTTACTGAACTCCATGAGGGAATGAGCATATAAAGGAAAATAAATAAAATAACAAATATTCAGTAGGAGAATCCATTTGTTAAAGCCAACTATTGTAACAGTATTTCTCTCTCTCTATATATATATATATAAATATAAGATTTTCTCCATGTGTGCACTCATGGTCCTCCCTGCTTACTTACTGACAAAGCAACAAATATATATATATATACAGATATATACATATATATATATATATATATATACATACATATATATACACAGAGAGAGAGAGAGAGAAACATAAACATATAGTTTCCATAAAAGAGGAACTACAGCCTCATTAGCATAACAGTTACACTACCAGTCCTGAAGTTGGAAATTAATTAATAATTCTGTTGATAATTCACAAACTAGAATAAAATCCAGCTCACTTTCATATAGCTGCACAGTCTCTGCTGTGCTGAAAGGAGTAAAAAGTAGCTAAAATGTATTTGTTGCTTTGTCAGTAAGTAAGTAGGCAGGACCATGAGTACACACATGGAGCAAATCTTCTGAGTAAGAAGTTACCACACATTAGAATGTTTTTTTGAAAGTTTGAAGACAATTCTTAAAAGTCATGATGCTTAAAAATGACACTTTTTTCTGAAAATGTATTTAAGTATCTAACACTCTGCAAAGTATATCTAACCTTTAAGTTCTCTAATTATTACATACAATGCTATACACTGGTGTCCCTTAATTTGCAAATTGTCTTAATATACCTAATACCTTGAATACTGATAATGAGGTTTTCTAACTAGTTATCTAAGGCAACTGGCAAATTAAGGGCCAAAATAGCTTAGCCCAACTGAATCAATATTTAACTGTATGAAGAGTCAAAAGTTTTACAGTCAAGCTGTTTTTTGGCTACAGGGCGCATAAACGTTAGATGCTTTTAAATTTCAGAAATATGTCTTTTTAATTTGAAAACTAGTTTTATGAACTGTCTTCAGCTTTTAAAAAGAAACCCTTGTGTGCCCTGAAAATAAAAATGAGAACACAAGGGGAGTGAATAAAGGGCTTATAATTGAATCCTAGTTGCAACTCTAACTACTGATTAGCTTGATATCTGAGTAATTTTTAATGAATTGTTACTCCAAAACAGCTTGACTGATATTGTACCTTCTTTGTGGAAAGAAACAGTTGGACCTGTTTGATTTTGGACCAGAACTATACTTACCTACATGCCTCCAGCTTTCATCCAGTCCACATCACACAATCCATTGTCTACAGCCAAGCCCTAAGATACAACCGCATTTGCTCCAATCCCTCAGACAGAGACAAACACCTACAGGATCTCTATCAAGCATACTTAAAACTACAATACCCACCTGAGAAGTGAAGAAACAGATTGACGGAGCCATAAGTCACCTACTACAGGACAGGCTCAACAAAGGAAGTAACAGAACGCCACTAGCCATCACCTACAGCCCCCAACTAAAACCTCTCCAGCACACCATCAAGGATCTACAACCTATCCTGGAGGATGATCCCTCACTCTCACAGACCTTGGGAGACCGGCCAGTCCTCGCTTACAGACAGCCCCCCAACCTGAAGCAAATACTCACCAGCAACTACACACCACACAACTGAAACACTAATCCAGGAACCAATCCCTGCAACAAACCCCGTAGCCAACTCTGTCCGCATATCTATTCAAGGGACACCATCATAGGACCTAACCACATCAGCCACACCATCAGGGGCTCGTTCACCTGCACATCTACCAATGTAATATATGCCATCAGGTGCCAGCAATGCCTCTCTGCCATGTACATTGGCCAAACCAGACAATCTCTACGCAAAAGAATAAATGGACACACATCAGACATCAAGAATTGTAACATTCAAAAACCAGATAGAGAACACTTCAATTTCCCTGGACACTCAATAACAGACTTAAAAGAGGCCATTCCTCAACAAAAAAACTTCAAAAACAGACTTCAGCGAGAAACTGCAGAACTGGAATTAATTTGCAAACTTGACACCATCAAATTAGGCCTGAATAAAGACTGGGAATGGCTGGGTCACTAAAAAAGGAATTTTCCCTCTGTTGATACTCACCCCTTCTCGTCAACTGTTGGGAATGGGCCACATCCACCCTGATTGAATTGGCCTCGTTAGCACTGACCCTCCCACTTGGTAAGGCAACTCCCATCTTTTCATGTGCTGTATATTTATACCTCCTTACTGTATTTTTCACTCCATGCATCTGATGAAGTGGGTTATAGCCCACGAAAGCTTATGCCCAAATAAACTTGTTAGTCTCTCAGGTGCCACAAGGTCTCCTCGTTGTTTTTACTTTAAATGAGTGATGCTACTCTTGTTAACATATATGTAAAATTATAGTGTTGTGCTGGGCTGGTGACAGTCCTGAACAAAGAAGTAAAGGTGTGGTGCAATACACAACACAGCCTCATTCTGCTGGATCTGAGACTATTAGGTTCTCCTTTGACAGGACCAACCTCACTGAAGCTCAGATGGACAATCTCCAAGATTGCTCTAGGACCTGAGTTTCTCATATCCGAGCATAGTGCAGCTAGGGCTGCCTGAATGCATTTTTTAAAAGACAGATGGACATAGAGATTTTTGGACCCTAATTGAGAGAGGGGGCCTCAAGAGCTTTGGAAATGAAGAGCATGGTAAGTAGGTTCTGGTGACTGACACTGCACATGACAGCTGTTTAAAATGGTAGTATTTTCATATTTTATTGTTCTAATTCCATATTAATAGGGAAGGAAAGTTTAGATAATTGTCTGACAGCTGGAAAAGAAATGTTTCCATTGGTGAGTTATGCATAAGAAAAATATTTGAAATTTATCTTCTAAAATATTACTTTTTAATTGCTTTCAGTGATCTTTTTGACAGAGATATTCAGATCCCTGAGGTTTCTTTAAAGAAATGCTTCAAGCAACAGTTGTAACTTATGCAATGTTTAAACAATCATGCCAAGATTAACTAACTTTTTATTAAATGTTAAACAAGAGTTTTAAGCAATTCCATTTATTTGTTTATTTAATGAAAAAATAAAACTTTAGCATAATTCCTTGAATGAGCTAGTTACAGCCCTGAGTTAGGAAAACATTAAAACAGGTGTTTAACTTTTACATGTGAGAAAACCCATCCTTATCCAGTAAAATACTTAAGCGCGTACTTAAGGTTAAGCAGCTTATGCCAAATCAGGGCCACTCGTCTAGAGAATCTAGAACAAGCAAACAATTGTTGGCTAAAACAAAATGTGATATGGTCTGTATATTTGTTTAACAGAATTAATGAGTAAGGAGATGGAAGTCTCATTATATATTTTCTCATAGCCCACTGTGGGGTACAGCACAAAGGAACCATAACTCACCAAAGGATCTGGCCTTTGAATATCAATGTCCTACTAAGGTATAGAGCTTCATCATTCCACAGTTCCTACAAATCTTATCCAAAAGTGTTGTCAATCCATGTCCAAAACAGCACACTTGGTTTTATTAAAATAAAAATAAAAATCGGAGGACAACTCTGTGAGCAATTGGTTATGCTCTTATCCCTCTCCTCTCATCTAGCCTGTTTCTTCAAAAGCAAAGTATACAGTGATGATAAAGACTCACTGTATACTGAAAACAAGAAGTGTTGTGAAGCCAAAAATTTTACTGGAGAAGAAATATTTTCTCTTACTGATTATAATAAGATAGAAACACTAATTTATCAGCACTAATACAGAACACAAGTTAACATATTGAGATGAAAAAATCTGTAAAATATTGGTGGTATAAATGTATCTTAGAGGAGCACTCTGCCTCTGAGCTACACAATAGCTCTTTTTACCTTGAGCTTGAAGAAACTGTTATATTACATAGCCCATTACTTCATCACAACAGACCACGTGTTGGTTTGGTTTTTTGTATCTGTGTCACTTCTAAGCACAGTATGTCAGTTAATCTGCACAGGTTTGCGTGCTGCCTACTCCCTAGTTACTACTTGCACTTCCAACTTCTGAAAGGAAATACAGTGAGAGAGAAGGAATTTGACTTTTTTCAGGCACACTATTGGCTCTTGAAAAACTACTCATTCTGGTACAGCTTGTGAATGATCAATAGGACTGTTTCAGGTTCTCTGTCCTGGCAATATCAACAACAATGAAAAGATTTCAGCGATATACACAGGAGCGCTGCCAGCTTTCTGCCGCCATAGGCGGCGGAAGGTTCTGCCCCGAAATGCCGCCCCCCACAGAGGCGGCGGAAGGTCCCGCCGCCGAAATACCGCCGCAATCGCTGCCCCCCAAATTGTAGCGCCCTAAGCGACCGCCTAGGTCGCCTAATGGGTAGCGCCGGCCCTGGATATATAGCAAACAGTAAAGAGAAGTATTTCCTACCAGAAGAAATGTGTGCAACTTTTCATGGGCCATCTCCCCACTAGAAAATTATTTTTGGAGTCTTAAGTGGGACTTACTCATTACTGTGCAGTCTGAGGCTGCTCTGACTTATGGATTGGAAACCAGTTGCACAGAGGAGTCCAAGGATTGGGAGAATGCAAAGATGAGATTTACATCACCTTTGCACTCTACCTTGCCAACTTGTGTTGCATACTCATCAGCTGTAGCCTGCTGTGCATAAGCTCAAACTTGCTCATTGCAGTCTGCATTCTCTGTAACCGGAGCAATGAAATTATAGGATAATAATAAATTGTTCAGCTTTCCTTTTTCTTTTAATTATATAGCATCTTTCAACTAAAAAGCCTCCTAATGTGCTTTAGAAACCAATTACAAACTACACATGTAGGACTCTCTGATATTCATTCACCTTTGGGGGACATGCAGCAGCTGTTTAACTAAATAACAGTTCAGAATGAGAAGAAATATCAAACAGAAATTAAAATTACAGAGGAAATTTTAGAAAGGAAGAGTTCAACTGTTCAATATGGAATTTAGCTACCCTGTACCTCACAAAAAGTTCCATGACCTTTTTAATTATCACAAGTGATCAGGAGCTTAGTTCTGTCTTATATGAAAGACAGCAAATCTAAAAGCAAAGTGCTAGGTCAGTGGTTTATTGGCAACTCAGAGAGTAGAGTGACACCTCCTTAGAAGGTGACAGCACTCATATAACTGAACTGGTCTGACCCTGCTAGCTTATGAATTTTGACAAGATCACAGCCCGAGGTATGGTGGTATGGCTGCAGGCCATAATGAAATCTGTGAACAGTACAGGCATTCCATCTAGGCTGCAAAAATTCTGAGTGAGCTGCATAGCATAATCTTTCTGTAACAGCTAACTCATGGGAAGTCACAGATAACTGGAAACTCAATCAAGCCCTAATAAACCCTGGAACAACACTGGGCAGTTTATGAAAACAAAGCACAAGCACAAAAGAGACAAGTAATGCTCTGACCTCCATTTTTTTAGGATATTGGGCACTTTCATTTTAGCACTGAGACCTATGAAAGATCACAAGAGAATCTTTTAAAAAACTATGCAAGTTTAAAGGAATTTTATCGAAACCTTGACCAAAACCAAATAGATCAGATAGTTCTCTGGAATCGACCAACCATTTGGGTTACCTTTGTTTTATCTTCTGAGAGTGTTTTTTATAAATTTTATGTGGAGAATACATCTGTTTTTCACACTGGAGGAGAAGCTAGAGGGTCACAAAATGGAGCTGGAATTACTGAGAGACATCTAAGGAACCACACTCCATAGCATATGGAAGGAGGCATCCTCAAAATGGACATCAGAATGGGAAAATGTTTAGCATAATAAGGAGGGCAACAAAGAAAGATGGGGAAAATGTGGCAGGAAGAGCAGCAGAGACACATGGAGCCATAACAAAGTGGACAACTAGAATAAGTAGTGTATCCCTAACACAATTAGGAGGAAGCTCAGACTGAGAAGAGGTCAAAGTGGATAATAGTCTGACCAGTGACTGAAGTGCATGCATCAAAAGAGCCTACACTAAGCACACCTACAAGAATACCCTCACATTCCATTGAACTCATAGGGAGTTGAGGGTACTCAGCACCTTACATAATCAGGCCTAGATTGAATCATGAGAAAGGGAAAGATGGCTAATAAACCTTATTGGTAACCTGAAAGCTTAATTTTCAACCCAACCCTCCTTTTGAAGCCTGCAAGTTTAAGGGCGTAATTTCAGCCATTTTGTCACACAAGTTGGAATTTTCAAAAAACCACAGGCGCACAAGTCCCATTATCTGTAAAACAAGAAAAAATAT